>NC_062561.1:142190125-142497625 GCF_022837055.1 Prionailurus viverrinus | reverse complement strand
CTGCTGACAGCCCAGAGCCTGGAGCCTGCTTCAGATTCTGTGTCTCCCTCTCTCTCTGCCCCTCCCCTGCTCATGCTCTGTCTTTCTCTGTCTCAAAAGTAAATAAAAACATTAAAAAAAAATTTAACAGATAGATTTGCCCCCTAAATATAAACAAGTTTGAGCTAGCTCCTGTGTCTGTCTTCCTTCCTTCCTTCCTTCCTTCCTTCCTTTCTTTCTTTCTTTCTTTTCTTTCTAGATTTTAAGTAATCTCTACACCCAATGTGGGGCTCGAATTTACAAGCCCTAGATCACGAGTTGCATGCTCCAACACCTGAGCTAGCCATGTGCCCCATCCCATGTCTTTCTTTAACCCCAAATGCTGCTGTTATTACCTGGGTTTTTTAGGTTGACCAGAGAAGGGTGTTTATTACAGGTATGTCCATATATAATCATGATAGTCTATCCACAGAATAAGAATCATGAAAGATTCTATCAAATAACTCATCTGAAATAGTCTAAGAAGACTATGTAGAACAACTTGCAAAAAGTTGTGATACTCTTGAAATGCCATAAAATTCATTGTGTATTCTTCTCTTTTGGTGAGATAAAGTTAGAGGTTTTTTATGTTTTTACATGCTAACACATTGTTCACGGGGCAAGAGCTAAGGGTGGTGTGCCTCCAGTTGTAAAAATGCAACATTTTTAAACAGTGTTTACTGACAAATTTGGGAAGTCAGGCTGTAAAATGACTGTTTTACTCTGAGTAAACCATTGAAAAAAGAGTGTAATATTAGAGATAACACAAACTTCTTGAAAACTACAGACTATAGTTAATGTGACATAGACAAAAAAGATTTTCAGAGTCATTGGGAATCACTAATCTAATCCTAGAATAATTCAGAAAATTTTACTATATTGAATTCTAAAACCAGATTTGCTAGCTGTTAAAATTGTATCACATATGGGTCTATATCAGGTATCATTACCAAATATTATTTGAGTAGTTAAAGACTTAAAAATTTGACTTGTATGAAAAAAAATGATTTAAACATGGTAAAGTACAAAATAAATATACATTTGAAGTAGGTTGTTTAGCATGTACCAAATTACTGTACTTGTATACCTTTAGATGGAATATAGTGTGAAAATTATTTTCAACTCTTACATTTTTTCTGAATGGAAATTCTTATTAGTTAATTATTTTATCATCTTTCTGTTGTAAAGGACTTAAACAAGACCTCAGTACCAGTAATTTAAACACAGGAGAAATCTTTGTTTCTTCTTGAACCATTTTGACCTAATGAACAGATCTTGGTACAAAAAACTGTAAAACTACATTACATATCAAAGTACCTTTGTATAATGGTCATAATCCCAAAGCCATGAGTTTTTCCTCTGCATCCTAGAGCTCTACAACTGAAATATCTCAGATTTAGCTCCAAAATGTTCACATCAGTAATTCCATAAATAACTTGAGTTAATGGATCACCAAGAATAATTATTATAGTAAAATATCATTAAATTGGGCTTATTTTATAATTTGGTGAAATTCAGATATTCTAAGTGATGTCAACTTATTTATGAGAAGTGACAGTCATGGATCAGCTAAAGTCATTTTCATTAAATGATATTTTCTTTGCTCATTTTGGTCTTGATAACCTATATTAATTTGGAGTAAATACATAGTTCATGAACTATCTGAATGTTTTAGGCAAGCTGAACTATCTCACAGAACAGAATGACGATGTTGGATATTCCTCTGTTAATATTGTAGTTTGTCAGGGTCTTTCTTCAGATGATGCCTCAAATCCCTTTTATATCTAAGTTATATATAAGTAGAAGTAAATTATGAATGGGGTGCCTGGGCGGCTCAGTCGGTTGAGTGTCTGACTTTGGGTGAAGACAGGATTTCATGGTTTGTGAGTTTGAGCCCCACATTGGGCTTGCTGCTGTCAGTGCAGAGCCTGCTTTGGATCCTCTGTCCCCCTTCGTCTGCTTGCCCCCCCACTTCCACTCTCTCTGAAAAATAAATAAACTTAAAAAATAAAGTAAATTATGAATAATCATAGTACCAATGCCATTCTTCCAGTGCAGTAATGTTTACCTACCATGTTTTGTTTTCTCCTTTTAATGCATCTAAGATTGAAATGGCTGGGTTTTGTTTTGTTTCTTTTGTAGCTGTATCACACCCTTGACTCATAGTGAACTTGGAAGCCAGGGCTTGATTCTGATGTTGATAGCTCAAGTTGGGGAAAAGGGCATCATTTTTGAGTGGGATAATGATAAGCTTAGTTTTCAGCCTTGTTTACAATTAGTTGCTGGTGGGATGTCCAAATAGAGATGTTATTAAGACAGAGATATGGGTCTGGACAGAAGATAAAAAGTCAAGTGTATAGAGAGATTTGTGATTTTCAGGTAATAATTAAAACTGTCAGAGGCTTTTGTACGGAGATGAAGCAGCTGTGGGAGGTGCTATTGCTTTTTCATACAAACTTGAAGCTATTCAGAGTATCTGTAGCCCCTTCATTAGTACATACTTTCAATCTCACTGATAACTCAAAACCTTTAAGAGACAGTTTAGAGAATTAGTGAAATAATTAGTTTACATTTGTGTTTTTTGTATTATTAATTTCTAAGATTTATTAGCTTGTTAGCCCCTGAGATTCATAATATTGCAAAGAAAATAGTGGTATTCATTTTATATTTGTCATGCATCATTTTAGCTGTTTAGAGAATGTCCCATCATATATATTAAAGTTAAATTATTAAAGTATATGTTCTATTTGAGCAGTGAATATATCTTGAACCATCTCCAGTTTAGGAGATTAACTGAAGGGTACTGGGAGATGGTAAGGTAACAAATACCATAAATTAAACATTTAATTTCTTTCATTTAGATACACAAGAATTGGTAACTTGTTGCTTCCAGTGATGAGAACTGAGCTGCTGGGATTAGGGTGTGGGTGGTGGGTTGCTTCACTTTGTACTCTTTTGTGCTATTCATATTTGAACCATGGAATGATTTTACTTTGGGAACGGATAAAAGAAATTTGAATACTGAAAATTGCTTTATTTACTTCAGACATAAGATGGTATGATATGTTAGTATTGACACTGGAAGTTACAAGTCATGTTTTCAAATCCTAATTTCACCATCACCTGGACAGCTGTCATTAGGTGAGTCATTTCACCTCTTTGTATCACAGTTTCCCATTTGAAAATGGAGATGACTGCCCTGTTTACCTCTCAGGGTAATTGTGAGTGTGTTCAGTAAACATACCTGTGAGGCACACACTCTCATGGGCACTGAGAAGGGGGCACATTTTCATTTGTATGGGCATCCACTATCAAGTGTAGAAGTAGACAAAATTTAACCTACTTTGGTAAATCCTATATGCCATGAAGATCCATAGGAAGGATTTACAGTAGCAGCTTGGGAGTGGTAGGGAAGAAGTTCGAGTAGTCCTTCGGGAAGACAAGGACATTTTTGAGTTTAATTTTTAAGAATGAGTGAGCTGGGGGAAGAGGATAAAGAGCAAAGAAGGTATTCTAAGAACAAGTTCCAGCTCCACCTCCAGCTCATTTGATGCATGTTGGTGTGTAGCACATTTTTGTTTTATTTAAGACAAGACTGTAGCATGTTCTTCCTTCGTTTTCCTGATCCTCCAAATTTTGACTATAGTAATTGGTTGAAATTTGGGGAAATCTCACTTGGGACTTTATAATGACCTCAAAAGTGAGGAATCACTAAAACTCAACTAAATTTTTACTACACACATTTTACTGTATAGACCATAAGTATTAAATCATCAGATTCTGATGTTAGCCTTCAGTTCTTTCTTATTAAGGAACTAGTGAGAATTCTTAATTAAGGGGCTAAGCCTCTCATTTGCAGTCCACTTGGATTTTCCCAAATGAGTAGATTTTTTTTCCCTGCGTCTCTCTTGGTATTTTTGTTCCCATATCCTTCTGTATTTCTTCTGTGTGCCTGGTGTCTCATTACTATACCTTTAGTTTACAAAAGCCTACAATTCACTCTTTTACTTTGATTTCTGTACACTGCTTTCTCCTGTTGTGTTTGGCAGAAAAACTTGCTTTACTTGTTAAGAACTTCTTTTTCTAATCTTGAATATTTTTTCCCTCGTCACTGGGAAAGATACAGATTTTAAATCCATTTGACAAGTTATTGAGCTCTAAGTTGTAAGTACATACAGTTTCCCTGGTGCCATATTGTTTCTTTTGTAGCACCATTAAACATCTTACCCTCATAATAGTTTATAGACTTTTACTGTTGAACTATCTAATACCCACTCTTCTGTAAGTTACGGTTTAGAGGCATTGATATTTTACTGTATAATATCCAGTATCCTGTAAATTATAGAAGTACTTTGTAAATTGAAAATATGATATTACTTATGGATATTAGCCTCCAGTAACCACCATGATTATTAAAAATAAGCACAAATGTTTAAATTTTTATAGATGTTTAAAGTGTGAAATAGAGACTTCCGCACAAAATTTATGTGGAGTATTTGTTAAAACAATAGAAAACATAAAATTGGGTATCATATAAGTAATTTCCTCTACCGTTTTCATGTTTATTTGTACTTGGGAAGAAGAAATGAGGTATCTCAATTTCTGAGTGATTTATCAGTTCAGAATGAATTAATCCAAAGTAAGAAAACATTATTTCATACCTGTAGAACAATCTTCTGCTATTAATGACTCTTTAACTTGAGATGCTTTTAGCTTCAGAGTAATAGAAAATCAAGCTATATGTGGCTTAAACAGTAAGGGTATTCATCATCTCATACGATAAAGAAATTGGAGGTAGAGTGTTTCAGAGTTGGTTAATTCAGTGGTTTAATACCATCATCAAAAACTCAAGTTCTCTAACATCCCAGAGTGACCTGTCCTTTTAGGCTGGATCTCCTCATGATCCCATAGTACTTGCCACAAGTGGCAGGTGTCACAGGTGATGATGTCTAGGGGAGAAAATGGAATTATATCTGCTTATAATGCATTTATGAAGAATGGCAACCTTCTCAGAAGCCCCCAACAGATGGCCTTTATGTAGCTATGGCCGCAAATGGATCACTTACACATGCCTAAGCTATCACTTGGCAGAGGGTATGATTGGATTCTTTTTAGAGGTTATGCCCTGCTGCTTGGATGATCATAAACAAAATTAGATTCTGTTGGCAAGTAAGAAGTGGCTGTTGGATAGGCAACCAATAATGCCTTTTACAGTTGAGCCCATTTTAACTTTTTTTTTAATGTGTTCAAATGTTTAAACACATTTTAAAAAGTTATAAATAGATAACTGTAAGTTATAAATAGATCAGTGGAGCAGAATAGAGAACCCAGAGGGGGACCCACAAATGTATGGTCAACTAATCTTTGACAAAGCAGGAAAGGGTGTCCAATGGAAAAAAGACTGCCTCTTTAGCAAATGATGCTGGGAAAATTGGGCAGCGACATGTAGAAGTATGAAACAGGACTAGATTCTTATACCATACACAAAAATAAATTCAAAATAGATGAAACACCTAAATGTAAGACAAGAAACCATCATAATCGGAGAGGAGAAAACAGGCAACAACCTCTTTGACCTTGGCTGCAGCAACTTCTTACTAGACACGTCTCCCAAAGCAAGGGAAATAAAAGCCAAAGTGAACTGTTGGTACCTCATCCAGATGAAAAGCTTTTGTACAGCACAGGAAACAATCAACAAAACTAAAAGGCACCGATGGAATGCGAGAAGATATTTGCAAATGACATATCAGATAAAGGGTCAGTATCCAAAATCTGTAAAGAACTTGTCAAACTCAACACCCAAAAAACAAATAATCCAGTGAAGAAATGGGCAGAAGACAATAATAGACACTTTTCCAAAGAAGATATCCAGATGACCAACAGACACATGAAAAGATGCTCAATATCACTCATCATCAGAGAGACACAAATCAAAACCATAATGAGATGACGGGGCGCCTGGGTGGCGCAGTCGGTTAAGCGTCCGACTTCAGCCAGGTCACGATCTCACGGTCCATGAGTTCGAGCCCCGCGTCAGGCTCTGGGCTGATGGCTCAGAGCCTGGAGCCTGTTTCAGATTCTGTGTCTCCCTCTCTCTCTGCCCCTCCCCCATTCATGCTCTGTCTCTCTCTCTGTCCCAAAAATAAATAAACGTTGAAAAAAAAATTTTTTTTAATTAAAAAAAAAAACATAATGAGATGCCACCTCACACCTGTCAGAATGGCTAACTTTAACAACTCAGGAAACGAGATGCTGGTGAGGATGCAGAGAAAGGGGGACCCGTTTGCACTGCTGGTGGGAATGCAGACTGGTGCAGCCACTCAGGAAAACAGTACGGAGGTTCCTTAAAAAATTAAAAATAGAACTACCCTATGACCCAGCAATTGCACTACTAGGTATTTACCCAAAGAGTACAAAAATGCTGATTTGGAGGGGCACGTGCACCCCAGTGTTTGTAGTAGTGTTATCAACAATAGCCAAGTTATGGAAAGAGCCCAAATGTCCATCCACTAACAAATGGATAAAGAAGATGTGGTGTGTGTGTGTGTGTGTGTGTGTGTGTACACACACACACACACACACACAGTGGAAAACTACACGATGATCAAAAAGAATGAAATCCTGCCATTTGCAACAACGTGGATGGAACTAGAGTGTATTATGATTTGTGAAATAAGTCAGAAAAAGACAAATATCAGATGACTTCATTCGTGGAATTTAAGAACATAACATAGGGAACATAGGGAAAGGATGATGAACATAGGGAAAGGAAAAGAAAAATAAGAAAGAGTAAGAGACTCTTAAATACAGAGAACAATCTGAGGGTTGCTGGACGTGGGTGAGGGGGATAGGCTAAATGGGTGAAGGACATTAAGGAGGCCATTTGTTGGGATGAGCACTGGGTGTTCCATGTAAGTTATCAATCACTGGGTTCTACTCCTGAAACCAATACTACACTATATGTTAACTAACTTGAATTTAAATAAATTTAAAAACAAATAAATAAAAATGTATAAGTAGTAGCGAAGACTGACTTTGAAATAAAACAGTTCTGGGACACTTAACAGCTATGAGAACTTGGACAAGCTCTGTGAATTGCAGTTTAGTTGTTACTAAGATGTAAATAATAATGGTACCTATTTTATAAGGTTGTTTTGAGGATTAAATGACATAATGCATGCAGCACGCTTTGACATAGTATCTGGTCCATAGTAAATGATCACTGTGTGTTAACAGCTTTTATTATCCTATTTTAATTTTAGCTTATCTTGAATGATTAAAGCTTTTGCCTAAATGTTTTATATTTTGTGTTTTCCATTGTTGTAACTATCTCTTGAGTTGTAACTGTTAAACTTTTCCATAGGGCTAGTTTTGGGAGAAGCAGATTTGATGGTGGCCATTGGAAATGCTAAAACATCAAAAGTCCTTCATCCAACCTAACTTCTTTTATAAACATTGCTGTGTTTCTTCAGCTTAATTTTCATTAATATTATCATTTTTCTCAAAGATACACAAAATAATGTAGCTTGTATTTTATTCGTTTCTGAAATATTGATCCTGGTTCAGTTCTCATGAAATCTAAAGACTTTAAAAACATCGTAAGGAGAGATAATGAACAAGAGACTGTAAAATGGGGATGATACTTAAATAGAACTGTAACTGTTTAATGCAATAAAGTACTTAAAGCTCTGTTTATATTAGGCCCTTGATACAAGTTTCTTTTTTTCCTTATGTCTCATACAATAAACATCTCAAAAGCATTTGTTTCTTCAGAAACAGGAGAGCTTGTTACTAGTTATGTCAGTAGAGGAGAACTATATCACTCGGGAAAAAGGAAATCATGCTAGGAATCTCAAACAGGCATTTAATACAGGAAATTGATTACACAGGTGTAATCACTTTTATGAAAGTTTTCTTTAACTTTTATGAAATGGTAAAGTTTCATTGGCTAGTCAAGGGTCATCGTAGCCATCACTTACATCATGGTTTTTATGAAAAAAAAAATAGGTAGACATTCCTTAGCTTTTATTTATTTATTTATTTATTTATTTATTTATTTATTTATTTATTTATTTATTTTTATTATATGAAATTTATTGTCAAATTAGTTTCCCTACAACACCCAGTGCTCATTCCAAAAGATGCCCTCTCCAATGCCCATCACCTACTCCTTAGCTTTTAAACAAACATTAAAAACATGATTGAATAGATAAGTGGGGAAAGATATATTTTTGCTGATAAGTTTATTTTAAAAGTTGAAAATGAATAAATTATATATCATTTTAAATATAATAAATATCATAGTATTGCATTTATTTTTCAGTGGATCCTGTGCTGCCCAAAGGAGATTATTCTTACAAATCTAAGTTAAATTAATTTTCTTTTCCAGTAATTGCTTCATATTACAACCATAACATCGTGGTGGGGGAGGAATTTTCCTGGAGTTTCCAATTGTCTTTTTTTTTTTTTTTTTCAATTGAGAAGAGGCAAAAAATATGACTTCTCTTCTATCTTCTAACTCCTTGTATCTGTTCCTTAGAATCTATTCCAGGGGCACCTGAGTGACACAGTCTGTTTAGAATCCAACTCTTATTTTCAGTTCAAATCATGATCTCACAATTCATGGGTTTGAGTCCTGCGTCAGGCTCCATGCTGACAATGTGTAGCCTGCTTGGGATTCTCTTTTTCCCTCTCTCTCTCTGCCCCTGCCATGCTAACTCTCTCTGTCTCTCTCCCAAAAATAAATAAATAAACTTTTAAAAAAGTAAAATTAAAAAATAATCTATTCCATTCCTCTAATTCTTAAAGATGCTGTTGTAAGATTCCACAGTAAGATTCTTATTTAGACTCTTTTCCAGGCCTATAGCACAATTTCAATCCTGGGATATTTTTTTTCTTTACTAGACTGTTGCATTTATATTTACCATGATTTTTTTCTTGATTTTCATCTTCAGTTTGCTGGAGTATATTCTTTAGTAAATTTCTCAGGAAGGGGGCATTATAAATACTTCCTGAATTTTTATAGAAGTAAAAAATATTCCCCTGGCCTATAACTTATTTCATCACCTATCCAAATGACTTCTTGCCTTTTTCAGATCTTAATTCACATATCCTTTTCTCGAAGAGGCCTTCTCTAACCATCCTATTTTAAATTGCAAATCCCACGTATTACCAATCCTTCTTTACTGCTTTTTCTCTTAAAGCACTTATCACATTCTAACACACTATACAATTTACTTATTTATTTCTTCTCTTTCCCACTAAAAAGTGCCATAGGGCAGAGATTTTTGTAGTTTTGTTCACTAGCTACATCCTTGGTACCTAAAATCATGCCTGGCACATAGGAAACCCTCAGTAAATAATTGCTAAATGAGTCAGTGAATTTTTCCCTTAATATTACAGTTATAAATCCAATTTACAAATCATTGTCTCTGAGAACTTGAAGAGATTGATCCATTGTCTTCTGGTACCTGGTATTATTAATGTGAAATATGTCAATCTTTTTTTTTTCTCTTTAAAAGTTTTCTTTTTCTTGGATCTTTGGAAATTTTCAGCAGTGTATATAAGATGTGGTTTTTTTCATTGATTCTAGTTGGCACTTGTCTTTAAGGTTATTGTTTTTTTCCAACTCTGGAAAATTTTATTTAAAAAATAATTTCAGGGGGCTCCTGGGTGGCTCAGTCAGTTAAGCGACCAACTTCAGCTCAGGTCATGATCTCATGGTCCGTGAATTCGAGCCCCACGTCAGGCTCTCTGCTGACAGCTCAGAGCCTGGAGCCTGCTTCAGATTCGGTGTCCCTCCTCTCTCTCTGTGTCCCTCTCCAACTCATGTTGTCTCTCGCTCTGTCTCTCAAAAATAAATAAATGTGAAAAAAAAATTTTTTAATCTTATCCTGCTTTTTTTCTGTACTATCTACAATTCCTATTGATTATCAGACTTATCTTCTTTTCCCTGAATGTGCCATTTTCCATATTTTTCTCATTAACTTTTTATCTCTTTAAAGTTTGATATGTTTATTGATAGTTAAACAGTGAAATCTGGCATACTATTTTCTCTGACTAAAAGGAAATAACAGCAAGGCTAAAATAGGATAGATTGATATAATATTTGTATTTTGTTTATTATTACTAATGAATGGCAAAGGTGGCTTATCACATCAGTAAGAAAAGGAAGTATTCATTAGTAAATGATCACTTATCATTTATTGGAAAAGGACTTGGTCTAATTTCTTATCAGGCACTATATATTTTAAATACTATGCAGTAAAATATAATACATTCTATAGAATTATGAGTAGGGATGTTCATTACAGTATTATTTATAATATGGGAATGGCCTAAGTATCCAATAAAATAATACTTTATTAAGCTCTCCTACTGGTACTATGAAATGATATGTAGCCACTAACAGCTACATTTTTAAAAAAATGTTTAGTAATATTGAAAATGATACACTGAGCATAGCATGAGGTAGAAACTTGTTGAATCATTAATGTTGTATACCTGAAAATAATGTAACAATGTGTGTCAACTGTACTTCAGTAAAAAAAGAAAGACAATGATACATTTTTCCAATTATTTATATAAACGCACATATGAATTTTTACACATATGTGTTTGAAAGAAAAGGACTATGGGAAGTATTAAAAATGTTAACATAGGGGCACCTAGGTGGCTTAGTTTGTTTGTTAAGTGTCCAGCTCTTGGTTTCTGCTCAGGTCATGATTCCATGGTTCCTGGGTTTGAGCCCCACATTGGGCTCTGTGCAGACAGCAACGAGCCTGCTTGTCTATCTCTTTCTCTCTGCCCTTCCCCTGTTTGTATGCACTCTCTCTCAAAATAAATATATTGTTTTAATGTTAATACAGTTCCATAATCCCTTATATGAAACACTTGGGCCCATATGTATTTCTGCATTCCAAATTTTTTTAGATTTTTGAACGGGGGAGGGGCAGAGAGAGAGGGAGACACAGAATCGGAAACAGGCTCCAGGCTCCGAGCCATCAGCCCAGAGCCCGACGCGGGCCTCGAACTCACGGACCGCGAGATCGTGACCTGGCTGAAGTCGGACGCTCAACCGACTGCGCCACCCAGGCGCCCCTTAAATTTCCTTTTTTAAAAACGTTTTTGGATTTTGGAATTGTGTGCATTTTGGATCAATGGTTATTTAAGCAATGAGACTATGAATGTTTTTTTAATTTTAATTTTTTATAATTTTTCATGTATTTCTGTATAAGACCGTATAATTATTTACAGAAAAATATTTTAGTAACAAATTTAAAAACTGTGAATATATACTTGAGTTAAGCTTTCTTACTAAATCTTAGCCTTCCCCCAAAGGAAGGGAATAGAGTCAGAAGATATTCACTCAGTGATTTAGCAAATACTTATCCAGTGTCTATTATTTTAATAAACATAGATAGCCTTATAAACTATCAGGAAAGTTAATATTTCAAACTATGATATAATACCATTTCACATTCTTCTTATTGTCAGAAACTTAATAATTCTGACAATTCCAGTTGTTGATCAGGATGCCAAGGAGCACTAGGATATTTCATACAGTGCAGTGTGGGTATCAATTGATACAACTACTTTGGAAAGCAATTTGATACTATCTAGTGAAGTTAATTAAACTTATATATGCTGTATCATGTCATGTGACTTTTCATTAATACATTGATTTATACTGTCTGGGAGTGGAACCTTTTCAATTTCTCCTGCTGCATCTTGCCCCCTGACACTTTATTCACTGTAATTTTATATGTGAGCATTACTAGGTTTCTGTGATTTTTTTTTCTTTTTCCAGGGCAATACATTTGCTGTTCAATAACTTGCTTCCTGAGCCTTTTCATGAAATAGGGCTTTTTTTTTTAATTTTTTTTTTTATTTTTAAAAATTTACATCCAAGTTAGTTAGCATATACTGCCACAATGATTTCAGGACTAGATTCCTTAGTGCCCCTTACCCATTTAGTCCATCCCCCCTTCCACAACCCCTCCTGTAACCCTCAGTTTGTTCTCCATAGTTATGAGTCTCTTCTGTTTTGTCCCCCTCCCTGTTTTTATATTATTTTTGTTTTCCTTCCCTTATGTTCATCTGTTTTGTCTCTTAAAGTCCTCACATGAGTGAAGTCATATGATTTTTGTCTTTCTCTGACTAATTTCACTTAGCATAATACCCTCCAGTTCCATCTACGTAGTTGCAAATGGCAAGATTTCATTCTTTTTGACTGCCGAGTAATACTCCATTGTATGTACGTATGTATGTATATATATACCACATTTTCTTTATGCATTCATCCATCAGTAGACATTTGGGCTCTTTCCATACTTAGGCTATTGTTGATAGTGCTGCTATAAACATGAGGGTGCATGTGTCCCTTCAAAACAGCACACCTGTATCCCGTGGATAAATGCCTACTAGTGCAATTGCTGGGTCGTAGGGTAGTTCTATTTTTAGTTTTTTGAGGAACCTCCATACTGTTTTCCAGAGTGGCTGCACTAGCTCGCATTCCCACCAGCAATGCAAAAGAGATCCTTTTTCTCTGCATCCTCACCAACATCTGTTGTTGCCTGAGTTGTTAATGTTAGCCATTCTGACAGGTATAAGGTGGTACAAAATAGGGCTTTTTAAACAAAAACTTTACTTTTTTTTTTTTTGTTTTGATATGCCAATAGCCATGCAAATATTCAGCACCTTTACTTGTCAAATGTAGTATGGAATTAAGAGTCTCTTCCATTTTGCTGGGGTTGTTGTGCTATTTTCTGTAACAAGCACAATGGAATAGGATGACTTGGATTACCAACCAAAATCATCTGTGGGCCTAGGCATGGAATCCATCTCTTTTATTGCATACTTTCTCAAAAATCATGTTTTTCTTATTTCTCAAGTTTTGTGAATCACTTTTGTTAGCTTTAGGGTTGTTTTGTATATCTCTTTAAGTTGAAAATGTTAAAAGGCAATAGTGAGATTTGTATATTCAGCTTTTTATTCATTTAACAAACATTGAGTGCTTACTATGTATACAGGTCAAGAATTTCTCTTAATCCCATCTTCCAGGAACATAAGACCTAGCTAACAAACTGGCTTCAGTGTTGTGTGGTAAACGCTAAGATAGTTAAAGGTTGGATGGAATTAAGTAGCAGTCTTCTAAGTCAGCAACCCATTTTTGTAAAGGAACAGATAGTATATATTTTAGGCTATGTGGGCCATACAGTTCTATCACAACTACTCATCTCCGCTGTCATTGCATGAAAGTAGTCAGTCACAGGAGATACATAGATGAATGAGTGTGGATGGACACTGAAATTTGAATTCCATATGATTTTTACATTTTTACATGTTGCAAAATAATTTTCTAACCATTTAAAAATACTAAATTTAATATTACAAATATTTTTTAAACCTTTAAAAATCATTCATAGCCCTCAGACCATACTAAAACAAGTGGCAGGGCAAATTTGGCTCATTGGCCATAGTTTGCCAACCCTTGTTCTGAGACTTTGAATTATAGGATGTTAATTGAATATGCCTCTTTCTGTTAGTCCATTCCATGTCAGCTACTTTCATTTAGGAGAGTTTAGTAACCTAGGTTAGGATACTATCAGTATCCTTGATATTCTGAATAATAATCATGATGCTATAAAAATAATAAAAATAGTAATAGCACTATTGCTATTGATATCACATTGATGCATTGATGATATATAAGTTACTCCAGCAAAGATGACAAACTAATTTGCTTATAGGGACCAGGTGTTAGACCTGAATGTTTGGGAAACAGGAAGTTGTGTGAACTGGGGCAAAGTGAAAAGCATGTCTCATGTAAAAAAAAAAACAAACCAGTAGCCACTACTTAGCTCCCATCCAGTAGAAGGAAAGCAGCCCCAATGTTCCCTGATGAAAAACATTCAAGAGAAATCCAGACTTATATGTAAGTTAAATTATGTCTCCTAGTTGTTAAATATGGCAACAAATCTGTTTTTGTTTTTTTAATTCTTTTTAACATTGTGAATCAAAAGCATCTTTAGGAGTCATTTGAGCAGACTGGCAACTAACTTGCCATCTCTGTCCCAGCAAGTTTCTTTAGCTGTTTAAAAGGAGCTCCTACAGAAGTTTCTGTAGTGATACCCATTAATGATTTTATTTTGAAATCTTTGATCGCAGAGGATGTTTTTATCTCAATACTGAAAACTGTTAAAGCACTTTTAAACTGTAAGTCAATGTACATTTCTATACTGGATGTTCACATGTTAAACTGTCACAATTCTAAGCTTGAATGTATCCAGTGAATACATACTTGTAGCGGATTTTGTGATCCTAGCAAGTTCTTTTTTCTTTTCTTTTTGTAAACAGCTTTGTTGAGATATAATTTACATACCATACAAATCATCTATGTAAAGTATACTGTTTATTTGGTTTTAGTATATTCATAGAGTTGTACAACTGTCCCCACAGTTATTTTTAGAACATTTCATCACCTGAAAAAATAAACCCCTGACCCTTTAGCAATTAAATTAGACTCCCAGTTCTTCCCTCATCCTTTCTAGTCCTAGTCAACTACTAATCTGTCTCCACAGACTTGCCTATTCCAGATATATCTTATAAATAGAATCGTATAAATATGTGGGCTTTTCTGTCTGGCTACTTTGACTTAGCATGTTTTCAAGGTTCATCCGTGTTACAGCATAAATCAGTATTCCATTTCTTTTTAATGTTAAATATTATTCCAGTGTATGGGTATATCATATTTTATTTGTCCATTCATCATTTGATAGACTCTTGAGTTGTTTTCACATTTTGCCTATTATGCATAATGCTACAGTGAACATTCATGTACAAGTTTTTATGTGGACATATGTTTTCTTTTCTCTTGGGTAGATACTTAGGAATGGAATTACTGATACATATGGTAACTCTATGTTTAACTTTTTGAGGAATGGCCAAACTTCCAAAGCAGCTGCACCAATTTGCGTTCCTACCATTAGGATTTGACGGTTTCAATTTTTCCACATGCCTTGTCAGCAACACTTGTTATTATCTGACTTTTTTTTCTTCCTTTTTAATTATAATCATCTTAATGAATATGAAGTGATATCTTACTGTGATTTTGATGTACATTTCCCTGAAGACTAATGATGTTGATCATCTTTTCATGTGTTTATTGGGCATTTGTATACTATGCAGATTCCCTTTACTGATTTTTTTCATTGGGTTATTTGTCTTTTTATTATTGAATTGTAAGAGTTCTTATATATTCTGGATACAAATTTACCCAATATATTATTTCCACATACTTTCTCCCATTCTGTTGTCTTTCTCACTTAACTAATAGTGTTCTTCAGAGCACAAAAGTTTTTGATTTTGACAAAAGCCAATTTTTTTTTCTGTTTCTTGTGGTTTTGGTGTTATATCTAGAAAGTCACAAGGTTATCAAGGTTTACCCCTAAAAAAAAAGATTTATCCCTGATGTTTTTTTCTAAAAGTTACATAATTTTAGCCTTTTAGATCTTTGATCCATTTTGAATTAATTTTTGTATATGATGGGTGTAAGGCTAGGAGTTGGGGTAGAAGTCACAGGCTTTAACCTCAAAAATCAAACCAGATAAAATATCTGAAAATAATAATAAGTAAATATGTAAATAAGTGGCAGGAGATACATGAAACAAGACTGTCAGAATATTAATTGTGAAAGCTCAGTGAAGAATACATGGGATTTGTTATGCTATTTTCTCTAGATTTTTTGTTTGAAAATATCCATAACGTTTTTCTAAATACCAATTTATTATAGTTTATTACCACTGTTAATTGTATTGGCTGATTATCTGTATCCTTAGTTGGTATTGGACTGTTACTTATTAGATGGCCCTTAGTACAAGGTTGGTTATAACTATGAAAATCTTATTTACAGTAAGAAAAACTAAAATCAAGACAAATTAAGCTAAAACTTTTTTAATTTCAAGTTCTCTTAATTCTTGATTTACCCAAAACTTTTATTCTACTTAGAATTTTATGAACAGTATGTTTAAATGTGTCGTATACAAATTTGTGTAGTTGACAGATATCTACAATGTACTTCTCAAAACTTGTGTTGAGGAACAGCTGTTCTGGAGAATGCTGAGTGGGGAAAAAGTCTTTTTTTTTTTCTTTTTTTTTTTTTTTTTTTTTGCCCCAAGTAAGCTTGCAGTTGAACAAAGTTAAACTGATTTCCTTACTGCAAGACTTCTTAGGACCTTTTAACATACAAATACATATCCTAAATCTGTAAAATTTGGCAAACTGTTTTTTAAGCTTATTTGACCATTCACATACCATGGAGTAGTTTGGAAAACACTGGACTACGTATTTAAGATCATGTTATTGTCATATTTAGATAATTAGTTTAACTTATTAGTTGATTATCACTGTCCTAATGATTTTCATTTCTTAAAGTTTCTCCTTATGTCCATCCTTTTCTATTGCTGTTACTTCTTTTTGTAGTTTCCTGTCATTTATTTATTTGTCTAACTACTGAAAGTGACCAGATTTTGAAATTGCTGTTCCTCTGTGAGTATGGGTTTGTAACAATAATGGAAAATATTTTCAGTTAATTATGCCTTTTAAGTATAACAAATTATGACTTTATATTTGTACTTGTTATTTTAACTAGTACAAGTTTTCGCAAAACTTGCAAAAGAGCCATGTTTAGAGAATTAAAACTATTAAATGTATTTAGGTGTCTTTCTAATTGAATTTTGCTTTATTCCAGAAAACTTAGAAAATATTGGTAAAGGAATAGCTAGCAAACTTTAAAATTATTCAAAATTGAAAAAACTGGTGAACTTTGATCCAAATCAGGAAAGATGGCACCATTGGATGGAGAAGCATAGGAGGAGGATGAACATTAGCCTAAGGGTGATATTCAGTGTCAGATCTCTAAATGAGGCCAGTGAATACCACTGACTGTTGGCGTTTTATATGCAGTAGTGAATGAGTGAAGGACTATAATAATGGTAGCTCACTACTTACTATTGCGTTTGTGTTAATATTCAGCTATAGGAATGTTTTGAAAGTCAAGTGAAGAATAAACTCAAAGGTAAAAGCCCCCCCCCAAAAAAAAATTTAACTCTCATCTGACTTCGCCTACCCCAAATCATTAGTGCTTTACTCCTCAGGTAACCACAAATAGTACTTTCCCAAGTGTCCTTTATTATTTGTTTCTTGAGTATCCTCTGTTGTTTGTTAATATTCATTGTAACATAAAATTTTGTATTTTGTATCTATTTTGTACCTTAGTTTTTTCACTTTGAAGTACTTCAGAACAAGGGTATGAAGGTCATATAATACTCTACTGTAAATATTGTTATCATTTTATTATATTTTCTTTTTCTATCATGAACACGAGATCATGAAAGACAAGATGAACCTTGCTTACACCTCAAAATTCCAAACTGGACCATTTTTAGTGTTTTAATATTTAATTTGTAGTTTATGTGGTGATGTAAATCCAAATTTAAAATCTGATTTAAAAGGACAAAATATTTTTTTTATTTTTTTTTTTATTTTTTTTTTTTTATTTTTTTTTATTTTTTTAAAATTTTTTTTTTTCAATGTTTATTTATTTTGGGACAGAGAGAGACAGAGCATGAACGGGGGAGGGGCAGAGAGAGAGGGAGACACAGAATCGGAAGCAGGCTCCAGGCTCTGAGCCATCAGCCCAGAGCCCCACGCGGGGCTCGAACTCACGGACCGCGAGATCGTGACCTGGCTGAAGTCGGACGCTCAACCGACTGCGCCACCCAGGCGCCCCAAAATATTTTTTTTTAGATTTCTGAACTTATATTAAGACCTATTAGAACATGAAAATTAAATACTTTGAAATACATTTACAAATTTTCATTGCAAGTGATTAAACAAGAGCCATGTTCTAATAATGATTTTTAAATTCCATCCCATCAACATATATGTAGAAATAAGTAAGCAAACCAGATGGAGAAAGCTGCTTTTAATATGTATGGTCTGTGAAAGCTTTTTATTCTACTTTAGGTATTGTGTATATCAGAATATTACTGTTTTCTTGAACTACATTTTTGTTTTATATTAAAACTTTTATTAATCAGGATTACAAGAGATTGAGCTATTATGGTTAATTGCATTTTGGTTATCTGAGAGGTAATCAGTGGAACTTTGTATTTGTCTATTCCAATTTATTGTTGAAAATCTCCTGATTTATTGATAAAGATCAATAGCTTTTCTTGCTTTAGTAAGTAAATATGTGTTTCCACTATTTGTCTATAAGAGAACCATGTCTAAACTATCTACCCCAGTCCCTCACACAAGGAATGTCAGGGATAAGATTAAATGCACAGTAAACGATTGTTAAATAAGTTTATTGTTGTCTTTCTTTGTTTTGGATTTGGAATGCAATATACTGATTTTTTCCCAGTAAGCTGAGCTTTTTCCATTATGTTGTTTCAAGTATGTGTATAAAAGTTTGGAAAACATATATTAATAATAAAGCTAGACAGAAATACTAGTAATAATAATTTTGAGTGTGTTTTTACATTGTAAATACAATTATTATAGTGAAATATGTTTTTAATTAAAAATTTTAAGAGTTTTATGTTTTGAAGTTTGTACCTGCTTTAGAGAGATATAGAATATCATGGGCCTGAGGATCAGACGTATGACATCTATAGCTAAAGTATTTTTCTTTCCTTCCTCTCCTCCTCCCCATCTAGTACACATACTTTGCTATTTTAAGCATGTTTTATATTTACATAGTTTCTTTGTTTCCTGTGATCTGTTTTCTAGAGAGAAAGTTAATTCTTGGAAACATTTCTGATTTATTTATAGACTGGTCAAAGAAAAAATGATGTATGAAAAGGAAGCAAAACAACAAGAAGAAAAGATTGAAAAAATGAAAGCTGAAGATGGTGAAAATTATGCCATTAAAAAGCAGGTAAAATTGAATCCTTGGGGTACCTGGGTGGCTCAGTCAATTAAGCATCAGACTCTTAGTTTCAGCTCAGGCTCAGGTCATGATCTCATAGTTTGTGGCTTCGAGTCCTTCGTTGGGCTGTGCTCTTCCAGTGCAGAGCCTGCTTGGGATTCATATTCTCTCTCTCTCTCTCTCTCTCTCTCTCTCTCAAAAAAAAAAATAAATAAGTAAACCTTAATACACACACACACATACATATATATATATATATGACAATATTATATTAAATATCCTTGTATATTTAAATTTACAGATATTTTTGTGAATATTTTGATTTGAAGACCACCAAAATAAATATATATGTTACCCTTTTTAGTGGCTTCTCCTGATTCTCCCCATGACAAATTTCAGTTTCCTTAGTACTGCATACAAAGTTCTTCTTGATTTGAGTGCCTGCCTATCCACCCTTATCTCTTGCCATTCCCTCCCTGGACCTTTTCATTTCCTGATCATGCTCTTTTCCTTTGCCGCAGACATACTGCATATGTGTGAGATGTTCTTCCCACTTCTCCTACCTACCTTCTCCTTATAAATTCGTGTTTATCCTTTAAACATCCTGTACACTCTACCTAAAGATGGAGATAGGTGCTCCTCCTCTCTTGTCCCATAACAGCTTATTTATTCTCATCATAGCATTTTTTTTCAAATTTTTATTTAAATTCAAGTTAGTTAACATACTCTGTAATGATGATTTCAGGAGTAGAATTTAGTGATTCATCACTTACATAAAACACCCAGTGCTCATCCCAACAAGTGCCCTCCTTAATGCCCATCACCCATTTAGCCCTTCCCGCCACCCACCTCCCTCCATCACACCTCAGTTTGATCTCTATTCTTAAGAGTCTCTTGTGGTTTGTTTCCCACTCTCTTTTTTCCCCCTTCCCATCTGTCCATCTGTTTTGTTTGTTAAATTCCACATATAAGTGAAATCATGTGGTATTTATCTTTCTCTGACTGATTTCACTTACCATGAAACACTCAAGCTCCATCCACATCATTGCAAATCCATCATAGCATCATAGCATAGCTGACACTTGTTTCGTAATTCCTTGAGAAAATAGAAGCTATTGGGGACTTTCTCTTTTTCCCATGACAAAATCTTTCAACCTATCTGCATCTGTACCTGTACTACCTTCCTTCCTATTAGAATGGATTATATTCCCTAACCCTTGTTAGAACCATCAGTGATACTGTTTTCATGTCTTTGTCCTCATCTTCCATCACCTCAACAGCATTTGACACAGGTAAGCAAGCACTCTCCTTGAAGCGTTCTTTTATATTAGCATCTTTAATAGGTTAGCCTCCTGTTTTCCTCCTGTTTCACTATCCTTATTCTTCAGTCTCCTTTGCTGAAACCCTCCTCCTCCCCCTGTGCTGTCTTCCCCCATCCTGCACTCGCCTGTGTGTGTGCGTGTGTGTGTATTTTAACCTTTAAGACTTCTGTCTACAATCTCTGGGTAAGCTCATACCATTCTATAACTTTTAAGTATCGTTTTTATGTCTACTCATTTATTTACTCAACAGATATTTATTGAATCCCCTGCTACTTGCCAAATACTGTTCCAGGCATTCTTTTAGGTATGGCCTTTAAAAGAGCAGCAAAACAAACAAAAAACCAGAGTTCCTGCTTACTTGGGAGGGACTAGTGCCAGTATCTCCCAATTTATATCTCTAGCCTTGACCATTCCAGAGATACATATATTCAACTAATCACCTACTTGATACTCTCTTGGGTGTCCAAAATAAAAGTCTGGGGCACCTGGGTGGCTCAGTTGGTTGAGCATGCAGCTCTTGATTTGTCTCAAGCCATGATCCCAGGGTCATGGAAGCAAGCCTCATGTTGGGCTCTGCACTGAGTGTGGAGCCTGCTATAGTCTCAGTCTCTCTCTCTCTCTGTCTCTCTCTGTCTCTCTCTCTCTCTGTCTCTCTCTCTCACTCCCTCCCTCCCTCTCCCCCTCTCTCCCTCTCTCCTCTCTCCCTCTTTCCCTCCCCCCCACCCTTCTCCCCTGCTCACTTGCTCTCTCTCTAAAATAAAATAAAATAAAATAAAATAAATCAGTAAAATCTTGGTCTTCACTTAAACTAACCCACCTTCCCCAAACAAAAAGCCGTTCCTTCTCTTATTATCCCCTTTCAGTAAATGATACCTCCAGTCATCCCAATACCTAAAGCCAAAAATTTAGTGGGTCTCTTCCTGGTGCTTCTCTCTCTCTCTAATAATCACAGCTAATATAAGCAAGTCCTGTTTCTTATTCCATTTCTTTGCCTTCTGCCACCACCCCTAATCGTGTTCACTATCATCTTTTGTGCACGCTATTGCAAAAGCCTCCTAGTTGGCATACATCTTTGTCTCTTTGACACCTCCATTCCCTCCCACCACAGCAGCCAGATTGATCTCTTTAAAATAGTACATCAGGGGCGCCTGAGTGGCTCAGTCGGTTAAGCATTCGACTCTTGGTATCAGCTCAGGCTGTGAAATCAAGAACCATGTTGGGCTCTGCACTGAGTGTAGAGCCTACTTGGGATTCTTTTTCTGCCCCCCCCCCCCCCCAGCTTGCATTCTTTCTCTCAAAACAAATAAACTTCAAAATGGTACATCAGATCTTTTTCTCCTTTACTTAAAATCCATTGTGCAGTGCACATAGAATAAAATCCAGATGACACTAAGAAAAAGAAGAGTATAGGGGCGCCTGGATGGCTCAGTTGGTTAAGCATCAGACTCTTGATTTTGGCTCAGGTCATGATCTTGCAGTTTGTAAGTTCCAGGCCTGTATTGGCCTCTTTGCTAACAGGGCAGAGCCCGCTTGGCATTCTTTGTCTCCTCGCCGCCCTCCCCCCACCTCTCTCTCTCTCTGCCCCTACCCTGCTCTCTCTCTCTCAAAATAAATAAATTTAAAAAAAAAGAATATAAACAAGCTTATGCAGATTGTATCTTAAGACTTCTTTTTAAAATTAGAACACAGTGCAATCACAGTGGCTTTTATCATACAAATTATGTTACAAATTATAATAGCGAACACTCAACCCAGACTTAATTCAGCAGTGTTAAATCACTTAAAATGTATTTTTCTGCAGGCAGTTGCTATCTGTGGTGCAAAAGGAACACAGTGTCATTTAAAACATCCAGGAAGAAAACCTTTTTAATTTTTGAGCTTCTGGGAGAGCCTGCCTTCCTCTGTGTGTGGTAAAGCAGAGGACATTTTTGTATAAGACACTCATAAATTAAGGGAGGATTTGTAAACAGATTTATAGATGTAATATGTCCCCCAATATACTGACCTTTAGGATATAACTGCTCTTCATAAGGATTTATATGTGGAATATAACTTTTTGATTCTTAAAATTATGATGGTTAAATGCTTTTGAAGTATGTACTTCTGTAAATGTTTGTATCACTCTTGTACCTCTCTCACTTTAATGCCCTGTATCGTTTTCCAACATCTAATAAGAAATAGTGTGATGTAGTATATACCTTCATTTCATTCACGTCCTTCTTCTCTTGAAATAAGGCTTATTTTTCCAGTTGCGTAGGTATTGACCTCACTTAGTTTTTTCTTTGCCCTATTCTTTTAATCACCAGTAACGTATTAAAACATAGCTGTATAACTAGGAGTTGTAAGTTACTGAAGTGAAGAATAAATATGTTGTCTTTCTAAATAAAATTCTACAAATGTCACAGATTATCACAGAATTTGTTTTACTATGTATATATTGATCATCTTTCATTAAAGTTACTGCTTTATAGGTAAGGATTAACTCTTCATTGAATCCTGGGTTCTAATTGTTATTTAAAAGTATTAGCCTCTTACTACATTATCATTGACTACATAAAAAGGGGAAGTTATAAAAAGGGGAAAATTTTTTGTTTAAAAATCCTATCTACATTCAGCCATGTCAAAATTCTCTACTTTGTCACAGCAGTCATGGTTATTTCACAGCAGTCATTTCTTAGGTTCCTAGTCCACTTCACACTTACATTCAAAAATACCATCCCGTATCTAATTACAGAACAGTAAGTCTTTCTGTTTACTGCGATTATCAACCTGCAGTGTATACAGTTGTCAACTGCAATTTTATTTGTTTGATGAAACCTTGTCTTTAACTCAAGCTACATGCTTTTCTCAATTTCCTTTCCCTAGTTTAGCTATACGGTGGTCAGAGATTCATGGTTTTTTTATATGCAGTGGGAGTTGCATTGCCCGAAGCACTGCTTTATTCCTGTTTGCCTACGACTTTAATGTCGGTAGTAGTTTCTTTACATCTGCTATGCCCCTCGTAGAAAATATCAAGGAAGCCAAGTGCTGTGTTTTGTGGGTTCTCTACTCGTCTCACTGTAGTTCTGAGCTAAATACTCTCCTTAGCCACTTCTCACTACTTTGGCTCTTTTGTCATTTGGATCCATTTTGCTCTGGCTATCCTGGATCTTCTGAACCGGAACTATCTTAATAACACGCATTTATAATGTCAGTCCCTACCAAACTTCTTACCTGTAATTGGTTGTCCAAATTGGACTTTCCTGGACTAGGCCTAATTTTGGTTTTTGTAAAATAAGTAACTAGGCAGAAGACGGTTGCTAAGAGGCCAAAATACCAGTCAGTCAAAGAATTCATCTTTTCTGGCTGAACAGTGTAACGCAACCTTCAGATATTGCCCAAATTGATTTTGGTCCTCTGCTCACCATATCCCTCTTCTTCTCTACTCATCTCATCTAAATTAGGGATGGATGCAGAGGATTTTGCCCTCAAATAGTGAAGGTATTCTGGTCTTTTGTTTTTTTAAACCTATCTTGGAGCAGAAATGATTAGCAGTGGTAATCAAACATGCATCCCTGTTATTTTACCTGAGGCATGACTCCTCCTATTTTCCAGAAGTAATATTAAAAAAACCAAACGGGTACAATTTTTCCAACAAGGATTTATAGTTACTACATATAATTGCAGAGTTGTAAATGTGTCTTTTTGAGAAAGATGCACACACATTGTTTTGTGATTTACTTGAAACATGAGTTAAACATTCATAATTGGATGTTTCTTTTTCCTAAAATGGAGAATTTTTTTCCTCAAATATGTGGAAAATAATAGGAAGCTTCAGTCGAAAAGAGGAATTTGATGAAGTGTCTTTCACAAGATTGATTCTGCAAGAAACACCATATTTCTTTTATCAATAACAAAAATATTCAAAATAGCTTCCACTGATGCAAGAAAATTTTATTGCCTCTTGTTACCTATACTCAAGTTTATAAATGTACACTTGTTTTGTGTTTTGTTATAGATTCACAGGAAATTGCAATAAATGTTCAGGGAAGTCACATATACCCTTCACTATGGCTGCTGCATTGTTAGTAATGGTATCTTGTATAATTATAATATCCAGACCATGAAATGCACCACAGACCTTACTTATATTTCACCTGTTACACATGTACTCATTTGTGTGTGTGTGTTTGTATATAGTCCGATACAATTCTGTCACATGTGGTGTGTATAACTACAACCACAATCAAGATGGAAAACTATTCCATCACAAGATTGTCTGTGCTACTTCTTTGTAGTCCCTGACCTCCACCCCTAAATCCTAAGTAATTAATACTGTTTGAAGGATCATACAGTATGTAATCTTTTGAAATTGGCTTTTTCCTTGAGGAAAATAATTCCTTGAGGTCCACTAAAGTCATAGAGTCTATCAACTTTGTTTCTTATGATTGCTGAGCAGTATTCCAGGTATTCCATGGTATCATAGGTGTAACCACTGAAGGACATTTGGACTGTTTCCAGCTCTGGGCTGTTATGAAAAAGGCTGCTATGAACATTTGTAGACCGTTTTTGCATGAACATAAATTTTCATTTTTTCTGGGATAAATACCCAAGAAATTGCTGTGTTGTATTAGTACATTTTTTTTTTAAAGAAAACTGCCAAACTCTTCCAAAGTGGCTGTACTATATTACATTCCCACCAGAGATGTGTGAATGATTTGATTTTTCCACATCCTCACCAGCATTTGGTGTTACCACTTTTTTATTTTAGCGTATAGCTGTCACCTACATGATAGATGTGTAATGATATCTAATTGTGCTTTTAGTTTCGATTTACTAACAACTATAATGTTGAATATCTTTTGCTTATTTGTGTCTATATATTCTCTTTAGTGAAATGTCTGTTCTCACTTTTTAATTAGATGCTTTTTCTACTTTTAAGTTTTGAGAGTTCTTTGTATATTCTAGGTAAATGCCCTTTGTTGGATATGTGGCTTGGAAATATTTTCTTAGTCTGTAATTTGTCTTTTTAGCCTGTTAACAAGGTCTTTCACTGAGCAACAGTTTTTAATTTTGAGAACATCTAATTTATGGCTAATGCTTTCTTTTGTGAATTATATTTTTGGTCTCAAGTCTAAGGCCTCTTTGTTTAGTCCTAAGTCCCAAAGATTTTCTATTTTTTGTCTAAAAGTTTTGTGGTTTTATGTCTATCCTTTAAGGTGTGATCAGTTTTGGGGCGCCTGGGTGGCTCAGTCGGTTAAGCGTCCGACTTCAGCTCAGGTCATGATCTCACGGTTTGTGGGTTCGAGCCCCGCGTCAGGCTCTGTGCTGACAGCTCAGAGCCTGGAGCCTGTTTCGGATTCTGTGTCTCCCTCTCTTTCTGCCCCTCCCCCATTCATGCTGTCTCTCTCTGCCTCAAAAATAAAGAAACATTTAAAAAATTTTTAAAAAAATAAAAAAAGGTTTGATCAGTTTTGAGTTAATTTTTATATAAGGTGTGAGGTTTAGTTTGAGGTTCATCTTTTTGCCTATAGGTGACTGGTTGCTCCAGCAGTATTTGTTGAAAACGTTATCCTTCCCTCTTTGAATTACTTTTGTACCTTTGTCAAAAAGCCATTGGACATATTTGTGTGGGTCTGTTTTGGGATTCTCTTTTGATCCATTAACCTGTGGTTTATCCATTAACCTATTCGTTTACAAATACCACCCTGTCTTGGTTACTTTAGCTATAGAGTAAGCTTTAATTGTGGAAGAGTGAATCCTCTCACTTCCTCCTCCTCCTCCTTTTTTTTTTTTTTTTTTTTTTGGCTTGTTTTAGCTTTTCTACTTCCTGTGCCTTTCCATAAAAATTGTAAATTTGTCTAGGTCTATAGAACACCTTGCTAAGTTTTGATAGGAATTGCATTAAACCTGTATATCAGTTTGAAGAGAATTGACATCCTTACTATGTCAGGTCTTCCAGTCAGTGAACATGAGAAGTCTTACAGTTTATTTAGGTCCTACTTCTTTCATCAGCATTTCATAATTTTCAACATATAGATCCTGGAAGTTTTGTTAGATTTCTACCTGAGTATTTCATTTTGTTTGAAAATATAAATAGTATTGTTTTTAGTTTTGGTTTCCACATATAGTATTTTGTTATCCAATATGGAAGTACATTCAGTTTTTTGTGTATTGATCTTGTAACCTGTGACATTACTGAGCTATCTCGTTTCTAAGATTTTTTTGTGTATTCCTTCTGGTTTTCTACAGACACAATCATGTCATTTGTAAGTAGAAGCAGTTTTATTTCTTTTCAATCTGTATGTCTTACTTCTTTTTCTTACCTGATTGCTCTGGCTAAGACTTACAGTATTGTGTTGAATGAGAGTGGTCAGAATGGACATCTCCATTTGTTTCTAATCTTAAGGAGATAGCATTCAGTCTTTTGCCATAAGTGTAATGTTAGCTGTACGTTTTTTGTAAATAGTGTTTTTCAAGTTGAGGAAGTTCTGTATTCCTACTTTGCTGAGCATTTTTATCATGAATGGGTGTTGGGTTTTGTCAAAGGCTTTTTCTGTATCATGTGATAAAACCATGTGAGTTTTCTTCTTTGGCCTATTGATATTGTGGATTACATGGATTGATTTTTAAATGTTGAACCAGCCTTGTATACCTGCTTATTCACTTGATTGTGGTGTATAATTGTTTTCATATATTGGTGGATTCTGTTTGCTAATGCTTTGTTGAGGATTTTTGTATCAAAGTTTATGGTCTGCAGTTTGCTTTTTTTATACTGCTTTTGTCTGTTTCTGGTATCAAGTTAATTCTCATCTCATAAAATTGGCTGGAAAATATTCCCTCTTCTCTTTTCTTAAAGTATTTGTGTAAAGTTAGTGTTAATTCTTCTTTAAATATTTGATAAAATCGCCCAGTGGAACTATCTAGGTTTGAAGAGTTCTGTTTCTTTTTTATTAAAATTCAATTCCTGGGATGCCTGGGTGGCTCAGTCAGTTAAGCGTCTGAGTTCGGCTCAGGTCATGATCTCGCAGTTTGTGAGTTCGGGCCCCGCATCGGGCTCTGTGCTGGCAGCTCGGAGCCTGGAGCCTGCTTTGGATTGTGTGTCACCTTCTCTTTCTGCCCCTCCCCCACTTGTGCTCTGTCTCTCTCAAAAATAAATAAATGTAAAAAAAAAAATTAAAATTCAATTCCTTTCATGATTGTAGAAATATTCAGGTTATCATTTCAGTTTTGGTGGTCTGTAGTTTTCAAGGGATTGGTTCATTTCTCCTAAGTTGTTAATTCATGATCATTATGAACAGGATTATAAAATTGTGAATTTTTTTTCCTTTAACGGTTGCAAGATATGTAGAGATATGATCTGTTTTGTTAATGATATTAGTGATTTGTGCCTTCTCACTTTATGTTTGTCAGTTTTACTGGAGATTTACCAGTTTTTTTAAAAACTCAGCTGTTTGTTTCCTAGATTGTCTCTGTTGGTTTTTTTTATTTCTAATTTCTTTGATTTCTGATCTTATTTTTATTATTTCCCTCTTCTTGTTTAGGGTTTATTTTGTGCTTCTTTTTGTAGGTTCCTGAAGTAAGAGCTTAGATTTTTAAATTGAGATCTTTCCTTTTTCCTAACATAAGCATTTACTGCTATAAATTTCCCTCTTGGCATTGCTATAACTTAATCCTACAACATTTGATAGGTTATATTTTCATTATCATTTATCTGTGTATTTCTCTGTTTCTTTTGAGACTTCCTTATTGACTCTTTGGTTATTTACAACTATGTTGTTTAATTTCTAAGTGGTTTAAAGATTTCCCTGCTTATTTTTATTATTGGTTTTTAATTTTATTTCATTATAGTCATACATGCACTATGTGTTATTTCAGTTCTTTTAATTTAAATTTGTTGAGATTTTTGTTTGTTTTGTTGTTGTTTGACCCCGGTTATGGTATACTATGATGAATGTTTCATGGGTGCTTGAAAAGTATTTGTATTTTTCTTTCTTAGATAGAGTGTTCTATAAATGTCAGTTAGATCTTGTTCATTGATGGTGTTGTTGTTTTTTTTTTTTATATCTTTGCTGATTTTTTTGTTTTAGTACTTCTACCAATTGCTAAGAGTGAGGTGTTAAAATCCCTGGGTATATGTGTGGATTTGTCTCTCTCCTTTTAGCTTTATCAGTTTTTGTGTTATGTATTTTGAAGCTCTGTTGTTAGTACATACACATTTAGGTATTTTTTTTCTTGTTAATCATTTTATTATTATGTAACATCCCTCTTTGTCTCTAACATTTATTTTTTTGCTCTGAAGCAGTATTAATATCGCCACTCCTGCTTTTTCTGTCTTTTTAATGTTTGCCTGATAACATTCTTTTCCATCCTTTTATTTTGAAACTCTGTTTGATTTTGTTTGAAGTGAGTTTCTTGTGGGCAGTATATAGTTGAGTTGGCCCAGTCTCTGAATCTCTGTCTTTGAGCTGGTGGATTTAGACCATTTATTTTTAAAGTAATCACTGACACCTTAGGGATTAAGGCCCAGATTATTATTATTTTTTATGTTTATTTATTTATTTTGAGAGAGAGAGAGTGCAAGCAGGGTAAGGGCAGAGAGAGAGGGAGAGAGAGAAAATGCCAAGCAGGCTCCACACTGTCAGCACAAAGCCTGACTTGAGAATGAACTCACGAATCATGAGATCATGACTTGAGCCAAAATCAAGAGTTGGACACTTAACTGAGCCACCCAGGCGCCCCAGGCCCAGATTATTTTTTATTCATGGAATTCATTGCATATCCTTAGTCATTCATCAGTAACCACAAAACACAAGTTAAAATCCTTCCTTCCTCCTTCCTCCCTCCCTCCCTTCCTTCCTCCACTTCTTACAGCATGACAACTGGGTCCTGAGAGAAGGATTTCCTAAAAATAAGCTTTTCAAGAAGCCCACGTGGAAGCTGGTCTTAGGTTCCAGAAGGCCATTTCTGCCATATTCCTTTGGTCACAGGCCCAGCCCAAATGTAGTGTGGGAGGCGACTGCACAAGAGCAGGATCATTGGAGGCCATCTTTATGTCTTTCTCCCGTCTATATTGAGGTATAGCGGACAGTTTAAAATTGTATATATTTACAGTGTGCAGTTTGATGATTTGATAAATTTATACATTGTAAAATATCCACCATAACCAAGGTCCTTAACATATGCATCACCTTACGTAGTTACACTTTTCTCTTTCTGTCTCTTTTAAAAGTCAGATGGATTTCTTAACATGTTTATTAGCACGTTACCATTTTACCTCCATGTAAAAGGAGACTTAACGATTGTTACAGTCACCTCTGAACTACCCTAAAGCCCAGTTTGGCAAACTAATGTAGTTACCATTGGTTCCAGAGACAGCCAGTATACCAAAATTAGAGTGCCTATAGATTATTTTAGGTATAGCCAGCCCTGGGTGAATGGATCATTAAAGAAGCTAGAAATCTTCTGTCAATTGAGCAATAGCAAAAGAACTTGACATTGGCCAGATTCTTTCATGGAACTGTTCTTTCTGAAAAAATGAAAATCTGCCAATTACGGCTTTTCCTTTCCCTCTCCAACTTATCTACATTTGATTATAAAGGAAATTGATTCAACTTTAGTTTAGTAATATATTCATTTTTATAATCTGAGAGTTGCTAAGCCTCCCCAGACTTCCATTTTACCTGACTAACTTCCATTATGATACCCCAAAATCACAACTTGTTTTAAAAACAGTAAGACATAAGTACAACCACATCCTGTTGTGTTCCCTAAGACTCCTTACATACCTCCCCTTCGTCCCAATCTGTGCCAAGATCCTGACTTAGCCTCAGTCTTGTCCTAGTCAGCATTAGAAAAAACTGAGAGTTTATTCAGATATTTTAAACAGAGGTACCATTCATTTGAGTGACCCCTTCCTAAGGGAACATTTTGAAAGATAATACTCATTTAGTTTAGTTCAGGTATTTTGAAGGGTGTCTTTACTATATAATCACACCTTATATATGGTCTTTTAAAATTATTCCTGACAGTTGTAATTCATTGTTACAAGGTAAAGTACATGATTTATGGCCTTGATAAAGATGTGGTTTATGGATTCCACATCATAGTCATCAGTGTACTGTATGCCTTTGGCTCCCAGTGGCATGGTCTTCTTGAAGCTGTGTCAAGTGTTTATTTTCATGTTCATGCTCCTCTACTGGAATGGAGGACAGAGACCTTCTCTTTTCTTTTTTTTTTTTTTAATTTTTTTTTTCAACGTTTATTTATTTTTGGGACAGAGAGAGACAGAGCATGAATGGGGGAGGGGCAGAGAGAGAGGGAGACACAGAATCGGAAACGGGCTCCAGGCTCTGAGCCATCAGCCCAGAGCCTGACGCGGGGCTCGAACTCCCGGACCGCGAGATCGTGACCTGGCTGAAGTCGGAGGCTTAACCGACTGCTCCACCCAGGCGCCCCTCTTTTCATTTTTATATCCCTCGTCCCTGGCATCCTATAGACATACATTAAGCTTATTTAAATGAATTGGGGCTGGTATATGGGAGAGTCTGATCTTTGGCTCTAGTTACGTCAGAGTTCTGTTTTGATAGATTAATTGAGGATTCTTGCTCTGTAATAATGCATAGAATAATAATAGAATTTTTTGAGGGCCACATTGCTTGAAGCTTATTTCATTGACAATACTATACTAAAGTTTTCAAAAAAATTTTTTACAAGTAAAAACATTTCTACTTGCTGTGTTTTTGACCTTACTGTTTATATTCATTTCACCTTGTTTAATTAATATAAGCTATTCTCAAAGCAGGTCCATAAGGAAGAAATACGAATCATGTATCCAGTGAAATGTGCCTGTCACTGATTTTTCACATGTATTCAAATTAACCAGATACATAAGATAATTTAAAGGCAGTGATTACATTTCAGGGTATAGTATGATGAGCAGTGAAGTAAAGTCATGATCCTCTGTCTGAAGTTTTCAGCAGTGTCTCGTTAGCAAAAGAATTACAAGTTCAACAGTAGGTTTTCACCTGAAAAAATAGATGTGGACAGAGAGCATCCTTGTGTATTATGATTCTGATTTTTGTTTATAGTGTGAGAGCTATAACAAAACCATTGGGGAAAAGGAAGAAGGTACTTGGAGTTATTTAAGTTTGTATTAAAATATAATGTCTTTCCTTTTTATTTTAGATGAGCTAGGTAAGAAAGCTTATTAGGAAAAGTTCAGGATTTGTACCCATTTAACCAAAGGTATTTGTCCAAACACTACTTTTTGGAAATAAATGTTTAAATGATCTGTTTCTTTCTGAGAATAGTTTAAGGAGATAAAGCTTCCTACCACCTTAGGAAACAGACCTATTTGAGGGCCAACATCTGACACTAATTTATTTACCTTCCTGTTGATTGGTTTCTCAGTGAATGATTTGATTTTTTTCTTTTATGATTCAATATTTTACAGTCCAGCTTTGAATGCTATATTTTAAGTCCAGAAATATCCACGAGAATAAATATTCTTGTGTTTAATTCTGTTGTGTCTGTCTTCAAGAGGAATAGGCAAAAGTTCAGATTCAGAGGGGTGCCAGGTTGGTAATTTGGCTCAAACTGCATGGGGAGAATAATCTCTCTCCTAAAATGAAGCACAAGGATAAGTAATAACTTTTTATGCATGATAAGCATCAAAAATATGAACCTGCTGGTCTTTGCTTTTCATTTTTCTTTACCTCTGTCTTTCAGTGAGAACCTCCTGCAGTGTGCACACGATGTGATCAATAACTCAATAACTTTTTTCATGCAGTAATTATCTCCATGTGATATTATCTGAACAGTGTTTTTCTTTATTACTCGGAAGATGCAGGAGATATTTATATAACCAGCTGATCCCATTTTGGATAAAGGTGCTTTGTGACAGCAGGAAAAATAGTTTATTTTAAATGGCCTTTTTAAATAAATGCTCTATGAAAAGCTTTTCCAGCTAATTTTCACCTAGTATGAGAAGGTGATTACCAAATGATCAAAAACTTGTACTCTGAATATTTTACAGTATGATAGTCATTCTTTCTGACTTCTTATAATCACAATTTAAAGTATCGAACTGTATAACATACCTGTAATTTTTTCCTGATTCCTCTCAATCGTTTTAGATATTTACAGAGGCATAAACTAAACACATAAGTTCTACCATCTCTGCGTGTCTCACAGAGATTTTCATTATAGGCAGAGATCCTTCAAGAGTCCCGGATGATGATCCCAGATTGCCAGCGCAGGTTGGAAGCTGCATATAGTGATCTTCTGCAGTTATTAGTAAGTAAAAAATTCTCTGTATTCTGTTTAAAAATTCTTTCAGTCCAATGCATGGAAGGCCAAATCTTAGTATTCAACACTGTCAACTAGTTGGGAACTATTTTGTTCACTTGTCCTGTATACCAGTATATTTTAAAACAATTGATAGAGATTAAATTGTGTTTTAAATTATGCCTCCAGTGGAAGTACTATATCTAACATGTTTATTCTGTTTAAACTTAGTTAATTAAATATATTTGAGTTACCATGGTAGATATTCATGGCACTAACATTGTCCAGCAATATCTTGAATTATTTAGTTTTCATACATAAAGGTCTTTTTTGGCACATTTTTAGTGATAAGTAGACTATTTAAAATTTTGAAAGATCCAAATGTTTCAAATGAATATTTAAAAAGATCTAGAATTCTTTTAGAGTCAAACCTAAATCCATTTGAGAGGGAAAAAAAGCCTTGTAATATAGGCAGTCCTTGGATAACACTGTTATCGTACTTGATAGTGTAAATGCTTTGTGATACAGTGGCAGAATCATTTTATAAAGGATTCTAAGAATAATTAAAAGTCCTCATTTCTTTCTTAATAAAGATAACTGAATAATACTGTATTCAAGACAATTGTTATTGCTGTTTGATGATAATTTGATGAATTCTAACATTTCCTTTACTAATCTCATTTTACGTTTCTATTTCTTGAGCTAATATCACCTTGCTACATAGCTTTCTCCTGATTTATAATTGTCCCTTACATAACAAAAGTATGGTGAGAGATGATCATACGTATTCTTTGAAAAAGAATGACATTTGTTTTCCTACCCAAATAATATTAGGACTAACTCTGCAAGAAAAAACAAAAAGAGAGGTGTTTACATTTTACTTTAATTTTGACACAGAACTCCATATTTATCTATAGGAACTTTTTAAAGGCAGGGTAATTCTCCTTAACAGACAAAAGTAAAGCTGTGGTTTTAAAATAAAAGATAGATGAAAGCAGAAAATAATTACTATATTAAAATACTCCTTGAGACAGAAGCACCATTTGTATTTTCTGACAATTTAAATGTTTTTTTTCTCTCATGAATATAGCAGCTAAAAAAGTAATATAAGTTGCTTGAAAAAATTACACTGTCTTTGGATGATATATTTGTGTATATGGATGTATCCAACAATATTTCTACCCTCAAAGAGCTTATATTTACCAACAGAGAATAAAGACATGTTTAGGTGTCATGTAGAGGTTTAAGAAATTCTTACCTGCAGTCTGAGTTAAGCAAATTCTTACTCCTTTTGCTTTAAATTTTCATATTAAATAAACACACATACCTGTTCCCTCTGCTCTATAACTATTTGTACAGCTCCCAACTTATATTGACCTGACATGAATAACTAACCATAGCTTTACTTAAGTACAAATCAAACATGCAAAATGACTTAAATGATATTATTTCACTTATCTCTTAGCATAATAATATTAGCAAGAGCTTTATGTATAAAGTATCAAGAAAAGATTCACTCAGTCAAAAAATAAAAGATGTTAGTACTTTGTTTCCTTGTAGTACAACATATAATACTCATTAATAAGCGGACAGTTCAGTTTTCTAATTTGAAGATGATACTTAACTCTGGTGTGACACCACTAGCCTTCTTGGTCGTTGTGAGTGGTTGGAAGATTAATTTGGTCTGAATGTTTTTATATATGTAACATTTTAGTAAACCATCATTTTTTTTTTTTTAGTCCACTCATAATCCTTTTGTATAGTGACATGTTGACAAAATGAGAATAAAATTTTGTGTTAATTTTTTTGAGGTTTTTATTTAATTCTTTAATGCCAGTAGCTGTAGATGACCGTGTTTTTCACTTACTCTGTGAGAATGCTATGTAGTGAAACAAAACCAAACCTATTTTTCTTCTCTTAACTATAAAGGAAGAAAGAACATGGGAAATCTTTGAAATTAAACAATATTTAGATGGGGATTGGAATCATTTTTGTGTTAATTTTTGAGATTTTTATATTGTTGGTTTATAATATTTGAGGAAATCACAAAGGACTAAAGCTGAGAAGGAGAAATCTAATTTTTATTATATTTCATTTCAGGAGAGTGAAAAAGACTTGGAAGAAGCTGAGGAATATAAGGAAGCACGCTTAGTATTGGATTCAGTGAAGTTAGAAGCCTGAAGTTTTTCTGTACAGGGTGTTTGGTTTTTTGTTTTTTGTTTTTTTTTTTTTTCATTAAATCTTGGGATCCATTCCACAATTCATTATTTTTGACCACTGCTGTATGTTCAAGTAGTAGGAGAATGTGATTCTTTTTATGCAGTTGCATATATTTTTCTTTGCCTAATTTAATGTGTCAAATAAATGAATTCGTCTAATAAAATTGTTTATATCATACTTTACACCATATTTTTAATTAACCTTTTATCATTAAATCATAGACATTTTTAACAGAGAATTAAAATCTGTCAGGTTCTCTTTGAAGTCTAAGTATTTTGCTTCATAAATATGGATTCAGTTAAAAATAAGATACCTTTTTTTTTTAGTTAAAAATCCAAATTTTGAACAGTTTATTCTAAATAGGGTACAATTCCTTCAAAAGAAAGCTCTCTGTGGATAAGGCCTCACATATTTATGCTTTCATAGTCAAAGTCTAGCATTTCCATTACTGTTAACCAATGGAAACATTTAAGTCTTTTCCCAGAAAGATAGATTTATACAAAAAACACCAGTGATTTAGGTCTTCAAATAGAATTCTTACGAACAAAGAATTGAATTGTATTTTCAAGGAATAATAGCTATTGTCATTGGTGTACTGGGAAATGTTTAACAGATCTTCAAAATGGAAAGGGAACCTCTGACTTTGGTGGTATAAATACTCCCACTGTGATTAATTTCAAGTTACTAACATGACATCACTGAGCACAAAGTTGGGAAGATATGAGCCAGCTCCAGCATACACTGGCCATAGCCAAACCTGGATTATCTTGATTGACTAGAAAAGCGTATCATTTTATCACAAAGTATTTTTTCCAGTACAGTTGTAAACCAATGAATTACTTAATCATTTCAGTTTATTTTCTAAAAATATATGACAACTCATTTAACCTATTTCTTGAAAATGTGTATGAGCTTTATATCACCAGTCTAGCATGAACAATGATCTAAAGAACTAAAATAGTAATAATAGCATTTAAACTTTAAAACTCATAACTGAAAAAATAACAGAAGCTGAATTTTTGCTGCTATAAGATACATACTTGTAGGATGGTTGATCTGATTTTGGAAGTCACTAATCACTAGAAACCATAACGTTTATTGAACCTATCAAAAAGAGAAGAGAAAAATAATACTATTCTGTTATTTTTAAAGGGTACTATTGTTTTAAAGCACAGAATGCATAATTTTTTAAATAAAATCTTTATACATGCAGAAAATTACTTCATCAGGGAATAACATACATCAGAAGCATTTCTAAATTGAAGTGTCATCGTCTTAATATTACATGCCATTTTTAAAGTATACGAGGTGGGGAGGGGAAGAATGAAGAAATGAAAACATAATTACAATGTAAAACTTTATACTTAAGGCTTAATATTAGAGATTTGAGTAGCAGGAGAATTGAAATTCTAAATTATTTTGTGGTTGATATTTAGCATCAGAATAGGTTGGTTTATGGGAGAGGGAAGGGACCATATTTAGTTTTCCAAATAAAATATCATTTAAAAGGCATTTTACCATTTCTGAAATGTAAAACAATCTCATTTCAATCTTCTGCCAAATACACAAATACCATACATATTCATAGGAAAAAATACTGGTCCCTCCCGAAAAAAAGTAATACTGAAGGGGAAGTTTTGCAGCCACGACCCAGATATTGGTTGCTGAAAAAAATTATTTTCTTACCAAAAAGCCTAAGAAAGGAGAAATTAACAAGGTAGATGAAAATAAGTATACCTTTAGCGAATTTCTATCTCAGCTATAGATTTTATACTGGATCTCTTTCCAGACACTGATCAGAAGCAGCAAGAAGCTTAACATTCTGTGAAGGTTTATTCCTGGAAAATTTTGACACATCCCAGTTATGTTTTCACAGCCATCGAGAGGCACAGTAAGTTAAGAACAGTTGTAATTCATTCAGTGTCAACTTGTTTTTAAGCTTTGATTTAAAACCTTACAGCTTTGGGACAGTTGGGTGGAAATTCCCAAAGGTAATATTGCCTTTTTCTTTCTCCACCAATACCTGACCCCAACCAATATATAGCAGTTGCTTAGTAAACATTTGTAGAATAGGTAAAAAGCAGGAACATCTCTAACCTCTGGAGTGATAGAAAGAATGCTATGAAGGATACCATTACACCACAAACACACTTAACAATGATTTTCAAACTATTTTTACCACAAACCTCAATAAGAAACACGTTTTCCATTGTGACCCAGTACCTACTTAGAAGAGTCTATATATACGTAAAACAAGAAGTCCTCTTTAATATGTACAATTTCTCAGTTCTCTGTTTCATTTTATTTTATTTTTTTTTTTTACGACAGCACAAGTGGGGGAGGGGCAGAGAGAGACACACACACAGAATCTGAAGCAGGCTCCAGGCTCCCAGCTGTCAGCACAGAGCCCGACGCAGGGCTCGAACTTGGGAACGGTGAGATCATGACCTGAGCCAAAGTCAGACACTTAACTGACTGAGCCACCCAGGCACCCGTTTCATTTTTTTAATAATGATTATGACTACCTGCTATTGGGTTGTGAAAAATACTACCCTAATACAATAATATAAAATGCTTCTACTTATAAGAGTTCCCTCTCTCTCTCTCTCTCTCTCCATTTATTTATGATTAAGGATATTTATCCTATATATAAATAAATGGTTATAATATATATAAACAATTGCCCCTGTGAATGTGTGCAAAGTTATACACATTGCAGGTATAAAGTGTCATTGTAACATGTAATCATCTAACATTTGTTAGGTACCTTTAGTCCTTGCACAGACTATAATACAATGGCTTTCATAGAGCAAATAGGCAAAACAAAGACAAGTGACAGAATTGAGTAGTAAACCTAACTTTTTTGTATTTTTCTGCATAGCAAAGGGCATATCATTTCTAGGTAAGAATGTGCATAGGATAAAGAAGTACAAACATAGCCTGTGGAATGAGTTAAAGTAACCGTATCCAGGCTGGTTTTAATGCCATTGAGCATTTCCAAGTTCTAGCATTTTCACTTGGACATTTTTGGTCAATGGGACTGGGCTTTTGGGACGTTTATATTTTGGATGAGTATTAACGTTTCAAGAGCTGGGTTGTCTTTTATTATATTTTGTACCATACTAATTGCATAACCATTAGTTACGCAAACAGTTCCTTGGGAAGAAACGGAACTTGTGGGAAATTTTTTTAAAAAACTGCTAAAATAAGCACATGTTTATTTTATGAATAAGGAAGGCTGGTTGAAACAATATATTTTAATGTTCATTTAGCATCTCTTGACTTTCTGGTCAGGAACATTCAAAGCCCAATATTTAAAAATCGTCTCTATGCCTATACCTGTGCAGTGAATCACTTCCAAATTGAGCAGTCAAACCTGGTTAATCTAAATTACTTTGCAAACTTCATTACATTACTTGGCTTTTTAAAAATCCTATCAAATTTAATAAGGACATATCCTACAGCTGGTTATCACTTAAATCTTATTATTTGGTCATTTGGATAAACCAAGGACAGATTAATCCTTACTTTGATGGCAAGTTAGGGCCTTTTAAATGTCAGTGTAAACTTGACGTGTATATTGAGCAAGCTCTGTGAAGCATTTGGCATTAAAGGGTTAATCAGATAATTTAGTCCTTGAGACTCTTTTGAGTGCTTTTAGCTGGAAAGAAATTGAATGGTTGAGAAATGGTGCACTATGAAACAAGTTATAAGTATTAGTGTACTTGAAATTTTCAAGAGTGCTTCATAAAAATCTATATTGCACTCCACTATTCGTCTTATTGCTCTTATAATACGAGAGGCATTTGTTCATGTATTGGACTGTTGCACTGAAAGGTATAATTAATTTATGAAACAGTGGATCACAACCTTATATTTTGTTTATTGCTTTCTGTTGACTGCTGGATAGTTGACAATTTCTTTCAACATCTTGGGGGAATTAAGAGGTTAATATTTTTAATGCACAAAGAGCCCTTTCAAATTAAAGAATCCCCAGTATAAAAAGTAAAGGATAGAAACACACAGTTCATAAAAGAAGAAATACAAATGGATAGGTTTTTCAAAAATGTTTCACTCAGTAACCAAATTCAAATTTTAAAAACAAGCAAATTTTTAAAAATATCTGTTGGCTGGGTGTGATATAGTTTTTACCAAAGACACTACATAAAGGATGAAGTGTGAAATAGTGAAAAAGTGAAAAAGATCATTTTCACTGTATGCAGTTGATACGTACTAGGGAAACACAAGAGTCACCTGTAAAGTAATAAGAAGGAATGAGGTAATTAAAGTGGGTAGCTGCAAAATTAGTATATAAAACTGTTACGAGTTGAATTATATCTCCCAAAAAGATATGTTGAAATCCTCACCCCCAGTACTCAGAATGTGACTGTATTTAGAAATAAGGTCCTTGCTGGAGTGCCTGGGTGGCTCAGTCAGTAAAGCGTCCGACTCTCGGTTTCGGCTCAGGTCATGATCTCAGGGTTTCATGAGTTCAAGCGGGGCTTAGGGCCCTGTGCTGAGCTTGCTTGGGATTCTCCTTCTCTCTCTGCCCCTCCTCTGCTTGCACTGTCTTTGTCTCTCTCCAAATAAATAAACTTTAAAAAAAAATTTTCTTAATTACATCTTGCTGATGTAATTAGTTGCAGTGAGTTCGTAACTAGGGTAGGCCCTTAATCTATGACTGATGTCCAAAAATAACGTGAGAGAGAAGGCCAGATGACAACATAGGTAGAGATTAGATTTATGCAAGCCAAGGAACACAAAAGTGACACTAGAAGCTAAAAGAAAGGAACAGAACAAATGCTCTTAGATCCTTGAGAGGGTATGGCTCTGTCAACACCTTGATTTGAGACTTCTAGCCTCCAAAACTGTGAGACAATACATTTCTGTTGCTTTAAGCCTCCCAGTTTGTGACACTTTGTTATAGCAGTCTAAGAAACTAATACACAGAACCTAAGCTTTGATATATGCCAGAAATAACCAAAAGTGCAGAAACAAATCCCTATTGAGTCATAGAGGACAACATTTTTTTAAAATGACTTGTACTATATATGGAAAGTTAATGTCAAATGTGTTTTATTTCTATGTCAAGCTGTAAATCCGATGAATTAAATACATCAGAGTTGGGGGAAGATGAGAATTTTAGGAAATTATTATGAAATCCAATTTAAAAACTGGGACAAGGATATGAAAAAGAATAGTAATGAGGGAGAACTAGTTTTGCTCACTATTAAAAGTTTGTTTTTACAAGTTGCAGTAATTAAATATATGGTAAAAGAAAATAAGAGAATAGAACGCAGAAGTAAACCCAAATATATATTTATGAGAATTTAGTATATGCTTATGGAAATTTCAGAACCTTGGGAGAAAGAGAATATTTAATAAATCATATTGGGATAACTGGCTAATCAATGAGGGGTAGAAATAAAGCTGGATCTCTATTTCACTTCTCACACCAAAATAAATTTTAACTGAGTCAAAGATTTCAATATAAAGAGGAAAAAAAATTGAAAGGTAGAAAGAAGAAAACATTGGTGAAACTAATTAACAGTTTTTTGTTTCTTTTTTTTTTTTTTAAGAGAGAGCATATGGGAGCAGGGGAGAAGGCAGAGGGAGGGAGAGAGAGAGAGAGTAGGAGAGAGAGAGGGAGAGAGAGAATCTTATGCAGGCTCCACACTCAGCTAGGAGCCTGACTCATGGGCTTGATCCCACCACCCTGGGATCATGACCTGAGCTGAAGTCAAGAGCCAGACACTCATCTACCTGAGTCACCCAGGTGACCCAAGATTAATGAAATTTAAATTGATATTATGCAGTGAGTGTACAGGGAAATAGGAAACCTAATACACTTAGTGAAAATATTTTAAAGATGTAAATTTTCCACAAATTAATATATAAATGTAGGGGCACCTGGATGGCTCAGTCGGTTAAGCAAGCTTCCGACTTCAGCTCAGGTCGTGATCGAGCAGTTTATGAGTTCAGCCCTGTGTTGGTCTCCGTGCTGACAGCTTGGAGCCTGGAGCCTGCTTCAGATTTTGTATCTCTGTCTCTGTCTACCCCTCCCCGTTCGTACTTTGTCTCTCCCTCTCCCTCTCTCTCTGTCAAAAATGAATAAACTTTAAAAAAATGTAAATACATAAATGTAATACCACAATTACCAAAATTATATATAGAGAAAAAATAAACCAAGAAAATCCAAGAAAATCTTAAAAATGGAGAATTCGTAAGGAAGAGAGGACAATGTAGGAAATGGTGCAGATGGATGTCGAAACTTAAAACTACTGCATTTAAACACTGAAATTGGCACAAGATTAAACTCAGTAGAGGGGCACCTGGGTAGCTCAGTCGGTTGAGTGTCCAACTCGATTTCGGCTCAGGTCTTGATCCCAGGATTGTGAGATCCAGCTCCGCGTCCTGATTAATCTCTCTTCCTCTACCCCTCGCCCCCCGTCTTGCTCTCTCTAAACAAACAAAGAAACAAAAAAACAAACTCAGAGGAGTCCGATAGAAAACCCAAACAGGTCCCAAGTATATATAAATACCTAAGTACCTGGTAGAGGTAAAGGATGGATAATAAATAAATGGAATTAGGCAAGTCAGTTACCTACTGAGAAAAATAGATTTTTATCTCATCCCACACAACAAAGCTTAAATGGATGAAAAAGTTACAGTTGATCCTTGAACAACATGGGTTTGAACAGTGTGGGTCCACTTATACAAGATTTTTTTTATACAGACAGTACAGTACCATAAATATATTTTGTCTTACGATTTTCATATTTGGTTTTCTCTAGCTTGCTATAAGAATACAGCATATAATACATAAAACATACAAAATACATGTTAATCAACTGTTTATGTTATCAGTAAGGCTTCCAGTCAACAGGTTATTAGTAGTCAACTTTTGGGGAATCAAAAGTTCTATGCAGACTTTTTACCACATGGGAGGTATCAGCATCCCTAACCCTGATGTTGTTCAAGGGTCAACTGTAAATTTAAGCAACAAGTATTTCTTGAGCCTCTACTATTATATTAGCCAGACACTATAATGGAGCTTGGATGAAATAGTAAGCAAGACAAGCAAAGATCTCTGCTCTCGAGGAACATACAACTCATGAAGACTGCCAATAAATATTGTGTAGCTAATAACAATCCCCAAATTATGTTGCAGGACAGATCTGTACAGACACTAAAATCATTAGTTCTTTCTACATGACTACCCCCTGGACACTGCACACACCGGTTCCCTCTCTGCCATAGTTGTCCTAGGAATTCTGGCTACCACCACCTCCACCACCATTACCACCAGAGAAAGCACTACATTCTCATCTTTGCTCTGCAACACCAGTTCCCGCTGCAAAGTCTAGGATGAGTGTTTCTGATTTGTGGAGCCAAGGTTATAGGTTTACATCCTCTCTTTGGCAAGTGAGGCAGACAAAACAAGCATGAACATTTTTCAGCATCTATCATGCAAGGCTCTGCCCCTGCAACACTTGCGGGTAGACGGGTGGTATTCAGATGCTGAAAATAAAAGACGTGGATGATAAGAATTGTAAGACAGGAATAGCATCGCCTGACACACTTCAAGGACAAGATGGAGGGGACACTTGAAGGATGGTGGGATGGAAGTAAGGAAGGCAAGCAGTTCTGACAGTGCTCCTTCGTGTGGTGCATCTAAGAAGGAAGTCAAGAGAGCTAGCAAAGTTACTGGCCTGAGTGGAGTGGAGGGCTTGCTGGACTAAAGAGTCATGGAGACAGGTGGCCAGGCTAGGTTTTAAATGCTCTTGGAAGCCAAGCAGGAAGCTTGGGCTTTACTAACCCAGGCCATGTGGAGACTCAGAGGTTTTTGAGCAGCAGAGTGACCTCATGTCTAAGAGTGTTTCATTCATTTATTTATCAAATCTTTGTTGTGCAAGGTAGTAGGAATAGAATGGTGAACAAGAAAAGGCATAGTCCCTACCCTCAGGCAACTCTCAGTGGGGCAAGAAAGACAAACAGCAGACAAGCAAATACAATATAGCATGAGAAACAGAATAAGAAGGCCTAGTACACAGGGATGGGGGTGCTCAACGTCAACTGTGGGTGATGGAAGAGGCTTCCTCAGGAAAGTGAAATTTAAATTGAGACCTGAAGTATTCTGGCCAGAAGAAACAGCAAACCACGTGGATCCTCACAATTTAAAGCTTACCCCCAGCGTTCCATAAATGGGATGCAAGTTACTAGTGTTGTGTTTAAGAACATGCACTATATAGAGAGTGACACCGCATGGGTTCTTCCGAGCTCTACTCTGTCATATGAGCGCACTATGTGAACTTGGACCATCAACTTAATCTGAGTTGTCATTTCCACAGTTGTAGAGACAGGGTGATGACAGTACCAGCCTCAGATGATGATGCATATTGGCACTTTATATAGAGCCTCACACACAGTAAGTCCTTCTACCAGGCAGGACCCTACCAGGAAAACAGAATCCAGGCGTTTCAAAGGGATTTTAAGAGAAATTCCAAAGAGAATTTAATGCAGGAATTTAGTTTTGTACGTGATGGGAAAGGAAAAAGCTGAAAGTCAAATAGGAAATGGTAAAAACAACAATAACAAGAACAAAAGGGAAATGGTAAAGCAACCAGAGAGTAACAACTTGCTGGAAGCTGCTGCCACCCCGCGGCGGGGGTAAAAACAAAGGGAAGAAGAATGTTGTAGAACCCCGGAGGCCCAGGGTTACCTACAGAAGCTAGAACCTGCCTGTAAGAACTGGACCCAGGCTCCTGCTCTGAGGGTCTGTTCCAGCTGTGCTGGGAAAAGGGATGAGGGTCTGTCATGAAAGTGATCGGGCTGAGCTAGAGGATTTGACACTACAGAAAATTGACATTTGTTAGGTTATCTCAGGGAGAAAGACAGCACTTGACATCTCTTCTCCTTTTAAAGGCAAATGATTTTCTGATGAGTTATCTGAGATCTTGGAGGTAAAGTGGACACAAGATAAAATTGAGGAAAGTAATCTATCAGTGTCTTTGCCTGCTCCAAACACTCACTTTGGAGAGCTTTGCCTGTTGCAGAGCAGGGACTGCCCCTCCCCTCCCCCCAAACCAGCTTCCCCAGCGTGTAGCTCCCCAAGCAAGTTGCCTACAGCTGAGCAGACTCCCAGGGAGAAGAGTAAAGCTCATGCTAGTGTTTCCCCCAGCTCCCTGGGAAATACAGCCATCAGTACCACAGTCTCCCTTCCTGATCAGGAAGCCCCAAGGAGAGGTAAGGCAGAGCTTTCTCAAAGTACTCAGATGGGTGACCTCCGTGTTAAAGGTTTCAGGTGTAAGGATCCTAAACCTTGGGAACTTAGCCTGGGCTTGGCTCTGGGATGTCTGTGGCCTACTTACCAGAGACTGCTCTGCCTTGTAGGACCACTAACACCACTGTCCTGATTCTTCCACTTTCTGCGTCTTTCCACTCATTCCAGACCTTCTACTCCCTCCAGACCCCTGACAGAACATAGTTTAGTTTACAGGTTAATTCCAGTTAGAATTTGTTCTCTTCTGAATACCCATTTTTCACATCCGCTTCCACCAAAGACATCCCAGGGGTGGGAGGAAAACTATGACTCACAGCAAAAGCTGTATGTTTCTCTTAGGGGAAAGGCTGCGTTGAAAATGAAACTATTACATGGTTTATAAATATCCAGGGAAGTTGACAAACCCTTGGGTGGGGAAATAGCTGGGCCCATAGACAAAAAAAAAAAAAAAAAAAAAGGAGCAGTATCCATAATGATTTGTAATAAGAACACAGAGTTAGAACACATACTTCATCCATTCATTCCACAACCATTGAGTACCTACAATGCGCCCAGGCACTGTGCCAGGCTCATAATTCCATAAGTAATTCTTATAGTGCAGTGGACCAAATGCCAGGATAAAGGTCATTGTGATATTGTGATTTATAATAGGAAATACATATTTGGTCTTTGTCCTGTTTCTGGCACAGAGCTCCCAAAACCCTTTGAATTTCCTAAGCAATAGGAGGGATCAGGTCTCTTAAAATTCATAACAAAACCCCTTTCAGCTACACCTGACTTTGTGTTAATTGGGTGGCTTTTTTTTCTTTTTCTTTTTCTTTTCTTTTTTTTTTTTTTTTTTTTTTTTTGGTAGCACAGAAGGATGAGGGCAGATTGCCACAGGAATCAACCCTGTGATTGGAGGGTTGGAACTTTCAGTCCCACCCCCCTGACTTCTGGGGAGGAGAGAGCGGTTGGAGGTTGACTTGATCACCAACGGCCAATGATTTAATCAATTGTGCCTGTGGAATGAAGCCGCCATAAAAACCAAACAGGAGAGGATTCAGAGAGCTTCCAGGTTGGTTGGTAAACCATGGAGACTGGGGAGGATGGTGTTCCTAGAGAACCACTGAAATTCTGCCTCTCATCCCCATATCTGGCCCTGTGCCTCCCTTCCATCTGGCTTTTTGTGAGTTAAATCTGTTTATAATAAACCAGGACCCAGTAAGTAAAATGTTTCTCTGAGTTCTCTGAGCAGCTCTAGCAAAGCAATCAAGCCCAAGGAGGGGGATATACCTCCAATGTATAGCTGATCTGTCAGAAGCATAGGTGATAACTTAGGTTTGCTACTGTCATCTGAAGTGGTCATGGGGTGGGGAGCAGGCTCACAGGACTGAACCCTTGAATGTGGGACCTGATGCTATCTCCAGGCAGATAGTGTCAGAATTGAGTTACATTGTAGGACACCCAGCTGGTGTTGGAGAATTGCTCAATGATACGGGGGCAGGGGGAAACCCTTACATCGAAATTGGTGTTAGAATAGGAGTCGTAGAAGGCCTGATTGGAGCCCAGAGGAAGGGACCAACAGAAACTTTCACTTTTGATTTCATATGATATACCACAGCTATCAAAATTATCTCAAATAGGAGATAAAGTGAAAAACTGCAGAGTGTTTTCAGAAGACCTCTGGATTATATAGAATGTGTTCAGCTGACTAATACTGATCCAAACAACAAAGACGATCACGGTCTCACTCGAGTAGAATATGGGAGTACGTGGTTCTGAGTAAAGAGTAGCAGTTCAATGATATGATTGAGGGCCAGGCTGTCTCACTTTTTGGCTTTAGCATTTCCAACTTGTAGACCCTGTCTTCCCTCTAATACCAAGACAGCTGCTGCCACGCTCATGGGCAAGTCCTTTAAATTTTCTGCTTCTCCATTTCTCCTCTATAAAATGAGATGTGATTGGCTGATGAGCTTTCTATGATACCAACTGCTACTCTGGTATGATAGTTTAACCCCAAAAATTTGAATGTACATCAGATTCACCTTGAAGGGTTATTAAAACAGTTTATGATTGTGGGTGCCTGGGTGGCTCAGTCGGTTAAGCGTCTAGATTTTGGCTCAGGTCGTGATGTCATGGTTCATGAGTTTGAGCCCCACATCTGGCTCCATGCTGGCCATGTGGAGCCTGCCTGGGATTCTTTCTCTGTCTCCCTCTCTCTTCCCTTCCCCAGCTTGATCTCTCTCTGAAAGTAAATACGTAAACTTAAAAAAAAAAAAAGTTTCTGATTCAATAGGTCTAGAATGGGGCCTGAAAATTCACAAGTCCTAACTTCTACCAAGTTCCCAGATATCGCTGCAAGTGCTGGTCCAGGGACCACACTTTAAGAACCACTGGTTTAAGTTATCAGTGTGTCAGGTTCCCTGACTGGCAAAACGCAGGAGTGGCTCTTAAAGGGGAATCATATTACTCCTAGATAATTGCCAAATCCATTGGGGAGCTTTTTAAAAATACAGATAATTGAGCCTCACCCTGAGAGATTCTGATGCTGTGGATCTGGGGCTGGGCCCACGAATAGGTCTTTTAGGTGATTTGGGGGTTAGACAGTTAATCTTTAAGGTCTTTCTAGCTCCCAGTTGGAAAAGCACGATTGCCCATTCCAGCAACTTGAATAGTCACAAAAGAAAAATAGCTTCAAAGGAATCAGTATTTTTACCATCTTTCCTTTCAAATTCACAGACATCTAGGAATCTGTATTTTATTTATATTTTAATATTTTATTCATTTATATTTTATTTGTATTTTAATATTTTCTTTATTTAAACACCTCCCTGCCACTAGGGGTGAAAAAGAAACTAGACCTTATCCTACTAGACTCTTCACTTCCCTTCAAGAAGCAGGGAAAAATCTCAGCTCTTCTAAGAAACTTTCCCTACTCTCCTCCTTCTGGAGGTGTGTAAATTCTCCACTCTTAACTCTCTTAGCCCTTATCTATATTAATATGATTACTTTTTGTAAATGTGTTTATAGTTGTTTGGTGTTAATAACGCATGGGCAGAGTTTTTAAAATCGTATAACGTAAAAGGTTACAAAACACAGCAGACTCTGCCCACGTTCCCAGTGTGATTCTCCAGAAACGGTGTTAGTTCTTTGATCTGCTCCTTCTGGTGTTTACCTTCATTCTTTCAGAGTCATGGGTGTAAATTGCTTATTTCTTCATTTCCTGATTTCCAGCCTCATTTACTGACTTCCCACAATGATAGCCGAGGGTTTTCTTTTCTTAAGCCAATTAATGTACTTTTGATTATATGTTTTATTTTTCCCCACAATTATTTCTTTTTCTTGTAATTAATAATAGCCTCAGTACTTTTATTTAATTTTTATAAATCCATCCTTAATTTTTCCCAAATGCCCTGACAAATCTGTCAAACAGCTGACAAATGAGTCTTTCCAACTTTTATTTTTTTTTAATTTTTTTTTCAACGTTTATTTATTTTGGGGACAGAGAGAGACAGAGCATGAACGGGGGAGGGGCAGAGAGAGAGGGACACACAGAATCGGAAACAGGCTCCAGGCTCTGAGCCATCAGCCCAGATCCTGACGTGGGGCTCAAACTCCCGGACTGCGAGATCATGACCTGGCTGAAGTCGGACGCTTAACCGACTGCGCCACCCAGGCGCCCCGAGTCTTTCCAACTTTTAAACAGATGACATCTGTTCTTTTCTACATGGAGCCCTCCCTTCTGAAGCTTCCGTCCTCTGGCCCCACTAGGAACGGGTAGCTCCCTGCCACATGCCCGTCCTCCTGGTGGTGTCCTCTAGCCTTGGTCTTGTATTGAGACCTCTGTTGCCGGAATCCTATGTTTTCCTCTTTTTCTTTCTAGAACTTAGATTATTCAAATATTGGATCTTCTGGACTCATCTCCTATATCTGTGCTTTCCATTATGGTGCCATCTAGCCACTTGTGGCTATTGAGCACTTGAAGGGTAGACTGTCCAAATGGAGGTGTGTTATGAGACTCAGTATGAAAAAAGATTATAAAATATTTCGTTAAGAAATGTTATATTGATTACATATTGAAACGACAGTATCTTGAATTTATTAGGTTAAATAGAATACATTACTAAAATTAATTTTGCCTATTTTTTTAATGTTTATTTATTGTTGAGGGAGAGAGCGTGTGTGAAAGCAGGGGAGAGGCAGAGAGAAGGGAGGACAGAGGATCCCAAGTGGGCTCAGTGCTGACAGTAGAGAGCCCGATATGGGGCTCGAACTCATGATTGGTGAGATCATGACCTGAGCTGAAGTCAGAGGCTTAACCGACTGAGCCACCCAGGCACATCTTGCCTGTTCTTTTTTATGTGACTACTAGAAAAATCAAAATTAAAAGTGTGGCTTGTAATCTGTTTCTATGGAAAGCACTGTTCTAATTTGTGTTATCTGCTCTGTTCCATTTTCCATCTCTTTATTCAGTCTGTTTTCTGGGAAATGTCATCAATTCCACCTTGTAATTCTTCTACTGTATTTTTAATTTCAACTGTCATCTTTTTACATTTCCAAAAGCATTTTTTGATCTTTTAGTCTTTCTTTTACATAGCGTATTTCATTTGTTTTATGAATGCAATAGTTTCTCATCTCTGATTTTGTACCTTTAGTTCTCTTGACATTTTATTCTGCTGTATTCACTGTTCCTACAACCTTCTTCATTCTCTTTGGTCTCCATCTTTCACCTTAGAAATTTCCTCAAGTGTCTAATGCTTTTTGGCTACCCATTTATATTCAAGGGGTACCAAAAAAGCTGCTTAGGAATACTATGTGCCTTGACTTGTTGGCTTGTGGTCTTTACTGTGGATTGATGGGTAGGAAGCTGAACTTTCTTTTTGAGATAACTCTCATCACTCCCAACACCACATATTAGTTTGTGGAGGTTTTTTCTCTGCTACTTTTTTGTAGGCTGATGTCTTGGTAAGTAGTTGTGGGAAGGGAGAGAGATGCTAGGAGCCACATATCCATTTTTCAGTTAATTTGATTATTTTCAGCATCTACTTATCCTGGGCCTCTCTGATAGGTTTCCAAATCCAGATCTTCTCATGTTCAATATCTCTAGGGAATTAAACCTTCTGTTTCTCTTGAAAGTACAGGTAGGTACCTGACCAGAGGTTGGAATGGGAAAGAGGATGTGATTCATCCAACCATGCTCTCCTCCATCACACGGTAGGGCCAAGAGCCTCCCTTCTTTTTGATGCCCTTTGTGAATACATAGGTTGTTTAATGTTCTCTATCCTGCTAAGTCAGTTACCATTCCTCTTTCTGCTTCTCATTTTTAGAAGCTGTATTTATTTTTTTAATGTGTATTTACTTATTTTGAAAGAGTGAGCACCTGTGAGTGGGGGAGGGAGGGAGAGAGAGAGAGAGACAGAATCCCAAACAGGATCTGCACTGTCAGCACAGAGCCTCTAGCAGGGTTCCATCTCACCAATTATGAAATCATGACCTGAGCCGAAATCAAGAGGTGGCCGCTTAACCAACTGAGCCACCCAGGTGCCCCTAGAAGCTGTGTTTAAATCTTTCATCTACTGTTATCTCCTGTCCTGTTCTGGTTGTCTTTGTGGGTTAATTCATTTTTAATTATGTAGCATTTTCTTCGTAGGGTTTCAGTAAACAGAGGAGATCAACACATTTTCTCATCTCTACCTGAAGACCTATTTCCACCCTGAGCTCTAGTTATCTGCTCCTTTTTATTTTTTCCTATAAGAGAGGGCAGGATCAAAGTCTGCCTTAACTTTGAGTCAGCTCCCACCACGTTCTTTGTAGTGTCTACATGTGACTTTGTATATACTAAGCGCTCAATGGAGAAGGAAGTCACTCATGTAAATTATCTATACTTTTGACTGTTATTGGTTCCCTGTGTGCCTAGGTAAAGTCACTTTACCTCTCTGGGTCACAGGAGATCTGAGCTAGAGTCTGGTATCTAGATGATTCCTAAAGGCCCCACTTATCTTTAACGTTCTAAGAATCCATGTGCCCAGTTCCTCTGGTAGTTTTTACTGTTTGCTAACGTGTATCATATCATCAGTAGACATCTAACATAGAGACCTTTTGCAAAGGAAAGAATTTAAATCCATCAAGACAGGGAACATTTGCTCCTAGTTGAAAGGCTTATAATCCATGATCAACAGCAGTGACCAGGGGTGCCTGGGTGGCTCAGTCAGTTAAGCATCTGACTTCGGCTCCGGTTGTGATCTTCCGGTTGGTGAGTTCGAGCCCCGCATTGGTCTCTGTTCTGACAGCTCGGAGCCTGGAGCCTGCTTCAGATTCTGTGTCTCCCTCTCTCTCTCTGCCTCTCCACTGCTTGAGCTCTCTCTCTCTCTCTCTCTTTCAAAAATAAACCAACAAAAAAACCAGCAGTGACCAAGTGTAGTATTAAAGATAGAACGAGAGTAGCAAGTGCAATGAAACCAGTACCTTCTTCCTGTCCTACCTATATAAGTCCGGGCATATCTCATGGGAAGATGAAGAAGGTAGGTGGGGTCAAGCTACTAGAAGTTGTTTTGTTTTAAGATTTTTTTTTTTATTTGTCTTTAATGTTTATTTATTTTTGAGAGAGAGACAGCATGAGCAGGGGAGGGGCAGATAGAGACAGAGATATGAAATCCAAAACAGGCTCCAGGCTCTGAGCTATCAGCACAGAACCTGACATAGGGCTCAAACTCATGAGCTGTGAGATCGTGGTCTGAGCCGACATCGGAGGCTTAACCACCTGAGCCACTCAGGCGACCCTAAGATTTTATTTTTTTTAATTAAAAAAAAAATTTTTTTTAACATTTATTTTTGGGACAGAGAGAGACAGAGCATGAACGGGGGAGGGGCAGAAAGAGAGGGAGACACAGAATCCGAAGCAGCCTCCAGGCTCCAAGCTGTCAGCCCAGAGCCCCACGCGGGGCTCGAACTCACGAACCGTGAGATCGTGACCTGAGCCGAAGTCGGACGCTCAACCGACTGAGCCACCCAGGTGCCCCCCTAAGATTTTATTTTTAAGTAATCTCTATACCCAACATGGGGCTCGAACTTAACAACCCCCAGGTCAAGAACCACATGCTCCACTGATTGAGCCAGCCAAACACCCATAGAAGCTGCTTTAAAGTATACCTGCAATTTTGTGAAGTCAACAGATCAGGAGACAGTTGTCACTGAAAAGATAATTTCTTAAAATTCCCAAGAAGGGACATGGTGTCCCTACATGATGTAATGTAGGACGATAGAGGGAAGCCCTAGGGTGAGTCAGGAGGCAGAAGGAATGTGAGAAAAGCATGAGCAAAAGACTTGAGTGCAGTTTTTGCAGGAGGGAATGGGAGGGAATGGGCAAAGTAACAAGGAGCTGAGCAGGCTTAGGATTGGACAGTTGGATAGTTCGAATAATTGATAGCTGGCCCTGGGCTATAGGGGTAGTCCTCAGTTGTCCACTACCCGGGCCTGGGATGATTAGGGCAGAGGAATATTGCCTCCTGGAGTCAGATAGAGGTGGTTCAGAGTAAGGACTCTGGTTGATTAGTTTGCATTTGAAAGGTTCTCTTGCTGGTAAGTTGTTGGCTGTCTCAGAGAAGTGGCTAAGCCCTAGGAGGGCCAGACTCTGCCTAGTCAGGGAGGCCCCAGATACCAGAGGATCAAAAAGATAGAAAATGAGAAAATACAGTTAATACAGAAGTGGTCAAACAAAGGCTGAGTTACAAAGGTAGAAACTCATGAAGAAGCGGGCAATCCGGCAGGAGTATGAGTGGGAGTATGACTCCTAGTAGAAGGAATATGAGTAACCAGAACTTATAAAAACAATGGTCAGGAATGTTCCATGTTTGGGAAAACTGCAATTGTAGTATCATCATGGATGGACTGTAGGCAGGGTAGAGAATATGTGAGGAGATTTAGCTTTCTCGTATAACCAGAAGTCTGGAGGCACAGGGTAGGGTTGACGCGGCCACTCGAGGAAGCCGCCTAGGAGCCAGGCTCCATCTGACTTCTTGCTCCACCAGCCTTTATACTGTTGCTGTTGTTCATGTGGGAACTAGACCCACCTGCCTGTGGGCATTGAGTCCAAGTCCCAGCCAGGGAGTAAGAGCAGGTGGAATGACAAAAGGCAGATTCCAGCCAATATTTCCCCTTTTTATCTTGGAGACAACAGCTTTCCAATAGATTTCTGCTTATGTCTCCCTGGCCAAAACTGAGCTACGTGGTTTGCCCCAAGGAGCAGGCAATCTGGGGGAAGTAATTGTTTGTAACATTTACATTGCTACCTCAAACAAAAGTGGGGTTCTGCTGGTAAGGATGAATCCATACGTGAATGGATTGTATTAATAGTGTCTGCCACAGAAGGAAAAAGGAAATAGAAGCTTGTCAACTAAACGAGACAAACCATATAAAGTATTTAGCACAATGCTAGCTTATGCATGTCCTCCAAAAAAAGAAAAAGAAGTTTGTTGTTGCTGCTACTAAAAACACGTTCCATCGTTGTCTTGATTTTCGTTCCCAATAATTCAACAAATGTTTATTGTACTTTGACATTGTTGAGTCTTTAGGTGCTGGGGCTCAAAAAAGGGAATACCATTCTGATTCCTGCCTTCCAGGAGCTTACCATTGTGCAGATAAATAGATGATGAATTGAATGTATTTATCAGCAGAGGCAGCCTTGGAAGTTATTTGAAGTAGACAGAACTTGAGAGCACCCGGTACAAATGAATCCCTCATTTCACAGATGAGGAAAGTGGGGGCCACCAGGGAAATGAAGGGGATGGCCGCAGCCACCCAGTTCTCTGAGAACGGGGTCTGCCTCCCAAGCCTCCTGATGCCCCCAGCTGGTGCCCCTTCTCTTAAACTGTCCTGTTGAAAGTGACTTGAAAATATAAAGCTGGATGAGGAGAACATAATAATACACCCTCTCCCTTTGGGGAGATGGGCAAGCCATCTCACAGAAGCATGCCCTTGGCCCAGGAGGAAACATGACCGGCAGTAGATTAACTGAACTCCCAGGATTGTGATGTGTGTGTGCCGGCATGAAAATGAGGACCCTTCTGAGTGGCAGGTAGGAGAATTCCTCTGGGTCAAGACTTTTATTCATGCTGTGGTTTTTAATTAGCAATCCTGATTTTTCTAAGGATTGCATTAAATCAGCAAATGCTTCTTATAAAATTCCACCTACTATTGGACAGCACGGGTCACTAAAATATGGAAAAAGAATGGAAATTTGGGGTCCTGCTGCTTGACGCAAGATTGGATGAGGAAAAGAACCATAAAATGTCACTCAAGAATGAAGATATTACATGCACTCCGTTCACTACAATGACCACTATATTTTTTTAAATTAAAGAATACTTTGTTCTGCTTGGCATAAAGATAGCTCTAGCATTTGTGGGTTTTTGTTGTTATCGTTTAAATGACGCAGTTAATGAAAATCGAAGACTGGCTGGCTGGCAGAAACAAAATAAAGCCACATCTGGAAACAGCTGCACTTGTAATTAAATGGCATTTAATGTGACTAATATCAAAAGGGTGGGTTTTCTCCCCCTAGCATTAGGGATGCGAAATTCAGGCTTCCTAGCTGCTCTATTATAATAGTTTTGAGTCAGTGGGTGTTTAGAAGTCATTCTGATATTTATAAAGGAAAACCCCCAGTGAGCTATAGAGGAGATTTGAGTCAAAAGAAAAAATGAACAAGAGCTGCGCAGTTGGAATTTTGAGAACTGACATAAATTTTACAGTTTTTTTTTTCCTAAGCATTAACTGTTCAGTGTTTCAGTTCAATGAAATAAAGGCCTCTTGTTTCACATACCAATCAAGTGACCTCCTGCCTTGCTGTAATTAGTGGTAAACTTCAATATGCAAGCTAAAAGACCACCTAATTAAAAAGTGTAATTAATTTACATAGATCATTCAAAATGGCTAGATTAGATAGCTTATGGAGATAATGTAAAACTCTTTGAGCTGCTTTTATTGGCTTCTTTCCCTGCTGTTCCTCAGGTTCTGAGTATTTTCATGGGAATGAGTTTATCAAAGTGGGAAGGGCTTTGAGGTGATGGTTTTAGCTAATCACTGCTAAACATTTAAAGCTTTGCAATTATTTTTTTATCAATTACTCAAGTATAAAACAAAAAAAAAAAATGGCCTTATCTTCCTGCTTGGTTCTGAGTGGCCTAATGTTATTAGTGAATATTTATTAAGTGCCACTCAAAACACACAGTTATTTTAGAGCTTGCCGTGGTTAGCAATGACTCCTCTCCCTGGAACAGACAGCACTTGGATTCTTCTGATCACTATGAGATGGTTGTAGGACTCAAAAGAAAGGTAATGGCCAGAGGGTTTCTCTCTCCTTTTACTCATAATTCATAATGCCAAGCAATGTCTTGTATTATCCATTCTTCAATATATACAGCATCGGACTCCGGAGCTTGGCCAAGCCCCTGTGTTACAACCAGGAGACTGTTCCCAGGGTGCGAGAAGAGAGTTATGATTTCCTGCCTTCCCTGGTGTAGAAATCGTGGCCTTACGGTGACATTCGATTACAAAATTTTTCTCTTTTACAAACAGAGAAGTTTTCCCCCAATTTATGTATGGAGGAAATATATCGAGAGGGAGATCAATCAAGCAGGGCTTGTAAACAAAGAAGCTTCAGACGAGAGATTTGTTAATACAGTCTGTCTTTGGGAGAGAATTCCAGGGACCTTGGCAACACCTTGCCAAAGAACAATAGATAAATCATCACCCTCTTTAATTTCATCTGCTTTTCTCCTAAGAAGGAAAAATTGTCACAGCATTAGACAATCTTGGTCTAATTCTACAGGGTCGTCCTGGGAGTATCTCATAATAACAGCAAATGCCAATTTCCTCCTCAATACATTTGACAATATATATCATTATGACATGAACTTTCTGTAAGTCCTTAATAATTTGGGGTTCTGAATCATTTGGAAAGGAATCCTTCCCTCTCCATGAGATAAATTATTGTGTTATAAGTGTTAGAACCTGAATTCCATGATTAAATTCCTATATAGCTTCTAAAATTTCACCTTTTTGTTCTATGTAAACATAATTCAAGTGTCACTTCATTTTCCATGTGCCTCAGTTCCCTCATTACTATGCTTCAGATAATAGCATCATGATTAAGCAACTTAAAACTTTGTTACAACCAGTTAGAATGACAGCAAATATTAACTAAAATAAAGGTGGCCAAACATTGATGCACATAAGAATCTCCTGGGGAGTTCGGGAAAAAAAAGTCCGAGTGCATCCCAGACCAAAGAAACAATCTCTGTGAGGAAGGATCCAGGTATCGGGATTCTATCTTGTGTGATTGAGCAATATGTTATATGCCTCTGAGTTTTGAGGTGGCTTGTTATGAAGCACTATTGTGATTGTAGCTCTCTGATCCACTCTTTCATTCCTTTATTCTCTGAATACTGATTGAGCACCTACTAGGTCCCAGGGATTTTCAAAGTATTGAGGATACAGTGAAAAACAATGATGGCCAAGGCCCTTGCCCTAGTCCGGTTTATGATCCTGTGATGAGCAACAAAGTGTACTCATATAGCTATATAATAGATTTTCAGGTATCATTTACAAGGATGGAGACAAATAATTCCATAGTAATGTGAGATAAAGAAAAACAAAGTGGTATGCATATCCCATATCTTACTCAGGATAAATTCCAAATACATAGACGACTTCACTTCTTTAAATGAAGAAGTCATGGGAGACCCAGAAGCCACAGAGTACATAATACCATAATCAATATCAAAAGACCAAATTACAGAGCACCGGGGTGGCTCAGTTGGTTAAGCATCCAACTCTGGATTTCGCCTCAGGTCATAATCTCATGATTCAAGGGATCAAACCCTGCATCGGGCTCCATGCTGTCAGTGTGGAGCTTGACAAGCGCTTGGGATTCCCTCTCTCCCTCGCTCTCTGTCCCTCCCCTGCTTGTGCTCTCTCTCTCTCTCTCAAAAAAAATAAACTTAAAAAATTAAGTTTAAAACTAAGAAAAAATATCTGTAGCTCATATGCACAAAGCAATACTTTTCCTAATATGTATAGATTTCAGGAAATTAATAAGAATAATATCCACAATCAAATAGAAAAATGAACAAATAGTTCATAGAAAAAGGAAATAATAATGGTTCTTAGATATAAGAGAAATGCAGCCAACTAATCTTTGACAAAGCAGGAAAGAATATCCGATGGAAAGAAGATAGTCTCTTTAGCAAATGGTGTTAGGAAAACTGGACAGTGACACGCAGAAGAATGAAACTGGACCAGTTTCTTAAACCAATAAGCTCAAAATGGATGAAAGAACTAAATGTAAGATAGGAAACCATCAAAATCCTAGAGAAAACAGGCAGCAGCCTCTTTGACCTTGGCAGCAGCAACTTCTTACTAGACATGTCTTCAGAGACAAGGGAAACAAAAGCAAAAATGAATTACTGGGGCCTCATCAAGATAAAAATATTCTGCAAAGGAAACAACCAACAAAACTAAAAGGCAACCAACAAAATGGGAGAAGATATTTGTAAATGACATACCAGATAAAGGGTTAGTATCCGAAATCTGTAAAGAACTTATCAAACTCCACACCCCAAAAAAACAATCCAGTGAAGAAATGTGCAAAAGACATGAACAGATACTTTTCCAAAGAAGACATCTAAAGGGCTAACAGACACATGAAAAGATGCTCAATGTCGCTCATCATCAGGGAAAAATAAGTCAAAACCACAATGAGATACCACCTCACACCTGTCAGAATGGCTAAAATTAACAACTCAAGCAACTCAGATGTTGGTGAGGATTTAGAGAAAAGGGAACACTTTTGAACTGTTAGTAGGAATGCAAACTGCTGCAGCCACTCTGGAAAACAGTATGGAAGTTCCTCAAAAAATTAAAAATAGAGCTACCCTACAACCCAGCAATTGCACTACTAGGTATTTACCCAAAGGATACAAAAATACTGATTTGAAGGGCACATGCACCCCAGTGTTTATAGCAGTGCTATCAGCAATACCCAAAGTATGGAAAGATCCCAAATGTCCATCAACTGACAAATGGATAAAGAGGATGTGGTGTGTATATATATATACATATATATATATATATATATATGCAATGGAAAACTACTCGACAATCAAAAACGAATAAAATACTGCCATTTGCAACAACATGGATGGAACTAGAGTGTATTATGCTAAGTGAAATAAGTCAGTCAGAGAAAGACAAATGCCCTATGATTTCACTCAAATGTGGCATTTAAGAAACACAACAGATTAACATAGAGGAAGGGAAGGAAAAATAAGATAAAAACAGAGAAGGAGACAAACCTTAAGAGACTCTTAAATACAGAGAACAAACTGAGGGTTGCTGGAGGGGTGTTGGGTGGGGGATGGGCTAAATGGGGGATGGGCATTAAGGAGGGCACTTGTTGGGATGAACACTGGGTGTTATATGTAAGTGATGAATCACTAAATTTTACTCCTGAAACCATTATTACACTATATTTTAATTACCTTCAATTCAAATAAAATATTATATATATGTGTTGTGTGTATATACATATGTTATATATATATATATATATATATATTTCAATCCACATGTAATAATAGAAATGCATGCTAAAATCACAATGAGATACTATCTTTTACTCAACAGACTGGCAAAGATCCAGGAGCTTGATAATACACTGGGTTGGCCAGAGTGTGGGGAAACAGGCATTCTCACATACTGCTGGTACAAGTATAAATTGGCACAACTTCTATAGTTGGCAAATTGCTGCATTTTGTCCCAGTGCTTTGTTCCATTTCTATCTTATTCTACAGATGTATTTGAATATGATACAGCATTGTTTTAAATAAATATATACACGTGTGTGTGTACATATATATGTATTTTTAATTTTTTTTAATGTTTTATTTATTTTTGAGAGACAGAGTATGAGCAGGGGAGGAGCTGAGAGAGAGGGAGACACAGAATCCGAAGCAGGTTTCAGGCTCTGAGCTGTCAGCACAGAGCCTGACGCGGGGCTCGAACCCATGAACCACAAGATCATGACTTGAGCTGAAGTCGGATGGTTAACCAACTGAGCCACCCAGGCGCCATATATATATATATATATATTCATTTATTTTTTGAGAGAGAGAGGAGCAGAGAGAGAGGGAAAGAGAGGATCCAAAGCAGGCTCTGCACTGTCAGCACAGAGCTCGACATGGGGCTCAACATCACGAACTGTAAGATCATGACCTGAGCCGAAATCAAGAGTCAGATGCTTAACCCACTGAGCCACCCAAGTGCTGTGATGCAGCATTGTTTTAATGACAAAATATTGGAAACAACCTAAATGTTCGTCAACAGGGGATGAGTTAAATAAATTATGACCCGTCCATGAATACTATGCAGCTGCAGAAAAGACTGAGAAAACCCTTTATATGCTGACATGGAAAGATACCTCCATTATTCTGTTAAGTAAACACAAAATACGAACAAAAACAAAGTGTAAGATGGTAAATGTAAGTATACTACCTTTTGATGAAAAAGCATGTAAAAGGGTAGATTAGATACATGATAGATTCATACATAAATATATACAGAGATTGTGTATAGTGTGAATGTGAAAAAGTTTTAAAAGAATATGGAGACACATAAATATTTGTTTATATATGCTTAAGTTATGTCATGGAGCATGCACAAAAGACCAGTAATTTTTATTTCCTGTGGGAAGGAGAATTGCATGGCTTTGGGACAGGAGCAAAAGAGAGATTTTCACCATTTGCATTTCTGTAATTTTAGAATTCTGAGTCACATCATTATTCACAAAATTAAAAATTTTAAATACCAAATATATAGTATAAATGTGTTTATACTTAAACACATTTAAAATTGAAGAGAAAATTGTTAGAGGGTAGACCGTATCAGAGCAGGCAGAATTCTAGATGAGATAGGCTCTTTGGAGAAGAGTTTTCTTCTGGTGTGGTATTTGACAAAGAGCTGAATGAAGTGAGGGAGTGAGTTACAGGAAAGCTTGGGGGAAAAAACAGCATTTCTGGCAGAAAGAAAAGCCAATGCAAAGGCCCTGAGGGGAGATGCCTCAGAATCTGGAGCAGCAGTAGAGTGTTTGGAGATGTGGTCTGAAAGGGACCAGGGCCTGGTCACATCAGCCTTATGTCATGACAAGGGATTTTGAGTTGATTATGCATGATAAGAAGACATTAGAGTTTTACATAGAAGATTTAAACTGACATCTGGCTCAACATCACTTATCAGGGAAATACAAACCGAAACCACAATGAGATACCACCTCACATTCATCAGAAAGTTTAAAGTTAACACAAGAAAGAAGGGTTGGTGAGGATGTGGAAAAAGGGGAACCCTCTTGCACTGTTGGTAGGAATGCAAACTGGTGTAGCCACTCTGGAGAACAGTATGAGGGTTCCACAAAAAAACCCCAAAAACACTAAAAATAGAACCACGTAATGGTCCAGCAATTGCACTATTAGGTTTTTATCTGAAGGATACAAAAATACAGATTCAAAGGGGTACATCACCCCAGTGTTTATAGCAGCACTATGAACAATAGCCAATCTATGGAGAGAGCCCAGATGTCAACTGATAGACATCTGGGCTCTCTCCATAGTTTGGCTATTGTTGATGGTGTGTGTGTGTGTGTGTGTGTGTGTGTACACACACACACACACATACATACACTTACAATAGGATATTACTCAGCCATCAAAAAGAATGAAATCTTGCCATTTGGAATGACATGGATAGGGCTAGAGTGTACTATGCTAAGCAAAGTAAGTCAGAGGAAGACATGTACCATATGATTTCACTCATGTGGAAATTAAGAAACAAAACAGATGACCATATGGGAATGGGGGTAAAAGAGAAGGGAGAAACAAACCACAGAGACTCTTAACAATGTAGAACGAACTGAGGGTTGATGGAGGAGGGTGGGAGAAGGGTTCAATGGGTGATGAGTAATAAGGAGGGCACTTGTGATGAGCCCTGGGTGTTGAATATGTGATGAATCACTGAATCCTACTCCTGAAACCAGTATAATACTGTATGGTAACTAACTAAAATTTAAAGAAAAAAAAAAACAAACTGAGATCTGAAACTAAGAAACCAGATGTGCAAATAACGGGAGAGTAGCATTCAGGGGAAAGGGAACAGAATATGTAAAGGCCTCAAATTAGGGGGCGAGATTGTTTTATGAATGTCCATGAGGCCAAGACGTCTGGTATGAAGTACACCAAAGAGGAGTAGGGAGATAGGTAGATGGCACTTATAGAATAGGGTAAGGAGGAATCTTACTGTTTGGGTGTATTTACTTCTGAAAGGCAAGGAAAGACCAAAGTTTTATGGCTTTATGGTACTTGGCCTCAGAATTCTGGAAACAAAGGGGGGCAGGCATGCTATTTTGCCAAGACATGGCCTAAACAGGTTTGTTGCTGGTTACTCCGTTATTCCATTACCACTCTCCTCTTTTCTTCTGAAGTTGCACTCCCAATATTTTCTCAAGATGAATGACTTCCTTGTTCTCTAGATCCTTTGGTTCCCAGACAGAGAACTTGGAGTTCTTTGACAACCCAGATCAACAGTGTTGGTGGGGCCCGCTTTCACGGCAACCTTTGTCTATTGCCAGTTGGCCCACTTTGCACCATCCCCTCAGGAGAAGGAGCAAAATTTGATGGCCGTGAATGGGTGAGAAAGAACAAGGACAACAAAATATTTGAATCAAAAGTTCCCAACCTCAAGTGACAGCACGGCATCTGGGAAGCGGTGTGAGAGCCCGTGCGCTGTCACTGTGTGAGGCAGACTTTCCTCCATCTACCACAAGCACTACGCCAAATTTCAGAAGAGGAAAAAGAACAACCTAATGGTGAGCTGATGAGCTGATCAATATTCTTAATTTACCTCTTTAGCTCCAGGGTCCAAATTGAAAACAAGACTGTGAGAATCTCAAAGGGCTGCCGCCGTGGCACGTCCCTGTCCCCTGAGGATCAGTGGCTTCTTTCCAAGTATTGCTGCAGACGTTTGGGGGCACCCACCTGAGAGCAGGGGGCTCCTGCTGCTCGGAGACTTACAGATCTGTGGGAGCTGCTTCAGGGGCCACAAGTATCAGGCCTGGTGAGAACATTACCCATCATGAACATCCCCAAACGCTGGATTAGAACAGGGCTCCAGGGGTCAATCCTGTTGTTTCCAGAATCACTGTGGTCAATAGTACAGCTTCTCTGCAAGAATATGGGAGATTTGTACGTGAATGGATGGGAGTTAAGAGGGTAAATCACAAACACAGCAATCGCTATCACTGAAATAGCACTTACGATATGTGTTCTCCACCAAGTCCTTTAAATCTCAACCTCATGAGGTACTTAGGGATTCTTTTTATAAGAGTTGCTACGCTTAACACTGGATGGAAACTTCATCCAAATTCTGGAGGTTTCTATGAAACTAATCAGGGTTAATCCAGGAGAGTGGAACACGACCTGGGGTTGGGAGATCTGAGCCCCAGCTCTAATTCTCCACTAGCCAATATGAGCCCATGGCTCCTCTGGGTCTCAGTTTCTCCTCATTAAAAATAGACACGTTGGGGCGCTTGGGTGGCGCAGTCGGTTGAGCGTCCGACTTCAGCCAGGTCACGATCTCGCGGTCCGTGAGTTCAAGCCCCACATCGGGCTCTGGGCTGATGGCTCAGAGCCTGGAGCCTGTTTCCGGTTCTGTGTCTCCCTCTCTCTCTGCCCCTCCCCCATTCATGCTCTGTCTCTCTCTGTCCCAAAAATAAATAAACGTTGAAAAAAAAAAAAATAGACACGTTAAGCATTAAGTCCCTAAGGATTCCTGGTTCTGATGGCATAGGACCTTTCATGTCGGCATCCTCTATTTTGTCTACCTGAAATTTCAGTCCAGTCCTCTGTTCAAACACTAAGTCTCCTACCACAATGAATCACATGGCAGTGTCTGCCCTGGGCTCACGTTTCAGGGCTCACACCTGAGCACAGAGCTGGAGAAGGAGAACCCTACTTCATTTGCAGAAGCTACACGCACTCATTGGCAACAGGGCCATCTTGATACGTCATGGGCAGTCTCATTCTGGATTGCTCTGCAGAAAGCTGGCCTGGTTAACTCCTTCCTAAATAGGAGACGAGACATAAATCCCATAGTCCTGGTCTCTCCGTCATAATTCAGATTGCTTAATAAGCGTAATTTGAATTAGGATATCTGATTCCCAACTGCTACTGAACAACCAGGCCATCCATTCATTCTTCCTTTCATTAATTCACTTAACAAAAACTTTGTTGAACATTATTACATATCAGGCACTTTAAGAGCTTTAGGGACACTAATGCAAAGAGGCAAAGTCTCAGCTCTCAGACGGCTGGTATCCTACTCAGATAGAGGCAAGAAACAAGCATGTAGCACCCTTTCAGGTGGTGCGGTTAGTGCTGTGCTGAAAAAATAAAGCAGGGTAAGGGGTAAACGATAAGGAATGATGGATATATTTGACTCTATGGGGGGACATCTTTTAGATTTGGGAAGGGGATGCAGAGGAGGCATCTGTACAGAGACAACATTTGAGCAGAGGCCTGCATGAAAAGACAGCTAACCAGGTGAAGGTCCAGAGAAGTGTGTTTTGGGAAGAAGGGACAAACAGCAATGTACCATGGCTCTGAGGTGGGAGTGAGGATGGCCCATCTAAGGGACAGGAGGCTAGTGTGTATGCATATCAGTAGTGGCCTTCCATCTGAGACAGGAGGGCCTTCCTAACCTGACTTGTTACAGCCTGAAAATCAAAAGCATGAGTTGCAGGGAAGAAATTGCACACAATGTGACCTTAAAGATGACAAAATACATGGCAAGACAGCCAGGCCTACCAGAAGCAAGAGAACAAAGAGAATATCAAATACTGTGTATCTAAATATTTAAAAACTGTAAAGCAAGCTAACAAATCATTACATGAAATATATTCTATACAGGGGCGCCTGGGTGGCGCAGTCGGTTAAGCGTCCGACTTCAGCCAGGTCACGATCTCGCGGTCCGTGAGTTCGAGCCCCGCGTCGGGCTCTTTGCTGACAGCTCAGAGCCTGGAGCCTGTTTCCGATTCTGTGTCTCCCTCTCTCTCTGCCCCTCCCCTGTTCATGCTCTGTCTCTCTGTGTCTCAAAAATAAATAAATGTTAAAAAAAAAAAATTAAAAAAAAAAAGAAATATATTCTATATTTATCTTGATAAATAAGTCTTCATAACGACCTGGAAGTTCAAATTCAAATTTCTGATTCTTGGAGTCTTAGGCCAAAGGCTCTGGGCTTGTCCTCTTTTCTCTTCCCACCCACCAGCTGCATCCAGGGCAGCAAGGGGCCTCCCCCATGCACGAGTGGTCATCCTAGTCTACTTGTCCAAGCTCCAGCAACATCCCATCACAAACTACTGTCCCTCAGGCCTAGAGGTGTGTATACTACAGATGGACTGACATGGTAAGAAGCCCACATAAGTCCTGGAAGTTGGGCAAGGAATTCTGGAGCTCTGGGTGGTGCAGACAGGGCAGAATAGGCACTCAGTGGGCTGTGGTTGGTCCAAACGGGGCCATCTAAAGTCAAGGACCAAGGCAGGGAACATCTTCTTGTCCGAATATAGGGTGATACTACAGGCATTTTCTGAATAATTAAGGTTAAAACCAGCATCCTCCGTGCAGAAACAAGCTGAGGACCAAGGAAAGAGGGCTGGGGTCAAAGTGCAGAAGTTGGGCTAAACCTTTGGGACAAGAGTGACGAAGAGTTGATAGATATCTGAGACTTTTTAACCTGGAAAGTTTACAAGTTTCTTGTATTTTCTGTGTTTATTTCTTTGTTCTCTTGACATCTATAGTAAACTCTTTGAAAGCTCTATTCAGTCTTGGGAAAGGAAATCCAGGGGAAGGGCTCAATCTTTGCTTGAGCTGGAATATTTAAGGGGGCAACACACCTGGGGGACAGCAGAAACTCAGGTGAAAGAACCCAAAGAAGAAGGTAAAAATTGTAGTTTCACTCCTCCACCTCTGCATTCGCTCCTAATAATTTTCTTTACAGAGCCAAGTTTGGAAGTTCTTTCTGAGTAAAAGAGCCCCTTAGTGCAACAAGACTCTGTGAGGCTCCCAATGTCCGTTCTCTTCTCTCTCTCAGCAACAGAACCCCTATTGTAACCTGGGACATAACTGCCCAGTATAAAGACACTGTTTCCCATCCTTCCTTATAGCTAGATGTGATTACTTGACCAAGTTCTAGTCACTGGGATTGAGTGAAAGTGATATGCGTAACTTCTGGCTTGTTCTTTTAAAGCAAGAAGGCTACTCTCCTCTTCCCCCTTCTCCCTTCCTGCTGGCTAGAACGAGAGCCATCCTGGACAACATGGACAACAGGCACACTCTAGTAGCTGCTGAATCCTTATCCCAACAAACAGTACTTTCAGCACCTCTTGAAGGAAATGTTTTTCACAAGTTTAATTCCCCCTGTGTAAAGAACTTCCTTTATTTGTCTTGAAGATTGTGGGTCGTCTCCTAATCCATGTTTAGGAACTTGTAACTTGTAACTGTCTTGTAACTGTCCTGAATTGTATAGGCTTTGACCACATTAGCCCTCAATACGTGTCTTTCTAGGCTAAAATCCTCTGAGTTTTAGTCTGACCTCGTGGAGAACGCCTCTACACTTCCTAAAATTCAGTGACTTCAGCTTTATTCTCTGCTTTTAGTTAAATGGCACCATAGTCTATTGTCTTTGGGCTGGTAACCCAGCCCAGAACCTACAAATATTCACAGAATTGAATTAACTTGAATTGAACTTCAAAGAGCAGTTTCTCTTTACAGAGAGCATGCACTAATTACAAGTTTCCAGACTTCACAGCCTAGGCATTCATGTTCTACCCCAAGTAGACAACATGAAGCCATGGAAGAAATCAGGACTTGGATAGAATTCCTTTGCAGGAACCCTCTTCCTCTTCTGCCACCATCTCACCTCAAGTTCCCGGCCAATTCCTATGTACCCCGTGTGTCTCAGCTTAGACGTCACTTCCCAGACCCCTAGACCAACTTGTTTTCCTTTCTGTTATCTCATGGCTTCTGATACTTTATACACACACACACACACATCATGTTTGTATTTCTCTGCTGTCTGTCTTTCTTCATCAACTGTAAAGGCATGACTATACCCATTATATCCATAGGTCTCAGCCCAATGCTTGGCTCCTAGCCAATGCTCAATAGCCATTTGCGAAATGAATGAGTGAATGAACTGTCAATGAATCGATTAGCAATGAGTAGCATTGTCCTTGACTCTTTCTCATCCCTATGTCTAGAAGCCAATCCTAGGCTCTTCCTAAAATATTTCTAGATTCCAATCACATATCACTTCTTCCACTGCTCTCATTCTGGTCCAAACAACCGTAATTTCTCCCTTGGATTATTGCGTTTGGCTCCTAACTGGCCTCTGCATTTTCACTTTCCCTCTCTTCTCCTCTAAAACATACTAATCTTTCAGTACAAATATGAGGAAGTCATAAGCGAGGGCCACGTTGAAGATAGCACTTTTGTCACTTCTAGAAGGAGCAGGAAAACCACGGAGAATCCTTTCTTAAGTTTTAATTCAGACAAAACACTACAGTTCTCAGTCTCCATTGAGGTAGGTATGGCCAGATGACAAATTTTGGTCAATGCACTGTGACAAAAAGTGATAGATGCATTTTTGAGCCATGTCCTTAAAAAATGGTGGGGAGGTTTGAGCTCTCACCATCTCCCTTTCCAGCTGCCTAAAATACAGAAGTGATGGCAGGAACTGGAGCAGCCATCTCAGACCACAAGATGGACGCCAAATGTTAGGAAGGCAGAACAACAAGGAAGCCTGGCCTCCTAACCTTTCGGAACTGCTATATCGGCCTTGGTATGTGAGCCTTGGAATGTCAGAGAGAATAAAATTCCATGTTTTCTAAGCTACTTTAATTTGGGGTCTCTGCCACATCAGCCTAATATGTATCCTAATGCATACGCCCTTCCCTATTGCAGCTGCTTCGTGGGAAGTCAAAAAAGATTATGCCAGGGAAATGTATATGTAAAAGTAAATATTCCTCCTGATGAGTGATTTGGGGACCTCTCGAATATTAAGGGAGAAGAGAATAAACCCTTGTTCTAAAGCAGCCAGGAAAGAACTATCTCCTGCCCCAAAAGACTCTCTGGTTCCATATGTTAGTATCTTGGGAAAGCTTGGGAGGGTGGAGATGGGAGCTCTACAGCTTGGTTCCAGTGCCTAATGTGAAAAATTCCTTTGGGGAGTGAATAAGAGAATTAGCTTAAGCTCTGGATTTGGGGGCTTTAGTGGACTTAAACAGACTTTTAATCACCCTTCCCTCCCCATGGTCCCAGTGTGTGAATTTTAATCACATTTTCTTGCATTTCCACCCAGGGAAAGGTCCGTATATTTATGATGCACCATCGTGTGAGGCTGCTGCCCTCCCCAGCCAGAGCGCCAGCTGCCTGCGGCCTGCATCTGGGGGCAAGAGCTGCCCACCAGCCAAGTAGGTTTCCTGACACGTCTCTGTTACATAGAAAAATTCTGTATAGGTTTGTACTAACATCAACCTATATTTGGGTCAGATGGAAGATATGAATTTGTTATAGATTTGTTAGACTGCACGCATCTTCTCACCAGTTGTTTTCCTGGAACTTACTGGTTGACAATTTATTTTTGATTCTTGACTCACCTCTTCCCTAGATGCAGATTTATTGTTAGAACTCCTCTTGAGTTGTACATTATTTCTTCTCTGAAAGTCTTAATCACAAATATTAAAGGTTCATCTAGATACCACTCTTTAATAAACTAGGACTTGTGGAGGGCCTGAACCCCCTGAAGTTGTTTGCAAACATATGCATTTTAGTGGGAAGAGGGCCACAGCTTTCATCACATTCTCAAAGGGATCTGTGACTCCCCAAGAGGAAAAAAAATTCTTTTAAGTGCAAGAGTTTCCACCAGAGCTAGTGATGTTGATTAGGGAAACAGAAGTTTGGGATAGTAGTGATTTACCTCCAAACTCTCCTCTCCCAAGCCTCCCCCTGCCATCAGAAAGATGTGGAAATAATTCATCTAGGCAACTTGCCTCTCCTTGAATTCCTCCTTTAAAATGGGAACATTCTACTAAAGGGCATTACATGAACTCCTAACACCTAAGAAAGTTGATTTGTCAAATTACTTTCTTCATTAGGATCCCAGATTCCTGGGTGGAAAAGGTGGGAGGCTCAGAGGACATAAGATCAATTGAGCTATTTTCCAGGTTTTTCTCTGCCTTCCAAAGGGTGCAATGGCCAAAGGCCACAGGCCCCATGGCTAAATAATCCAATGCAGTGCATGCTGAATTATAAACTCCACTACGCCAAGGATCAGCCCCCACTGTTCATCTGACATTCTCCAGGGCCCAACTCAACGCCCAGCGCGTTAGTAGATGCTTAGTAACTTTTGGTCGGATGAATAAGGGAAAGTGCGTCAGCTCTTGTGAGTTTCCTTGTCCAACTCAGAATGTTTCCAAATGATAAAACTGAATCAAAGAGAGGGTTAACAATCTAATTAGAAATAAATACTGAGGTATCACCACATCTCAATACTGGGAACGTGCATGCGTACACACCTTGATGTAAGGAAGGAATTCATAAACTCTCCTAAACCTAATAAGCCTGAAAGGTCAGAGCTACCAATTTAAGAAATCTTTGGAATAATTTAAGACTTTTTTCCTACGAGGCGATTAAAACAGAGCTGTTGCCTTTTCACTACTTTCATAAAGTTTGGGAAACGACGGGGAGAGAATGAGAACGCCCAAGGCCCGTCCACGCCAGGTCTCTAAGCTCCTGTGAAGACGCAGTGTTTGCCGCGTGCTGATGCCTCTCGCCGCGCCGTACTCCTCGTCTGAGCACCTGTTTGTAGTGACTCTTTCCGGGGCGAATTCACATCCCCCTGTCCCCCTGAGCCGGTTTCCACTTGCGCCCTGAGATTCCCTGACCTCGGCACCCGCCCCGGTCGGGGGCTCCTCGCGGCGACCTGCTCCTCCGTCGGCCAACGTCCTCGAAGTTGTTTGTGCAAACCCCGCTCCCTACGCGGAGCGGACGGGCGCTGCCCGGGAGCAGCCGGCGCCCCTACGCCGGGTGCTGCCGCCCCTGTCGGCCCCGCCCGGGCCCGGCGCGACCGCTCTGCACCGCCGGAGGGAGGAGGCCGCGCGGCTGGCGCTGCGCCCCCTGGGGGCCGGGCGGGACAGGCCCGGGTGCCCCTCAGGGACCGCGGGACGGCGCGACGGCTTGAAGGCGCGGCGGCGGCCACTTCGGGCGGGCGGGTCCGGCCTGCACAGGAGTTGGGCTATTTTGTAACTGCACCATCCACCCAAGCCTCATTACCACCTCTTAATGAGACCCCTTTACTCCGTGACGTGCAACCGCTCCATCTCATTAAGGAAATCGCTCTTCAATGCTGATTATTTTATTTGCAGCCATAATTATATTTCTTTCGGCTAAATCACGGTTTAATCGAGCCCACATGGAGGGCAGCAGCACTAATTACGGCGGGGGATGCGGCGGCGGCGGCGGCGGGCGCGGGCCGGCTGGGGGTGGGGGGCGGTAGGGGGTGCCCGGGTGGCGGGCGCGGCCGGGGGGCCTGCGGGCGGGGAGGGGCGCGGGCGGGGGGCGGGGGCCTGGGCTCAAACACAACAACTTATTACTTCTAATTCCCCAACTGTCACCAAATCACCTGCACGAAACAAGAATCTAATTTGTTAAGCTGGCATGTCTGCAGATGGAAGATCGATCTTCTCTGTAGATTTCTCTAATTGAGTGAATATAGACGCCCGGAATTAGCCGCACTCGGGCTGCGGGGAGGGGGCCAGGGAAGGAGTGTAGAGAGAAAAGAAAGGGAGGGAGGGAGAAGAAAGAAGAGGAACAGAGAAAAGGGGGGAAAGAAAGAGAAATGGGGAGAAAAAACGAAATAAAGGGGACACGAAGAGGCAAAGAAGGAGAACGGAAAGAGAACGAGAGGGAAGAGTGGGGAGACGAAAAGGCTGAAAAGAGAAAGAAGAAAAAGAAAAGAGGAAAAGAGAATAAAGGGAAGGGGGGAAAGGGGGAGTGAGGATAGAGGAGAAAGGAAGAGCAAAAGCAGACCGATAAGGATAACGAAAGAAGGAAAAGACGGGGGAAGAGAAAATTCTCTTTGAGGAAGGCTCACTGCCTATAGAATTGTATCTCCCTCCCCTACTCCACCCCCAAAGTGTAAAGTAGCTAGAGAAACTTAGCCCTGGTGTCAGCCGTAAACTGGGACTAACAGCTTACAAAAAGGAAAAGATTGGGACGCTGGAGACAGGCGGGGAGCGAGGGGGGAGGGGCGGGCGCCGGCGGCTCCAAGAAATGGCTTACAGAATTACATTTGTTTTTCTTGTGATTTTATTAAAAGTCACTCCTCATCTCCAGAATGCGTGAAAATATCTACTTTCCACTCAGATACACCGCATTAACTTGTTGGAGGCGAATTTGTTTGTTTGTCTATTTTATTTATTTGCTAGATAAGATTGATGCAGTCTTATTAGCGCTATATCTAGTTATAGAAAGAGATAAGGATGAGATGTTTTTCTTTTTATTCCAATTACTAGCCTTGTCACCTAACTGAATAACTGATATATGATTATTTATCCTGAGTAAATAGAAATCAGAAAAGCAGCGAACTTCACACATACAAATAAAATCTCTACGTCGCTTATTGTATTCCGTGTGGCTAATTGGGGCCATTAAAATTACAGGGCTAAGGGCAAAAAAAAAAGAGGAGACACGGAATCAGGGGGCGGGTACTGATCCGTCATTGTTTTGTGCAGAGCTTTCTGCGTTGAGGGCCGTGGATGCGAGTGTTTAGAAAGCAAAGACAGAAAGAAAAAAAAAAATAAGCAAGGGACAGACCTCAGCGCCTAAGAAGAGTCATGCAGGTGGATTGCGTGGTTATAGTTTGCAAACTCGAATGTATGGGAAACTGTTTATTTCAGAAAAAAAAAATTAAGTTGAGCTCGTGTATCGCCTGCGGCTTCCAAATAAGGTGGGAAATCAGACTCTTGGGGGCGAGTTTTCCGCTGCTCGGTCACTCCCCGCACATCCCTCAGGTTCGGGTAAGCAGGCAGTGGACGGACACACACTGCTCACACAAGCGCGCACGGAAGGACACGCGTCACGAACAAGCAGACCCAGCTCCCTGAACTTAAAAAAATAATAATAATAATAAAAGAAGCCTGGAGTATGGGTCCTTGGCTTTAAGCTCCTGGGCTGTCCCCAGCCGGGCCCTTTTTGCAAAGAGTTTTGTGGCCCTGGGCTCCTGCGGCGACGTCCCAGGGACGACCCTGGCTGAGATCTGCCTTGAGTCCCCGCGCTTCCGGCCTAAGCAGGCCTGGAGAATGTAAGTTTGGGTTAAACCCAAGCCAGGAGCCAGGAGGCTAGGAGTTAAAGGCGCTCACTTTGCGCCCGAGAGCCGTCGCCGGAAGGCGAGCCGAAGGGTTTTGCAGTGGCCAGGCAGAAGCACTCAGCCAAAGCCTCTTTGGCTGTGGTCTCTTTTGCTGGGAACCTCAAGAGAGTTCTTTTATGCAGAGAAGTGTGCAAGTGCCTGTCACCCTTTCCCAGAGACTTGGCTGCCCTCCCAGATTTCCTTCCTTCCACTTACCCCACTCTCAAATCGAGTCCCTTAAAATGAGCCATACATCAAGCAGTCCCAAACTCCAGTGTATCGAGATGTGGACCACTGACCCCTGTTCTGGACAGGGGTGGGGCATTGAGGATGGGGGCTAGGGGAGCTTCTATTCTGGCACCTGGGGTAAGATATAGGAGAAGGTGATCACCATTGTTTCACACTAGTGGGCTTGAGAACTTCCTGTTTTTTCCTTGAGTATTTGCTCCCACCCTTTATTCTTTTTGAGGTTCTAAGGTAGGCCTGAGGAACGCAATCTGATTTGCCATTGCTTTTGGGTTATTGCATATCTGGAAAAGTAAACAGGATTGTTCAAGTCACTTGATTTGTTTTCTGTAAGCAAATAATACCCAAAAGCATGGCTGTAATTTACCACGAATTAAAATTGATTCTTTTCATCAGGCAAGAAAATAGGAAAATGTGAGATCGTTAATTATTGAGGGAGGCGCTCCTCATTAAAGGGAACAATGTTACAATTCAGCATTTAATAGCAGGAATGTGAATAATAACGCACCATATTTCAGCCCACTGTCTGCAAAGAAAAGAGAGCGGTTTACAAACAACCCAAGCAGCCGAAAGTTGCATTTAATAAACACCCGAGGTTTCTGTAAGTGGAATAAACAATCAGGAGCTGGGCACACTACCCAATTCTTCAGGAGCACCTAGTGTACATTTTTATTCTTTCTGTCTGTCTCTCTGTTTCTACAAAAGATTCACAATGAACACAGAAATACAATTAGAGAGAAAATCAGAATTACAAACCTAATTAGCATAAATGCATCATTAAGGCACTTGCTGCCAGGATCTCCCATGCCATTCACCTCCCGATCCAACCACACTGTATTTCTAAATCTTTCTCTGGACCAGGATGGCAAACAGGAGGAAAGATACGGATGTGGTTGCTGTTGTGCTTGTAGTTTACATAATCAGCCATCAAGGTTTTGGCTTAATATATATACATATATCCCAGAAAGCCCACTTCTCTCAAAACTACAAAGTTCTCATGCTCGGCCTGGGCGCTGGGTTGGTCGGCTGCGCGAGTGGGTTCTGTGGCCTTTAGATGCTCTTTGTGCTTCGTTAAAAAGGAGAAGGGGAAAAGAAGAGAAAGAAAAAAATGATTTCCCTGTGCATCGCCCCTTGGCAGGCTCTTGTACAAAATTCAATCTCTATTTTTTATGAGAAGTAAACTGTCTAAATAAATTTTATTAGGGGCAACCAATATATTTTCTGGTAGTTCCCTTTGTTCCACTTCTACGTGTGTGTAACAATCTAAAACCTATTTATTGAGGAAAAATCACTGGATCCGTCATAGAAAATCCTTTTACTTTGCTTTGAAGTGATTTCTGAAGACATTCTTGTCATTCCGAAGATTTGGGGGCCATTGCGCTAAAGCCTCGGCTTGTTAGGGACTTCAGTTCCCATGATCATGTGGGAAATGCCTTAAATTATCAATAGCAATGGGCCTGACCGGCACTTTCCCGGCTGCCCCAGGAACGTGGGAAGATGACGGGGAATAAAACTCTGGTAAATACATCTCAGGCGCTGCCCAGGTGGATTCAGACATTGGCCAGAACGAGCTGCCGAGAGGGAACCGGGCGCGGGGACGAGCATTTTACATCCAGACTATTGTCATTTTCCTCGCCACGCCTGCTGGCAGCCGGCTCCTGACAGTCGGCTGCGGCTCCAGCTTGCACCCTCCCCACCTCGACGCCCCCACACCACCCCCCGTCACCCCCTCCCATTCTCAGATTTCCCTTTCTTTCTTTTTTTTTTTTCCCTTTCCTTTATCTCTCCCCCCCCCCCCACCCCAGATGCTTATGCTCTGAAGTCTTGGAAGAAATGATTTAGTTTGTTTATACTGCTATAAAAATCAAGACCAATAGAAAAGTCATAAAATGAAGCGGGCTATCAATCACGCCGCAACATTGTTATTCAGCGGTTACTAACAGAGATGGATAATCCTTTGATTTCGTCCCATTGTTATTACTCTGATGTGTCTTCACATTAACTATTACACATTTATTTATCGACCTGAAAGATACAACAAAACAGAATATACGAGCGAGTGCGTGTGAGAGGACGCCGCACGGCCCGGCGGCAGTTCTGGGAGTGGCTGTGGGAGAAGGACAAGAACGTTTGTGTGCACACCACGAGAGGACTTGGGGCCCCGCGCCCTTTTTTCCCCACGTCGCGGCCTCTCCTCCCTCCCTCCAGAGTGCGCATCCAAGGCAATGCGGGCCTCCACGGACTTGCCTGTTTGGAGGAGCAGGGTCAGCTCCCAGGACCCCTGACACTTCTGCCCACCTCTGCCCCTGCGTTCCGGTCTTGGGACCCCCGCAAGCCCCACCCAGGTGGGCACCCCCCACCCCCCTGCGAATCCACTGAAACGCGCACCCGGGTGAGCACTCGGGCGCCACGTCCCGGGCTCACGCCGCCCCGCCCCAGGCCTCCGTCCGGCCTCTTGCTGCGCTCGCCTGGCGCTGTAGCTTCTTGATTTCGGGTTTCGTTCGGGGAAGGGGGAGGTTTTACCGGAGGGACTTTATTTGCTTTAGGTTTAGGTATTCCCCTTCCAAGCAAGCCTTTCTCGAAAGGACACTAGGTGTTTGCTGAACACCCTCGTGGCTTCCGAATTTGCTCCTGCCACCTGGGCTCTTCCAAGCTGCTACCCGCATTCCCGGCGCCCCAGTCCCACACAGGCCGTGTTGGCATCAGTTGAGGCGGCCGCCGAAGCTCGGCCAGGCCCGGAGCTTCCGGGGAAGTGGTGTCCACAGCTTGGAAGGAACCGTTGTGGCTGATGCCCGGCATCCACGCGTGTGTGCATGTGTGTGCGCGCGTTCGTGTGTGTGCATGGGAGGAGGGGAACAGGCTGCAGGAGAGAAGGAGGAGGAAGCAAAACTGCCCCAGAGTTCGCCTTGCTGCCTCCTTTGTCTCCTTGTTCGGTCCCTGTCACACACACAGCTAAGGACACACACGCGCGCACACACACATACACACACACACACACGCACCATTCCTCTCGCATCTGCTCTCAGGCAGCATTTCCAATGTTTTGTGTAAGTCAATTGGACGGCGAACAAAAAAAGCCATTTGCTCGGTATTATTTAAAACAGACTTCATAGGACCACCCTTTTGTGGAAGCTTTATTTGCACTAAATGAATAATCTTAATTGCATCACTCTCGAATTAAAAATCAATGTTAATTAAGTTGAGAGTAGTAAATATCAGTTTTCATTGTGCCTGGGTAGAGGGCATTTTTCTTGTGTTGCAAATAAAAATACAAGTCAAATAACTTTAAAAGGGCATTATGTTCTGCTACAAATACAATTGAAACGGATTGTTTAGGAGCAGATCAGAAATGGTACAGAATTTTGCACTTAATTTCCTCAGTTATCATTTACAATAAGAACCTCTGGGCTTGACAGCCAAGTCTAAACAGTAGTAAATTAGTACAAATTTATACTGATTTTACTCTAATAATCGTAATAAAAGCTTATAGATTTGGCACTAATTACATAAATGCCTAATGATCTTGAAAATTACTCTGGTTAGAAATATATTACTAATCTAAACTTTGTTGTTGGCTGGCTCTGAAAAATCAGAACATTAGAGATGGTTCGCTTCACTTGTGCAAAAGCACTTTAAATTGTTCAAGTAGTTTAACATATTCAAGAAGAAAATAAAGAGCATTTAACTTTATTTACAGCCATAAGTGGAATTGGGAACCAAGCTGAACTTAGAAACTTTGACCGAAAGAGCAGGTTGCGGGCCAGGATGCAAGCGTGGGCCCGGTGGAGGAGCGGCAGCCGGGCCGCAACGGTGTGGAGTGCACGGATCTACACTGTGCGCGGGGTCCTGACTCTGACTGCGGGCGCTGGAAGCGCAAGGGGAGTCGACTCTTTTGTTTGTTTGTTTGCTTGCTCTTTAGGCCTGCTGAGGGTCTGCTAGCTACTCTTTAGGCCCGGGGTCCCAGCCAGGGTATCTGTACCCTGGGCTCAGGCCTGCTAGGCTGCAGCGGAGTTTACGCGCGGTCTAGAAGCTGCGCGGTGCCCTGGTTATGCTGCGTAATGGCAGGCCCGAACCAGCAGCAGACCTGTGTTGCCCAGAGCGCGCGGGCAGAAGTGACTCTCGGGTCATGCGGGGGTCAAGCCCTGCTCGTCCCCAGCACTGCCTCTGCCGTAGGATGGTCCTAGCTGTAGGAGACCGAGCTGCACCTTTGGAGGGAGCAGGGACAAGGAAAAGGAAAGGTGTGACTGGAGAAAATCTCGGGGAGGAACCTACGGGAGCCAGGCCCAGAAGCCCAGGGCGAGACCGAGGCGGCCTCCGCTGCTTTTGCTGCTGCTCGCGGCTGGAGCTGCCAGGGCCGCCGCCACCGCCTCCTCCGGGCGGGCGCGGGCGGGCGGGCGGAGTGGGGGACTCTCCCGGCGCTGACATTTGCAGGCTGCCCTCCTGATTGGTCCCCTTGCCGAGCTGCTCACGGGTTCATTCAACTGTTAAGCACCTCCCCGTCTCTCTAAAGGACATTATAATGCAAGAAGCCCCCTTTTTAACCACAAACCGAATTTTCTTTCATTTAGGTGATCTATATATATCTATATCGTATAGCTTATAGCTTATATCTATTTTAAATAACTTAAGGCCGCTAAAATTTGGGGGGGAACAGCTTTCGCCCTGGAGCGGTGCGCGATGCTGTCTCACGCCGACCTCCTGGACGCCAGGCTAGGTGAGTGCGCGCCTCTCGCCCGGGCAGCCAGGAGAAGCCTGGGCAGGAAATTGTCAATTTGTTCCTTATTTTACCTTAATGCGCCCTAAATGGACTAATTTCTTTAAAAGTAATTGTGCTGCATTAAAGTTTAATTTGATTTAACATCGTCTTTTAAAAAAAAAATCTATGGAATATGTAGATCCAAAAGAGGACTTGGGAAGTGTTGTTACTTTTTGTTTTTCCTTTTTTCCCCTTCTTCCCTCTCCCTTATTATTATTAAATTTTTTTGAACGGCGATCTACCCCGAGCTAATTTGTTAGGAGATGTTTTCTTTCTCTCTTTTCCCCTCCTGTTTGCTTTGATTAGGAATTTTTTTTCCTCCTCTTTTTTGCTCTCTCCCCCTGCCTCATTCTCTACCCCTCATCTAAGAATGGTTGAATTTGTAAAAATCTGGCACAAACGAGAAGCCGCTGCAATCGAGGCAGATTTGCTAAGTGTGTTCACTGAGAAAGGAGAAAAGCCAAATTCATCCTCACAGGCATCCCCGCCTGCAAGGGACTCGGCATTGCCAATGGCTGAGAGAAACGCGCCTTTTATTTCTCCGGAAGGAAGTTGAATTCTGTAAAGTTTGATTCACTGCTCTGTCTATAGTTTCCTTGAGTTTCCTTAATGCTGTCTGGGTTGCTGGGCTCTGGGTTTCCGGTTTGGGAATCTTTGGTGATGGATGTGACTCCATTTTCCAAACACTTTCTCTGATTTGAGGGGGAGGCGGAGCTGATTTGGGTTGATTTCAGAGGGTGGAAGGCTTGGAGAATTATTCATCTTCCAAAAGTGAGAGGGAATCGGCTGAGGGCCGGCGGTAGAGTTCGCCAAGCTGTCTGAGCGCAGGTGGGGCAGCAACCAAGGAATCGTTTAATTTTCTTTCTTTCTTTTCTCCCCCCTCCCACCCCAGTCCAAGGATATGCTCTCGCTTTCCTGGGACATCAGGGGTACGGTTCATGAAAGGGACTCGAAGGCATGTTTCTTTGCCAGGACTGGGAGTGTTCCACTGCCGGAGATATGAAAGCATGTGCTGTTTACTACGAGAGCCGGCTGCAGAGAGAGGGGAAAGGGCCGGGAGATGGTATTCCAACTTGGCTGTCCAAATTCTGGGGAACCCAGCTGAGCATCCCAAGAGTTTCCTTCATAGGGCGAACGTGGGCGCAGAGGGAGCCAAGGATGGGGCTAAAGGAGGACCGCGCAGGGAGGATAGTCCCTCCTGGCATCGCCAGGAAGGTAGTGACCGCGATCCCCTTCCCTCCTCAGGTATGAAAGATGCTGCCGAGCTTCTGGGCCACCGGGAGGCGGTGAAGTGTAGGCTGGGCGTGGGGGGCTCCGACCCTGGGGGCCATCCGGGGGACCTAGCGCCCAACTCCGACCCAGTCGAGGGAGCCACTCTGCTGCCCGGGGAGGACATCACTACAGTGGGCTCTACGCCGGCCTCGCTGGCGGTGAGCGCAAAGGACCCGGACAAACAGCCGGGGCCCCAAGGAGGCCCGAACCCCAGCCAAGCCGGCCAGCAGCAGGGCCAACAGAAGCAGAAGCGCCACCGGACGCGCTTCACCCCGGCGCAGCTCAACGAGTTGGAGAGGAGCTTCGCGAAGACTCACTACCCCGACATCTTTATGCGCGAGGAGCTGGCGCTGCGTATCGGGCTGACGGAATCCCGAGTGCAGGTACGCCGGGCTTGGGCGCCGGGGCAGAAGGCAAGGTGGGGCGGGAGGATTTGGGCAAAACAAGCGGGGTCTTTTCCCTGTCGGGGTCCTGGGCTGCTCTTCGGCTGCCTTATAAGTTCCAAGGACAAGCAGGGCTCCCACCTCCCACCAGTATAGCCACATTCCTGCAGAAATGCCTCAAAAGCGAAGCCGGCGTTGTTCTACTGTTAGGTCGTCTCATTCGTCCTGAGAAGGGAAGCTCTGCGTCTCCCAGCCTCCGCGTCTCCCAGGCGGCTAAGCTGAGCGCGCACCTCCACTCCACCTCGAGTTCTTCACAAGTATTTCATTACCCCTAATGAGTTTGTGTTAAGCGTCTGGATACATGGGGGGAATGCAACAATTCTACAGAAAACTTGAAAAGGGAGGAAATAAGGCATGATGGCACCTTACAAAAAATCCATACCTGAGTTTCACGGTGCAGCTTTATTCTCTTGCATATCACCCTCCAGCAGCTCTAAGACAACAAACCCCGAGCTTTGAGGTTTGCAAAGGTTTTAAACTTTGATGGTCTACCGAAGCGCCGCCGAGAGCGGCTGTAAAGATCCCCCAGTCTTTGAACCCTGGTTTTCCCCTTAAGGAAACTGGGGATGGGGGCACTGAAGGCTTTCTGTTGTAGATATCCGATCTGAAGAAAGGACATTTAGGGCAAGAAAGATTGACAGGTAGCAGACGAATTCGTTAATGATACCTTGTTCTCGGCCAACCACCCTCCAAGTTGAAAAGTATATATAACTTTGAAAATCACATCTATAACTTTTCTGAAAATCGAGGAATAAAAGTATAAGCTCAGCGAATCTCATTCCCCCCCCCCCCGGCTTTTTGAAAAAGAATGAAAACAATATATCAGATCTTTTATGGACCACTGCTCTAGGTGAAATACCAAGGCGCTCACTGAGTCTTGAGCTATCCAGGGTTCTGAAAACCTTCCTTTCCTGTCTTGAACATGATAGTTTCTCTATGTCATCCAGGGTGTCAATTTCATCTCTAGCTGCTTTAACAAATTAAGTTTAAAGATCCCAGTTGCTTTACATTTGATCTAAGAAGTAAGAGACAAGGGTGTCCATAATCACAGTGTTGAATGTTTATGTCTGCTTTCGACATTGTAAAAATAGTCTAACCTGGAAAAACAGATATGCTTCTGCTGTAAGTAGTCAGCAAATGAATATCTCTGGGAACTTAAAGTGGTCAATTAATAAAGTAATCATCAAGGTAGAACATAGATTAACATTTTTACTCATTGTAAGTCCAGGTGGTTTCGTCAGTGGACTTTGGAAACCCTGAATCATGGGCCATTGAAATTGAACACCCCAAAAGTGTTAACTGCATTGTGCAGATATATATTATTGTTTAAAAAGATTTTTACTTCCCACCTCTTTTTAAATCTGAAGCTGGGTCCAAACCTTACCAGAAATAAACAATTTCAATACTTTCATTACTGTTAATGATAATACTGGCTTCTTAAAATCTTGTAGGTTCAAAATTCATAAATTTGCTTTTTGTCCTTCAAGAGAAATACTACCTAATAATTTTTGTTTTAAAGAGTAAAATGCTGTTGCTTAACCTAGACATAGTGGTAATTAGTTTAAATTAAAATAGAACTTAGAATCACAAATAAAATATAATTGGACAACCGACTTTATGAAAAAAGAAAATGAGGTCTATTAAACTTTATTAGGTCTTCCAAAGGTTAATGGCAGTGGTTCTTTTAATAGAAAAAGTTGTAAATGAAATAAAATACAAACTATGTAATAGAAACAGTTATTTTCAAAAAGTACACAAAAGAATAATCAAGAAGAAAAAGACAAAGTACTTTAATTGTTCTAGCATAATGTTCAACAAAAGATAATAGCTTGAGGCTGCTGATAGGAACGATTTAATAGAATGGCAATTTCAATATTTTTAAAAATAATGTTTCATAGTTTAAAAAGTAATCAGATCAACATAACCTTCTTAATTAACATTTCAAAATGATTAACATTATGTAATGTAATGCAAAAATAATTTATGGAAAATGTATTTACTTCACAATTCACTGTACCATTGCTCCTTGACCAAATTCAAATTAAATAGTAATTGGTTTATGTTCTTATATGATGAGTACTTCATAGTTTTCTTTATAGTTAACAGATTGCCACACATTCTTTTCAGTATGTGGGCCACTGCACTGATTAAAAATGATCTAAACATTTAATTTATTACAATTGTATGCTTTTAAAGATTTTTTTAAATTCTAGACTAACTGATCCAACATACTTATTTTTATCTATATCTGGTATATATCACACTTTTAAGTACTTATTAAAGCACTTCTACTCACATGGAGGCCAATTCCATGTCTGATATCGCTCCCCTTTTCTGGCTAGTGTAATAAAACCATTCCTTTTATAGCATGCCATTATTAGAAACCAATTTCAGAATTATTTATAACCTAGAATGGCTTATTAAGCAGCAATGCGAGAATCATGCAAATTACGCGATCAAATGCAATATAATAAGCATAATCATTAGTCTCTAGCACGGATTAATTAACTTTCAATATTTTATTTACATAAAAACCAAATCAGTGAAATAACTTCTGCACAGTCAGGCTTGCCTTTCAATATTTTATACGAACAAAAATAATGTGCTGTAATTCCATTGACCGTGTCCCCCAGAATGGCCCTGTCACCTGCCACATCTTAATAGGGGGACAAGCTGAGAGTATTTTCTAGTTTTCTAATGGAATGAGAAATTGCATTTTCTTCCTCTCCCAGCACTATTAAAGTGTAATGAATTCGGCCCAGAGTTCACGGCTGGCTGATCGAAATGAACCTGAGATCTCGGCTTTAATACAGCTCCCCAGATTTCCTCCCAAATCTTCACATTAATCATTTGCTGGATTCCAATGAGATCTTCATAAAGCGTTTGCTTCGAGGGGGAAAAAAGTAATATTCTCTCTTTCTCCCTCTCTTTCTCTATTTCTGAGCCATTTATAGGTGGGGAATTAAACGGGCTATATATTTTAAAATACATTTACAGTATGTCTATATTACTGTAACAGCAGATATCATGAAAGTGGATTTTTAAATTCCAACCTCCATTAGATTCTCACTGTTGTATTAAGCATTTTCTGAAAAGAGCTGCATTTCAAACTGAGTACAAAGTTGGCCAGTGGCTGCGGTTAATATATTTTCTGGGGTTGTCATCTGTGCATTCTCAAAATCTCCCTTAGGTTTTGCCTGCATTTTAATCCGTCATGCTCTAGTTTTCAAGTGGAAACATTCACATTTTAAAAACATATGCATCATAGCTTGGAACGGAGGTGCTCAGACCCCATGCAGATTTTTTTTCACAACCCCAGTAAGCCATGAAACATAAAAAATTTTGTAGCCATCATTTGACTACTAACCCTCAAACATAATTGAGCACGATTTTTCGATTATTCCTATCATATTTAGTTCTTTAACAGCTGTTCTTTTCCACCTGTGCCTGAGGTCCAGAAACCTTTCTAGCAGTTGTGTTTTCCACTGTAGGGGCAATCCCTCCGGCCCTGCCCTTCTTTCTTCTGCTTCTCCAGAACCTCCCCCCCCCCCCCCCCCCCCCCGCCCCCAGATGTCTGCCACCCTCTTCGCCCACTGCCCAGCCTAAGATATTCAAACATTTAGGAATTCACTGACACTTTGCAGGCCATTAGGAACCGGTCTTTATAGCTATCTTTCTAAATATACCCGAGTGCAGAATGTGAGATGTGGGGACCGTTTGGACATAGACATCCTCCCGGTCTAGGGCTCCATCCAGTCTACCTCTCCTCAATGCAGCCTAGGATGGGTAATGCAAAGTGACCTGTGGCCACAGGTCTCCTCACTGTGCTTTCCTTGGCTCCTGCGGGTTACTCTCTGCTCCAGGCCGCTAAACAGCTCAATTCTCCGCCGTCGGCATTGATCCCAGTTACTATCAAGGGCCCCGCAGTCTCATTAATCCGTTGTGCCACCTACTCTAGGGGCTTTAGCAAGTAAGGGACCCGGCATCTTTACACAATCAGGAAATTGGGGTAGGCAGAAACATGGGAAATGGGGTAGAAATCAGAGAAAGATGAAATGATGGGTGATGGCTTGGGTGCGGTAGAAAGGCCAGGGCCAGCTCAAAGGCCGGCACTATGTCTAGAGTGCAATGCCGTTCACACTAGTAAGCGTGGAGGGTCTTCACCTGCACAGTGTAACATGCCTCTGTGAATAGCTGGCTTACTGAGAATAGGTCAGGTACATCCATACTCATGATCCTTTAGCTTGCAGAATAAACACTAAATAGCTTGGATTAATAGATGAATAACCTTTTGGTCATGAATATGGTCAAATTACGTTTGTCACATTCTAAGAGGAAACTCAATCAGTACCTGAGTTGTGTCTTACGTAATTTATATTTGTGCACACTAAACCTCCAACTGACTATGTGTTAAACTGCAAGCCTGCCAGGTAGGCGTACTGCCAATTATTATTAAAAAACAAAACAAAACAAAACAAAAAACCACACACAACCCAAATTCAAGTATGGGGAAACAGGAAGTTCTCTTGGTCAGGCAGTTTACCTGGTATCTTTCAGAAGAACTCTTCCTTCCCCTGTGGTGGTGAATATGGCATTAATTGTCAAGTTTGTCTGGTAAGTTCAGAAATTCAGAGGTATTGTTAAGAAAAAACGAGTACGAGGCTTATTTTTATTTGGAGTATATTTTATCAAACACATCTCCTCTAAAAAGAAAGATATGTGGGTCTGAGGCAAAATCAAATTTGATTCATTACTAGTGTGTGCTTTAAACTTGACCTCTAATTTGTACTGGTCAGAAAATTTGTTTTCAGTTTATACATGAAACAGATCAAACAGGGGAGACTTGAGGAATTGGAAACCTTGTAATTCGGGGTTCTCAGCAAGTTTCTGAAAAGAGACTTGAAGGATGTGGGGCTCAGGGCCCTGGCAGCAGGTTCCAGCACATCTGCACAGCTCAGATAAAAGGTGCCCTCAGAGGGGTTCGAGAATGAGGCATGGAGACTTGTGGCAGTAGAACCAGTCGCTACAAATCAGAAATCACGGTGGCGACCCAAACAACACCGTTGCTCAGTGCGGCTCGCTTTCCCACAAGGATCACTATATTAACCTCTCCGCTCTGTCATCCGTGGCGTTAGGGGTTTTCCTTTGTCTTTCGATTTTGAAACTGGCTATGTCATCCTCAGCCCCTCATCAATTTCCAAATTTCCAGCGTTTCTGAAAATTCTATAGCCCATCAGTGTTATAAGGCACGCTATTAAGCCACATGGGTACACATGTTTATCTTCATTTGTACACCTGTGGGTCCGATTTTGACACATGCCTGCCTGCAGACTTGTGCCTCTAAGCAGTGCATAGAATGTGCCAGCGTGCAGGGGCGTGGTGAACACTGCACGCGGTGGTATGTTTGCACCCAGTGTAAGCGCTCCGGGGCACTATCAGGACCCCGGAGGTTGGCGCTTGCTGCGTGCAAGGGACTCCGGTTGTCTCGAGCTGACGAAGAACCGCGGTCTCTGGCTGAGTGTACGGGCACTTTGGGCAGGTGGTACTTGTCCCGCCTGGGGCAGTGTCTGACGCAGGTTTCTCAGGCTCAAGCCCCCGCCCCACCCCCTGGCCAGCCGGCTCGCTAATAGCGCTCTGTGTGTCTCCCGCCCCGCCCGCTCCAGGTCTGGTTCCAGAACCGGCGCGCTAAGTGGAAGAAACGCAAGAAGACCACCAACGTGTTCCGCGCGCCGGGAACTCTGCTGCCCACACCAGGCCTGCCTCAGTTTCCGTCAGCCGCCGCCGCCGCCGCCGCCGCTATGGGCGACAGCCTGTGCTCTTTCCACGCCAACGACACCCGCTGGGCGGCGGCCGCCATGCCGGGCGTATCACAGTTGCCGCTGCCGCCGGCTCTGGGCAGGCAGCAAGCTATGGCGCAGTCGCTGTCCCAGTGCAGCCTGGCGGCCGGGCCGCCGCCCAACTCCATGGGCCTGTCCAACAGCCTGGCGGGCTCCAACGGCGCGGGGCTGCAGTCGCACCTCTACCAGCCCGCCTTCCCCGGCATGGTGCCCGCCTCCCTCCCCGGCCCCAGCAACGTCTCCGGCTCGCCCCAGCTCTGCAGCTCCCCGGACAGCAGCGACGTGTGGCGGGGCACGAGCATCGCCTCCCTCCGCCGCAAGGCGCTAGAGCACACAGTCTCCATGAGCTTCACTTAATGCAGCCGCGCCCCAGCCCGCTCCGCCCCCGGCGCCGCCCCCAGGACCGCCCCGAGGTCCTTCCGGCGCGCGCCCGGGCCCCCGCTCCCTGCCCGGGCCCCTGCCCCGGCGTCCTGCCCCATCCCCCCACCCGGCCTCCGCCACTTCCACTTCTCGTTTTGTTCTCTCCTCTCTCGTTCGTTCTCTGGGGCTCTCCCCAAGCCCCAGCCCGCGAGGCCTCCCCTCCACCTGATTTCGCCCGCCCCGGTCCCCACTCTCTTCTCAGCTCCTCTTCCCGTCTCCCCCAACTCTTCCCTGGCCCCCTTCTCCAGCACTTCACCCCACCCTTTCCGGCTACCCCCCGCCACCCGGCTCGCAAGTAGCGTGCTCGCGCCCTCCTCCCAGCCTTCCGACTGGCGGCATTCTCACCTACACCTTCAACACGACGCCTACGACCCCCTCACCCGCCGCCTCCCCTCCAGTCCCTTCTTTACCCGCACCTTACGCCCCTCCTCCCGCGCCCTGCAAAAAGCATCCTTCCCGCCATTTTACTTACCAGGGAGTCGACTCAGGATCTGAAATCAGACACCAATGGACTGGTTTGTGCGCAGAAACACACACCCCCGCACTCTCGCTCACTTTCAGACACTACACATACACGTACACACACGCATACACAGTGCACCTAGGTCACACACGGACGTGTTCAAGGGACAGCACAATGTTAGGGATTTTCGTCTTAAAGGAGGACAAGCATCTGCTACAACCGCCTCATCTGAGGGCCCAACTGATATAATTTGATTTATCCCTGTATTCTTTCTCCAAACTCCTCTTTTTCTTTCCTCTCCCACCACCCTACCCTTGCCCCGTCCGCCCAGTCACATCCATGCAGCCCTCTATTGGCTTGCAAAAGAACACTTTTATTTTCTCTTACTTTTATTTTCTTTAGCACAACTGTGTGAGGTTATAGAAGGGAAGGCTTCTCAGGAGGAATATGCCAGTGAGTTGGGTGGCTGGAGTAGACTAAATCAGTCAGGTGATGAAGAAGAGGTGATCTTACCCATTTTGATAAGTCTTTATAAGGAAGAATAAAATGTAAGAAAATTTTCCTTTTGTAAAAGTAAAAGCCACATCTCTTTTCTGGATCCTTCAGGACTGGGGTTTGTTTGCTTCCTTTTCCGTTTCTCTCCTCGCTGCTCTGTGCCCTAGGTTGTTTTGTGGTCGTCCTGTCGTCCCTCGTGCCCCTCGGTCACCGCTCTGGCCCTTGCCGGCTGCCGATGGGTGCACCCGGACATCTACAACCCTGCAACTTTGTACAGAGAAACACAATCAGCTCTTTCTGCATGTGCTGGTCAAATCCAAACCCAGAGAACAGAAGCGCTTTCGAAGAATGAACAAACATGTGAAATAGGATGTTTTGTGTAGATAAAGCATTCTTGTTACATACTGGTCAGTTTGTGATATGTTTTAACTTATTGTCTGTGCTTATTTATGGAATTTGGTTTTCTTAATAAATGTTTGAGCTAATATAAAGCATATTATTTGACTTTTCCGGACAAGTTTATATCAAGTTAAATGTAAATGGATAAAATAAAATCATTTTCAGTATGTGATATGGAGAATGATGGGTTTTGTTGTGACTTTGAATTTCAGGAAAGGGGTCAAGTGGGGGAGGGGAAGAGGGCTCGTCCTGTTGTATGCACGAGGGCTCTCAACTGGCGAAGATCCTGGATCTCAAATGGCGGGAACCCTATTCAGTAGGCTGGGGCTCAGCTTCCGGGTTGCACCGCGGCCTAGGCAGCGCTCTGGTGCAGGAGGCCAGGCTTTGAATCACGCAGTCCACGAGCCGGAAGCCAGAAGACCGGGCCTCGCGCGAGCTCCAGGCCTTGCGAGGCTTTGGGCCTGCCAGGGATTCCAGAGTGAGTCTCAGGGCGCAGCTGCCGGCGCTAAACTCAGGGCTCGAGGGGCTGATGAGCTTCTCTTGTGAACCGTTTCCCTACGGCAAGGGAGTGGAGGGCGACCCTCTTCGGGCTGCGTGCTTGTGATAGGAAAGCTGTAGGCCAGAAGGACCATAGTAAAGGAAGTCTGGGGACCGGTAGCTCTGCCCTCAGGCGTCACTAACCCAAAGTCGCGTCTGGTCCCAGGTATGCAGTGGACTGAAACGTGAAAGGGCTGGGCCGTCAGGGGAGGGGGTGGGGTGTACTCTCCTAGGGCCTAGGCCTCCTGGCTTTTTGAAAGAGGCGACCTGGTTCCTTTGTTTCTTCAGGATCTGGACTCGGCTTCTTATAACCCCAGACCTCAAGAGCGGAGGCAAACGGCAGGTCTGAAATAGGACGACCTGGCTTTGGGTTGTGCCTCTCAGGCTTTGCTTCATCTGGCCGCTCTCGTTTTCTTAGGGTCCTTCCTTGGTGTGAGCCAACCTCGAATACAGCCACGTGCTGAAACTAACTAGTAGTGAAAATTGCTGTTTCTTTGGTAGTCTGAGAGGGAAGGTTGTGGTGTGTTTTAAACTTGGAGGCAAATCAATATCACAGGCATTCTTTGGAAGACTAATCAAAATTGATCTTGTGGTTTAAACTTTAAGGGTCATTATGGGCATTGAGAGTGCACCCAATCCCCTGGGAAGGTTTCTCATTTGGTTGCCATAGTGTGTAAACCCTAAAAAGACTGTACCACTGGACTACATACGAATTTTAGGACCTGTTGTAATTGTTACTCAACTGAGAGCACAATAGAATCTCCTCAAAGGCAAGGACAAAAATACATGATTTTCTATGATCGAGAAAAATCGTGTCTTCATGTTACCTTAGGAATTTAATTAGAGGTAAAATTGGTGAGTGTGTTCACAGAATATTTGAATTTTACATTTTCTAAAGGGTATTTTTTAATATAAGGTTAAAATATTAAGATAAAAACATTCTCATTTGGGATTTCATATACAAATGGAACATTTCTGAATGTTAGCATTCTAGAATTTAGCAGCATAATAATCATTTCTAAAATATCTGTAGATGAAAAATACTTTTTCTTGTTTTTACATTTCATCATATTCCCTTGAATTAACTAGTGCTTTTTTTAAGAAAAATTTGAATTCGTAGCTACTGTAATCTCAAGTCACATTTAAGAGATCACTACAAATTACAGATTGCTTTACCAGTGAGCATGGAAGGTTGTTTACAAGGATGCTAATTTTACAGCTTTTTTATGCTGCTATAAAGCATAACTTTATGATGTAGGAATGCAATAAAGGATGCTAAATGGAATCTTTAAAAATTGTATTTCTCAAAGGCAAGGGAAATCTTTCATTTGAAAAAAATGGGCCAACTCAGAACACTGATGAGAAGTTACAAATCAACTCAAGTGATAGATGCTCTCAAAGATACTTATATTTCATAATATAATGGTTATTTATCAATATTATAATGAAAGTGTACAGAGTTTTTCACTTGACCTGACTTTAGAATAATATTTGTTTCTATAGCAATAGATTTTTGTATTAAGAATCCTGAGCATTTTAATGTCATATATGGCATTAGCATAAGGGAAGACAACCTGGCCTAGGTTGTTAAAGTTGACAGTTTAGGGGCGCCTGGGTGGCGCAGTCAGTTGAGCGTCGGACTTCAGCCAGGTCACGATCTCGCAGTCCGTGAGTTCGAGCCCTGCGTCGGGCTCTGGGCTGATGGCTCAGAGCCTGGAGCCTGTTTCCGATTCTGTGTCTCCCTCTCTCTCTGCCCCTCCCCCGTTCATGCTCTGTCTCTCTCTGTCCCAAAAATAAATAAACGTTGAAAAAAAAAATTAAAGTTGACAGTTTAGCAAAGATAAAAAGCAGAGAATGAGAATCTCAGTCACAAGTCTGAAAGATTTCTACATTTTGAGGGAGGAAAAAAAACCCAACTACAGAATAATCCTTATTTTTTACTCTTTGTCAGCAGCAATTGTGTCTCCAAACTGTTAAAGTTATAATAATAAATAATTACATTCAATAAGGGAAAAAAGACAATAAAGGTGAATACTATTAGAAGACAAGGTAGATAGTACAACATGCTGGATATCCTACCTCTAATGAATTATACTTTTTGCCGAGGGGCCTATTTGGCATTGAATACCGTCACCACATGCTGGCTAGAAAGAGTCAAAGTTTATTATGATGTAACTATGTGATTGATTTATTTGATTACACATATTCATCCTTGTGTAATTTTCTCCTCAAGATTGGTACTAAATAAATATATGTGGTAGAACATGATGACATGGTAATGGTGTTGCACTTAGTTTACCTTTTGCTGATGGTGGCAGAAATAGGATATAGGACTTCAACTTCTAAAGGTGATATTAGGTACTGGATACAAAATAGGATGCAGAGCAATTTGGGTAAATCAAGGTAGGTAGAAATGGAGAATACGGAAGAAATTCTAACTTTGGAGCAATTTATGTTTGATTTCCTCAATGACTGCTTCATCTGAAAATGAAAATGTTTCTCATTTGTGTTGTGGACTCTACACTGTACTTTTTAGGATCAAGAGAAAACTTAGCCCACAAAGATGTGTCTTCTAGTAATGGCAGTAGTTAACTTGTCAGTTGAAGGAATGTAACCTTCCTTTTCTCCTTTTCATGACATAAAGGTAATCTCATCTAACGGCATTTATGTGAAGAAATAACAGCATGGCATGGTGAGACTGCTGGCTCATTAATCCTGGCATCCACTTCCTACAGGGTTCCTTGATTAGTTAGATTCATTCATTGGGCATTTCAGAATTTTTGATTTGTCACCATTGACTAGGTTCACTGAGTTCAGGCTAAATTGAGCCAGAAGCAATGTTTATTAGTAATTTTGTAGTACAGGCTACCCTAATAATTCAGCCCAAATATCTCATCTGAAAAATATCCATTCACCCTCGCTTCTAATGTGGGTTGCAGCTGTGTTCATAGGGAATTGAAAGAACACAAGTGATTGGGCATGTATTTTCTAAATTATTAATATGATGGCTAATAGCTGTAAACCCATCCTCGTATCCAATGCAGAAATTATGATTCATTTTAAAAATGAAAGCAGCAACAAAGGGGGGCACCCCCTGCCTGACTCTCTGCGCTCTCATCAGTGCAGAGCTTTTGGTACAGGAACCATGGCCTATTTAGCATGTGGTCATTACAGAGAGAAACAGAACAATGCCTTTCGCTTTTCTGCTTGTGCTCTATCAAAAAAAGGCATGATTTTATAAGAATTATTAGAAAATACTTTTAAGGAATTTTAGGGATGAGATACAAAGAGGCCCTCTCTTGATTTTGACAATATCATAATAGTCTTTAAGCAGGTATAATTAGTTGCTTGTGCAGTTAAGCTGCATCTTGTGTCCACATAATCAAATATCACATCTATCCAAGTTTCCATCTTTAAAGCTGAGTTGGATTTGCGACTTGTTGCAGTTGCTCATGCTGCCACAATCCCTTTTAGTTCCTAGTTGAAGTAATTCACAAGTACCAAGAATAGATAATTAACCTTCATGACATATATACTGTATGTTCTTTATATCTTTCATTGAAATGTCACAGGGCTTTATATGCTTTTGCTCACAGCCATTACTGAATCTTTTAAAGATAAACTCAAACAAGGTCAGATTAAAAGCTCTAGAAACCCTTAACACTGAAAAGATTACATGTGATTCCTAAGAAATTAAAAAAATAAAAATTATAAATTATAAAACAAAACGTAGGTATACTGACATTAAAATAAGTTCTTTCTAGATTTTATAATTGCAATATTCTGAATGAGTTCAGTGATGCTGAACTGGTTTCTGTTTTTGCTGCCCTTGTTTTTACTAATTATTACATGCTTAGTCTGACTATGAGGTACTCCCAATAGTGATTTCAGAAATAATATTTTCAGATGGTGTTTCTTATTTTCCCTCTAGTACCTTACATTTGAGCCCTGTTTTTCAATATCCAGGGCACATTATCTCATTTTAATCATCATGGCACCTTTATGAAGTAGATATTATAATCCCTATTTTATAGATGAAGAAATTGAAACTCAGAGGCTAAATAAATTGCTCATTACCACATATCTAATAAGTGGCAGAGATCATTTTTAAGTCAGGTCTTCAGGTCGTCGTTCAGCAATACCATTGTATATGTGACAAATAGATACTGTTTTTATTCTTAAAATACTTTCAGGGAAGAAACGAAACCACTTCCTTTACTTAGAAGTTTAATAATCCCCCCCTGTTATTTAACAGGACAGATGATTTTTAAAATTTTTTTGATGCTTTGTATTTTATTTTATTTTATTTTATTTTATTTTATTTTATTTGTGCAAGAGAGAGACAGAGTGCTAGTGGGGCAGGGGCAGAGAGAGAGGGAGACTCGGAATCTAAAGCAGGCTCCAGGCTCTGAGCTGTCAGCACCAGATCCTGATGCAGTGCTTGAACTCACATACTGCAAGATCATGACCTAAGCCGAAGCTGGACACTTAACCGACTAAGCCAGCCACGTGCCCCCATTTTTTTTTTTTTTTTTGAGAGAGAGCGAGTGAGCACAGGAAAGAGGCAGAGAGAGAGAGAGAGAGAGAGAGAGAGAGAGAGAGAATATCCCAGGTAGCAGGCTCAATGCTCAGTTCAGGGCTTGATCTCAGGACTCTGAGATCATGACCTTGCCAAAATCAAGAGTAGGACACTCAACTGACTAGGCTACCCAAGCACTGCAGGACAGATGATTTTTGATGGGACATGATAGCTGCATTAAAATTAAGCATGGTTTTGGGTGGCTCAGTCGGTTGAGTATCCAACTCTTGATTTCAGCTCAGGTCATGATCCCAGGGTTGTGGGATTGAGCCCCATGCTGAGTATGGAGCCCACTTGAGATTCTCTCTCTCTCTCTCTCTCTCTCTCTCTCTCTCTCTCTCTCTCTCCATCTCCCCTGCTCATGTTAGCTCTCTCTCTCTAAAATAAAAAAAAATTAAACATGGTTTCAGGAGTCTAGAAAACGCCTTTCCTCTTGATCTTTACCTGCTTTTTAGAAATGAATTCAAGATTGTTCTACCATGCCACTGAGAAGGCTCTTTATTTGTGTGGGGAATCTTTATCAGTGGAATTGTCTTCTTGTGACATGAGCTCTGGGCTGATGTAACAAGAAACTTGGGAGCCAGCTCTGAGAGTACTTTGAGGGGGATTGGTGGCATTGTAAGGGAGAGGTGATGGTTTGACTCTATCCACAAGGGAGAGCATCCTTGAATCCTTTGGTGCTACAGATAGGTTTCTTGTCTTTCCATGCAAGATTTTATAAGAGGATCTTTTTATTTTACTTAATATATAATATTAAATATTCATTAACTCAGGATAAGCTGTTTCTCATTTTTCTGTCCTTCACTGTCAACCATAGAATCATAAAATCTTAGCACTTAAAGCGATATTTGAAGTCACCGCATTCAAATTCCCTGACCATAGTTGTCCCGTTTTCATTTCACGGCAAGTGGACTTGCAGATTCTGACTCATCACAAGACACATCTCTAGTATTGGCTCAAGCACCTGGAAGTCCTTCATTTCATTGAGACTAGTCTGCTTCCTGTTCTTCCTTCTGTAGTCTTGCCTTGTTAAGACTTTCCATCACATATCTTAGTACTGAAATGATTTTTATTTTTAGTCTTTTATTAATCAGTATAAGACTAGGATATGGTATGGTACCACATAAACCTTCTTTTTCTGGCTTTAAACAATCCAGGTCTATTTCTTGCTTACAAAAATTCCACTATAAGTGAAGTGATTCCCCAGGACAGCTCCCCTTCATGTGGAGACTCAGTGATAGCAAGCTTTTTTTTTTTTCCATTTTGTGGTTTGGCCACCTCATTATGGGGTTTCCATTGTCTTTTGGGAAGGAAAGGAGAGAACTGAAAGGCTGTGAATTGGCTCTAATGGTTTGACCTGGAAACTCCTGCTAATATTCCAATAAGTAAGAACTAGTTATGTAGCTTCTTCTAATTGCAAGAGAGCTGGCCAGTATGGGGGAGCACATGGATATTCAGTGAGTAGAAAATACCTCTGCAGTCTTATTTTCTCTGTCATAAATACCCTTAGTTCCCTTATTTAACATGTTTTTCATAGTTTATTAGTCAATAACTACTTTTTTTTTGCTTATTGGCAAGGCTGTGGAGATGGGGGTGCCAGAGAAATAGATGATGCCCAAGCTCTTGAAGAACCTATATCTAGATGGTGAGACAAATTTTAGTTAATATACAGTGCAAAAAGTGTTGTACACAAGCTGTTTTTAATGGTTTGATCAAGTGTTAAATTCTCTTATCTGTATAATAAATGCACTGGGAATTCAAAGAAGCAAGAGATCATTGGGGCTAGAATTCCTCAACAAGGCTTCCTGAAGGAACTGGGCCTCATAGGATAGCACTGTCACCCTGGAGGATTCTCTTCTCCACTTTACTGGAATTTTTTTGTCCTTTCCTTGTGGGCCTTATTTTCAGATCAGTAAAGTAGGTGTGGAATATTTATCTCTATCATTACCAAGTTCTCTATTACCCTCTTAAATTTGGAGTCATTGATCAGATTTAGGTCTCTAATGACCAGGACAAGTGATGGTGGACCATCTGCCATACCCACATTAGTAGCCATTTATAATCTCATATAGTGTTGTTATAGTATCACAGATATTCCCCAAATGGATAAATTGTAGCAATGTAATTCCCCAATAGCTAGCATTAACTCTGGCAAATAGTAGGTACTCAATAAATGTTTATTAAGTTGAATTTAGGTTAGACAGGTCATTGTTAAAGCTCCCAGCTTATTGCACTTGCTCTTTGCCTGTTATCACCTAGGGGAGTGGTTACCAATTTTTAAAATACCATATATTAAAAGGCATGTATAATTATTTTTATTTTATTTTTTGTATTTTTATTTAATTTATATTTTTTAAAATTTACATCCAAGTTAGCATATAGTGCAACAATGATTTCAGGAATAGATTCCTTAATGCCCTTTACCCATATAGCCCATCCCCCCCCAGCCCCTCTAGTAACGCTCTGTTTGTTCTCCATATTTAAGAGTCTTTTATGTTTTGTCCCCCTGCCTGTTTTTATATTATTTTTGTTTCCCTTCCCTTATGTTCATCTGTTTTTTTCTTAAAGTCCTCATATGAGTGAAGTCATATGATATTTGTCTTTCTCTGACTAATTTCACTTAGCATAATACCCTCTAGTTCCATCCACGTAGTTGCAAATGAAAAATTTCATTCTTTTTGATTGCCGAGTAATACTCCATTATGTGTGTGTGTGTGTGTGTGTGTGTGTGTGTGTGTATACACACATCACATCTTATTTATCCATTCATCCATCAATAGACACTTGGACTCTTTCCATACTTTGGCTATTGTTGATAGTGCTGCTATAAACATTGGAGTGCATGTGCCCCTTTGAAACGGCATATCTGTATCCCTTGGATAAATACCTAGTAGTGCAATTGCTTGTGTTGTAGGGTAGTTCTATTTTTAGTTTTTTGAGGAACCTCCATGCTGTTTTCCAGAGTGGCTGCACCAGCTTGTGTTCCCACCAACAATGCAAAAGAGATCCTCTTTCTCCGCATCCTGGCCAACATCTGTTGTTGCCTGAGTTATTAATGTTAGCCATTCTGACCGGTGTGAAGTGGTGTATCTCATTGTAGTTTTGATTTGTATTTCCCTGATGATGAGTGATGTGGAGCATTTTTTCATGTGTCTGTTGGCCATCTGGATGTCTTCTTTGGAGACGTGTCTATTCATGTCTTTTGCCCATTTCTTCACTAGATTGTTTGTTTTTTGGATGTTGAGTTTGATAAGTTCTTTATAGATATTGGATACGAACCCTGTATCTGATAGGTCATTTGCAAATATCTTCTCCCATTCTGTGGGTTGCCTTTTAGTTTTACTGATTGTTTCCTTCACTGTGCAGAAGCCTTTTATTTTGATGAGGTCCCAATAGTTCATTTTTGCTTTTGTTTTCCTCACCTCTGGAGACGTGGTGAGTAAGAAGTTGCTGCAGCCAAGATCAAAGAGGTTTTTGCCTGCTTTCTCCTTGATGATTTTGATGGCTTCCTGTCTTACATTTAGGTCTTTCATCCATTTTGAGTTTATTTTTGTGTATGGTATAAGACAGTGGTCCAGGTTCATTCTTCTGCATGTCGCTGTCCAGTTTTCCCAGCACCACTTGCTGAAGTGACTGTCTTTATTCCATTGGATATTCTTTCCTGCTTTGTCAAAGATTAGTTGGCCATACATTTGGGGGTCCATTTCTGGGTTCTCTGTTCTGTTCCATGGATCTGAGTGTCTGTTTTTGTGTCAGTACCATACTGTCTTGATTATTACTGCTTTGTAATACAGTTTGAAGTCCGGGATTGTGATGCCTCCTGCTTTGGTTTTCTTTTTCAAGATTGCTTTGGCTATTCAGGGTCTTTTCTGGTTCCATACAAATTTTAGGATTATTTGTTCTACCTCTGTGAAGAAGGCTGGTGTTATTTTGATAGGGATTGCATTGAATGTGTAGATTGCTTTGGGTAGTATTGACATTTTAACAATATTTATTCTTCCAGAACAAATATTCCAGAAGCATGGAATATTTTTCCATTTTTTTGTGTGTCGTCTTCCATTTCTTTCATAAGCTTTCTATAGTTTTCAGTGTATAGATTTTTTCACTTCTTTGGTTAGATTTATTCCTAGATATTTTATGGTTTTTGGTGCAATTGTAAATGGGATCGATTCCTTAATTTCTCTTTCTGTTATTCATTGTTGGTATATAGGAATGCAACCGATTTCTGTGCATGATTTTATATCCTGCCACTTTGCTGAATTCATGGATCAATTCTAGCAGTTTTTTGGTAGAATCTTTTGGGTTTTGCATATAGAGTATCATGTTATCTGTGAAGAGGGAAAATTTGATCTCCTCCTGGCCAATTTGGATGCCTTTTATTTCTTTGTGTTGTCTGATTGCTGAGGCTAAGACTTCCAGTGCTCTGTTGAATAACAGTGCTGAGAGTGGACATCCCTGTCTTGTTCCTGACCTTAGGAGGAAAGCTCTTATTTTTTCCGCATTGAAGATGATATTAGCTTTGAGTCTTTTATATATGGCTTTTATGATCTCGAGGTATGCTCCTTCTATCCCTACTTTCTTGAGGGTTTTTATCAAGACAGGATACTGTATTTTGTCAAATGCTTTCTCTGCGTCTATTGAGAGGATCGGTGGTTCTTGTTTTTTCTTTTATTGATGTGATGAATGACGTTACTTGTTTTGCGGATATTGAACCAGCCCTGCATCCCAGGTATAAGTCCAACTTGGTTATGAATAATTTTTTTAATGTACTGTTGGATCTGGTTGGCTAATATCTTGTTGAGGATTTTTGCATCCATGTTCATCAGGGAAATTGGTCTATAGTTCTCCTTTTTAATGGGGTCTCTGTCTTGTTTTGGAATCAAGGTAATGCTGGCTTCATAGAAAGAGTTTGGGAGTTTTCCTTCCATTTCAATTTTTTGGAACAGCTTCAAGAGAATAGGTTTAACTCTTCCTTAAATGTTTGGTAGAATTCCCCTGGAAAGCCATCTGGCCTGGACTCTTGTTTTTTGGGAGATTTTTGAGTACTAATTTGATTTCTTTACTGGTTATGGGTCTGTTCACATTTTCTATTTCTTCCTTCCTGTTTCAGTTTTGGTAGTATATATGTCTTTAGGAATTTGTCCATTTCTTCCAGATTGCCCATTTTATTGGCATATAATTGCTCGTAATATTCTCTTATTATTGTTTTTATTTCTGCTGTGTTGGTTGCGATCTCTCCTCTTTCATTCTTGATTTTATTTATTTGGGTCCTTTCCTTTTTCTTTTGGATCAGACTGGCTAGGGGTTTATCAATTTTGTTAATTCTTTCAAAGAATCAGCTTTTCTGGTTTCATTGATCTGTTCTACTGGGTTTTTTTGGTTTTGATAGTATTGATTTCTGCTCTAATCTTTATTATTTTCTGTCTTCTGTTGGTTTGGGGTTTTATTTGCCGTTCTTTTTCCAGATCTTTAAGGTGTAAGGTTAGGTTGTGTATCTGAGACCTTTCTTCCTTCTTTAGGAAGGCCTGGATTGCTATCTACTTCCTTCTTATGACTGCCTTTTGCTGCGTCCCAGAGGTTTTGGGCTGTGGTGTTATCATTTTCGTTGGCTTCCATTTAGTTTTTAATTTCCTCTTTAACTTCCTCATTAGCCCATTCATTCTTTAGTAGGATGTTCTTTTTTTTTTTTTTTAATTTTTTTTTTCAACGTTTATTTATTTTTGGGACAGAGAGAGACAGAGCATGAACGGGCGAGGGGCAGAGAGAGAGGGAGACACAGAATCGGAAACAGGCTCCAGGCTCTGAGCCATCAGCCCAGAGCCCGACGCGGGGCTCGAACTCACGGACCGCGAGATCGTGACCTGGCTGAAGTCGGACGCTTAACCGACTGCGCCACCCAGGCGCCCCGAGTAGGATGTTCTTGAGTCACCAAGTATTCATTATCTTTCCAAAATTTTTCTTGTGCTTGATTTCAAGTTTCATAGCATTGTGGTCTGAAAATAGGCATGGTATGATCTCGAACTTTTTGTACTTGTTGAGGGCTGATTTGTGTCCCAGTATGTGGTCTATTCTGGAGAATGTTCCATGTGTACTGGAGAAGAATGTATATTCTGCTGCTTTAGGTTGTAATGTTCTGAATATATCTTTTAAGTCCACCTGGTCCAGTGTGTCATTCAAAACCATTGTTTCCTCATTAATTTTCTGTTTAGATGATCTGTCCATTGTTGTAAAAGGGGTGTTGAAGTTCCATACTATTATGGTATTATTATCAATGAGTTTTTTTATGTTTGTGATTAATTTATATATTTGGGTGCTTTCATATTTGGAGCATAAATGTTTGTAATTGTTAGGTCTTCTTGGTGTATAGACCCCTTAATTATGATAAAATGCCCTTATTCATCTCCTGTTACAGTCTTTATTTTAAAGTCTAGATTGTTTGATATAAGTATGGCTACTGTGGCTTTTTTTTTGTCGACCATTAGCATGATAGATGGTTCTCCATCCCCTTACTTTCAATCTGAAGGTGTATTTGGGTCTAAAGTGTGTCTCTTGTAAGTAGCGTATAGATGGATCTTGTTTTCTTATCCATTCTGTTACCCTGTGTCTTTTGATTGGAGCATTGAGTCCGTTGACATTTACAGTGAGTACTGAAAGATATGAATTTATTGCCATTATGTTTCTTGTAGAGTTGGAGTTTCTGGTGGTGTTCTTCGGTCCTTTCTAGTCTTTGTTGCTTTTGGTCTCCCCCACCCCTGCTCCATCTTTTCTCCCCTCAGAGAGTCCCCCTTAAAATTTCTTTCAGGCCTGGTTTAGTGATCACAAACTCCTTTAATTTTTGTTTGTCTGGGAAACTTTTTATCTCTCCTTCTATTTTGAATGACAACCTTGCTGGATAAAGAATTCTTGGCTGCATATTTTTCTGATTCAGCACATTGACTATATCCTGCCACTCCTTTCTGGCCTGCCAAGTTTCTGTGGATAGGTCTGCTGCAAACCTGGTCTGTCTTTCCTTGTAGCTTAAGGACTTTTTTCCCCTTGTTGCTTTCATGATTCTTTCCTTGCCTGAGTATTTTGTGAATTTGACTATGATATGCCTTGTTGATAGTCGGTTTTTGTTGAACCTAATGGGAGTCCTCTGTGCTTCCTGGATTTTGATGTCTGTGTCTTTCTCCAGGTTAGGAAAGTTTTACACTATGATTTGCTCACATAACCCATCTACCTTTTTTTCTCTCTTCATTTTCTGGGACCCCTCCCCCATGATTTTGATGTTCCTTTTTAATGAGTTACTGATATAATTCTTAAATTGTGCTCTTTTGCCTTAGTCTCCCTCTTTTTTTCTGCTTCATTATTCTCCATAAGTTTGTCCTCTATATTGCTGATTCGCTGCTCTGCCTCATCCATCTTTGCCACCGTGGCATCCATTCAAGACTGCAGCTCAGTTATAGCATTTTTTTTTTTATTTCATTCTGACTAGCTTTTAGTTCTTTTATCTCCACAGAAAGGGATTCTAATGTTTTTTTGACCCCAGCTAGTATTCTTATCGTGATTCTAAATTCTGGTTCAGACATCTTGCTTGTATATGTGTTGATTAAGTCCCTGGCTGTCATTTCTTCTTGCTCTTTCTTTTGGGGTGAATTCCTTCATTTTCTCATCTTGAAGGAAGAAAGGGAATTAAAAAGGTAAAAAAAATAAAATTAAAAAATTAAAAACAACACACACACACATCAAATAAATGATGCTAGATCCTAGGTGTGTTTTGGTCTGGTTGTTGAAAGGAGCTTGATAGATTAGAGAAAAAAGGGGAAAAAAAAAGGTTTGAGAATTTGAAAAAACGAATACAATGAAATAGAATAAAATGAAACGATGGAAGAAAATAGAATTTGAAAAATTTACAAAAAAGTAAAAAATACAGTAGAAAAACATTAAAGAAAAATATTTTTAATAAAAATTGAAAATAAAAATAATTTTTTTCTCTTTCTGTATTTAAGAAAAAGAAAAGAAATGAAAAGAAAAAAATTAAAATTGAATAGATGGACCAGCGAACAGACTGAAATACGATTGAAATTACACCGTTTTTCTGCAGAGGTCAAACTGTGACGCACTTTATAGTCCATAAACTAAGCAGGCAGAGAGACTTGTGGTGTTCCTGAAGAGCGAAATTGGCCCACTTGGGCAGAACTTAGTATAATGGCTCCATTCTCCAGTAGATGCTGCTGCTTAGCTTTCTGGGGTGGATTGTTTTGGCACTTCTAAGTGTGTATGCGCATGCGTGGGAGCAGTGAAAATGGTGTCACCCAGCTACCAGTCTCTAGTTTGGGAACTCTGTTCTCCCCAATCAGCAACTGCACACCCGTCCTTTGTCTCCAGCTTGCATCCATTCCCCGCTTTTACACTGTCTGTGACCAAGCTAGGCTGCCAGGTGGTATCTCCCTCCTGAGTTTTATCTCAGATGCGACTGCTCACTTTGAGGGACTGCGGCTTTGACCCACTCAGACCCTCTGAGGGTCTAATCCAAGCAATGGCTGGGTGCCGGCCATGTCCAGGAACATTCGTGGGACTGTGCTGCTGCCGATGCCCAGAGACTGTGGCTGGGTGCCAGCCTGCCCCAGAAAAATGTTGCACAATTGTGTAGTAGCAGTATTTCAGGGATTATGGAAAATCACAACATGCATCTGGCACCAGGCTTCACACTTAACAACCTTGTTCCAGCACCACCAAATGTGGTTGTTCTCTGGAGTCTGCTGGGACTGGGTGGCTGCACAGCCTTTACCAATCTCCTTCCTGCAGAGGAACCACCTCTCCCTGTGTGGCCCGAGGCTCTCCAGACCTCACTCTGCTCCTGGGGATTTGCCCTTCCCACCAGAGCACTGCCAGGTACTGAGCTGCGGAGTTTCAGACTCTGTGCTCCCCGTGTTTATAGAGTCTTAATGGAATTTAAACCCTCTCCTTTCTCCCTTTTTAGTTCAGTCCCTGCAGCTGTTTCCACTTTTCCATTTTCTCTCCACATGGATTTTTTTTGGGGGGGGGTGCTTTTCCCATACTCTCCCCCCATCCATCCTCTCTCCGCAAGCAAAACCAGCTCCTCTCTCTTGTGGCCTCTCTCTTCCAGTTCACTTCTTTGTGCTGCCATACCTGCTGAGTTGTGGTTCACGTTGTGCAGATTGTTGTGTTAATCCTCAGCTCAGTTTTCTAGGTGTGTAGGATGGTTTAGTGTTGATCTGGCTAGATTTCTTGGACGTGAGATGCAAACAAAACTTCCATGCTCTTCCGCCATCTTGGCTCCTCCCCCCCAAGGCTTATATGATTATTAAGATGAAAAATAAATCACTCCTGATAACAAGCAAAATAGTATTTTCATTCTCACAAAAAGAAACCATTCTCATCCTATGGTGAGCACAGTGCTCACTTGGAGTAAACTAGTCACCCGCGGGAGGCTAATTACCTTTTCCAAAGAACTGGACTACCATGTAGTGTGTTCTCAAAGGTAATTTAGTAAATGATGCCCTGGTATCTTGAAAGAGTTAATATGCCACTCTTAGAGACTCCAGTGACTGGATTGTTTCTCACGATAGAGGGAGGAGTACATGCTTGTTAGGAAATCTGCTGTCTTAGATTTCCCTGTTGGAAGACTTAAGAGCTTCATTTTCATTTGAAGCCTAGTGGCTTCTCTGAGAACTGATTGTATGCCATCTGACATCTCAGATTTGAAGAGTTACGATGAGAATTCTCTCTTTAGGCATACAAACTCCAAAGTAGGACCTTGAGGTTCGGGTAGGGGTTGCTTTGGATAGCCTGAGTTAGGAGATCACTGCTTCTCAAGAAGCTATGTTTTTTTCCCTTTTAGTTTTAGAAGAACAATCCTTGCCCCTATTCTGCTGTAGTTGAGGACCATGAAGATATGCAGCAGAGTTTGGAAATCATAGTTGTAATCCTTGATCAGCTGTTAGCTTAACTATGATCTCAGTCCAGTCACTTAGCAGCTATGAACTTGTATTTCCTCATGGGTTACCTGATGTTCTTTCCCAATGCTGACCAAATCTAATAATGCTATAACTGTATGGTTGACCAGTGTGGGGTAGTCAGTTTAAAAATACCTGTTAACCAGAGGCCTAGGCTGCTATTTGTCTAATCTTTCTTTTGAAGATAATTTTCTTTTATTTGGGAGGAGTTGATCTGATTCTGAGTTAAGTTAGCATTGTGTTAAGGGGGTGAAAAGGTAAGCAGATAACATCAGTGTTCTGCTGAAGAGTTCCTGCCACCAACAACTTCCCTTGCCTCCTTGTAATAAGATGCAGGCAAGGGATTGGGACTGCATTAGAATTATTTTACAGAGTAGGAAAGGAAGTTTGGAATATGCAGGAATTTAACTTTCCATTGAAAACATGGCTTTGCAAAAAAATCCTCATCCCTGTGCTACAGTCATTAGTGCCATGGGGTTTTTGTATTATCCAGTAAAGTATGTTTAGTCCATGAATTTAACTGAAAAGGAAATATTAGAAAGAAAATAGACAACCCAGACATATTCTCCTATAGGAAACACTCAGTAACTTTTGGTTGGATTGACTGGACTCAAGGTATTAGTTTTTGTGTGAAGTTAGCAAGGCAACTGGACAACTACTTAGAAGCTAGTATGTGGCAGTGTCACCATATTTATTCAGTTGCCAAAGCAATGCCAGGTGTTTATGACCACATGAGAGAATGAAAAGAATGGTTATCTAGTGGCTGTTCAGGTGAGTGCATGGACATAGGCCAGGAAGTATCTCTGCTCATGCCTCTTTTTATGTATGGATGAAGGCAGATAGTTCAAGTCCAAGGAAACTAGTGAAGCATGTGAAGTATTTTAGGAGCCTTCAGCTTTCCTCTCTCCGCTGACATTTTTAGATTCGGGAGCTTCCCCTTCACATCCTTTCCCCATTCACAATAGGAAATTAGTTGGTACTATTTACACTTTGAAAAGATTTAAAGCAATATGCTAATTCATCCATTTTAAACCCTCTGATTTTAGTGTAGAAAGAATGTCTTTATCTTAATCAATTAACAATTAAGCATTAGGAGGCAGGTAAGAATGGTGTTGGAGATAGAATGATTTGCACGGGGGCATTCTTCAGTTTAAAGAAATGATACACCTGAAACTGGCCCCCTAGATAAAATCCACTTTAGTTATTTATGGATGCTCCAGAATTTGGAGAAAAAGGAGTAAAGAAAAATACTCTTCATGTGGAAGGTGGAGCATAGGTGGGTTTTATTATTCTTTAAATGGTATATATATTCTTTTGTTCATTGGACATATTTCACAATAAGAGAAAAACAATAAAAGTATCAGTTGTAGTTTCCTCCCCTCCACAGTTCCTGTCTTTAAACATCAGCTTTTCTAGAGTAACCAAGATTTTACAGATTTCCTTAGAGATTGATCGCCTCAAAACTTCTGAGGACACAAGTGGCAACTTCTGTATTGTTGCCTTCTCCTAGGTGACACCCTGGGCTCCAAAGTCACTTGGGGCATTTATGGCTTTAAAGTAGTCCTCTCCAGCCATTGCTGCCATACAAACCTCATCTCTTTCTTCCCTATGTTTTTTATTCTTCTGCTGTGAAATCCCCAGAGTCCATTTTTACTATGTAATATCCTGATTTGAAGCTTCCTTCTGCCTTCCCTATGGTAATCCTGTTGTTTCCTCTAGACAGGCAGTCCTCATCCTCCTGGCCCCAAATTTCTGCTGCTTCAGGGACATCTGGAACTGGGGTCAGGGCTTGGGAGAAGTAACAGCTGGACATGCTGCCCATGCATCTCTCAGGTAAATGGGGTGAGGGAGAGAGGGAAAATGGAGGCTTCATTGGGTATAATATAGGAAAGTCTGACCTGGAACATAGGGATAGGTTGAGACAATGAAATCTAAGTTTTGGGAGAATCACCCATGGGACTTTCTCTCTTAACTTGTGTGTGTATTGATGATTAGTTCAACTATTTCCTGGCCTGAATGCGTGGCACCTGACACTTATTAGATGGTAAGAAATATTTGTTGAATAAATGATACTGAGGTGGTAATAAGGTAAAAATACAATATTTTACTTTAGGTATTGGAGAAATGAAAGCGAAGTCAAGTAATTTGCAGTGTAAAAGTAAAAAAAATTCTATTGATGTGAACTTCTTATCTGATCATCATGAACAACTAAGCAAATATATGTCACATCAAATACTTCCAAATGATATTTGAGTTTTCTTTGGTAACAGTAGTAAATTCCACGAGATACTAGGTAGGTTGTATCAAGGTAGGAAGGAAAGTCACTGGTTGTCTAATATTATTGCTGGTCAAATCATTCACACAACTTACAGACCTTGTGGTCGTATAGCATCAGCTTAGACATCTTCAAGATATAGGAAACTCACCACCTGATAAGGAATCTCATTTCTTCGAATACATTCTTTTTTTTTTTTTATTTTAAAGTTTATTTATTTATTTTGAGATAGAGTGCAAGTAGGGGGAGGGGCAGAGAGAGAGGGAGAGAGAGAATCCCAAGCAGGCTCCTCAGTGCAGAGCCCAGTGTGGGGCTTGAATCCATGAACTGTGAGATCATGCCTTGAGCTGAAACCAAGAGTCAGAAGCTTAACCAACTGAGCCACTCAGGCACCCCTCTTCTAATACATTCTTATATTACACTGAAGCCATTCCTCCTCTGTCTTAGCCTTGATGTCCTACAAAACAAGTCTACCTCCTTTATTATTACTTGACATATCTTCCCATGTATAAAGACAGCTTTTTTATTTTTCTTCCTTTCCTAAAATCTATGAAAAGATAAGAGGCTATGATCAGAGATGCTAGAGTTTCCCAAGTTATCAAAAAACATGTTTAATCATCTTTATTAAATAGAAGACAGATTTTAAGTTGCATGGGGTAGGGTGTCTTTATTTTTCCTAACCCACACAGATAAAACAGGTTTTTTTTTTTTTTTAAATCAATATGTTTCAGTCTCTAGGGATGGGGTTTAAGAATCTCATTTTGAAGTTTGAGAATCACTGTTCCAGTCACTGAAGCTGTCCAGGTGAATTAAGTGTAATTGATGCTAATCTCAGGAATGGGTCTCACCTAGAAAGCAGTGTTGAGCATTTGTTTGTTTGTTTTACTTTTAGTTTAATTTTTTTCTTTTTAAAATTTTATTTAAATTCTAGTTAGTTAACATACAGTACAATATTGGTTTTAGGAGTAGAATTCAGTGATTCATCACTTGCATACAGCACCCAGTGCTTATCATAACAAGTGTCTTCCTTAGTACCTATCACCCAACTAGCCCATCCCCCACCCACCTCCCTCCATCAACCCTCAGTTTGTTGTCTGTCTTTAAGGGTAATGTTGAGCCTTTCTGACCTCTCAGCTAACAGCCTTGGAATGGCCTCAAGTCTTTTACTGACTAAATGTTAACATTGACACCTATTAGCTCTCATTTACAAACTTTCTTTCCCTCTTTCTCTTAGTCATAGATTTCTCAATTTTATTTATTTGTTTATTAATGTTTATTTTTGAAAGGGAGAGAGAGAGGGTGCATGAGCAAGTGGGGGAGGGTCAGAGAGAGAGGGAGACAGAGAATCCAGGTTCTGTGCTGAGAGCAGAGAACCCAAGGCAGGTCTCGAACCCATAAACCATGAGATCATGACATGGGCTGAAGTTGGATGCTTAACTGACTGAGCCACCCAGGCATTCCAGATTTCTCAGTTTTAGTTAGACCTTCCCCCGACAGTGCACAGGTTGAGTTCTTTTCAGTCTCCTTATCCTTAGCCCTCTAGGTTGCTGCCAATGTAGGATAGTTACCTGTTCTCCAAATTCAAGTTTTCTGAGATTATTTCTATGCTTAGACCTTTATATTTCATTGCTCTTCAACCTTAATTTATTTTCTAAAGCTTTATGTATATGAATGAAATCCACTTATAATTCCTTCCTCCATCTGATTATTTTTCTTTGGTTTATGATACCTTCTAATCCTCATGCATGTGCCTATTTAATTTTTTGTGACCAAAAAAATAGATGATATTTTGTATTCTTTCTCTGTGTATTTTCCATATTGGGGTATGTTTTCATATATGTAGTTTTAATGTCTATAGGATTATCTTAGAACCTTTCGTGATACTAGTGTTACCTGTTTGTTGTAAATACTATTAAATATAAATACATATTTATTCATTCAAAATATATTTGAATCTGATTCCATAACCCCATCACTCAGTTAAATACTAAGATTTGATGTATGAGTGTGTATGTTTATAGATGAGAGCAAGAGAGAGACATAGAGACACAGAGAATGAAACCTGTGTGAAAACACAAGAAAGTTACTTATAGCTACGTCCTGCAATATGGTAACCACTAGCCACATGTGCCTATTTAAGTTAAATAAAATTAAAAGTTCAGTTCCTCAGTCACAATAGCCACATTTTAAGTGCTCAAAACCCACATGTGATTAGTGGCTACTGTGTTGAGTGTCATTACAGAAAGTTTTATTAGACAGTGCTAACTTACAGCATTCTAGGCTAGGGTGGTAGAGAATCAGATTGCTCTGCTCCTTGCTGAATTCCATGGGACTTCTGTGCTACAGTACAGAGTGAATTGAACAATATAAGCTGAGAGTGAGTACTCCCCAAAGGCCTTTGAAGAAGTACATGTACGTAAGAACTTACCTAGCCATGGGATTTCAAAGTAAACTTTTTAAAAATGAGGTTAAGGGGAACTGAGCAAGGTGATTTTAATTACCAAAGGTACAGAATGGGTGAGATGTATAGTTCAGGTCTACTATTTCTGTACTTGCTATATATCCCTAGTTGAATCCATATTTCAGTGATTTTCTCTGTCAATGGTAACCAAAGAATGCTTTTTATATAAGATTTTTAATTTGATCTGTATGTGCATTTGGGGCTGTTCCTTGACTATTTAGAGTGGGTATATGACAACTGTGGTGAGGAGTAAAAGAGAAGAGCATTGTGATTTGAGATAGATGCATGTCTGTGCACACACACACATACACACAGTTATGTCATAGCTGTTTCCGGAAAACAACTGTCTTACCACTTGGAGCTTGTCTGGTTCCTGATTTGAAATTAGCCATACTTTCTCCGCAGGGCATCCTCAGTTCCCAGCAGATCTCAAAAATGGTTATATATCAAAACCCTGTGGACCTGGTCAAATGTGCTGTTACATTAATTATAATGCAGATTGTGGTTGTGGATTCTGTATGCAGATATGCATAGAAAGCCTGCAGATGTGCACAAAGGAAAAGCTGTTGAAAAGGCTTGAATACATTGCACTGGTGCCAGGCATATTTATCACAGGCTAGTTACTGAGAATGCTGTTGGATTTATTTAATGACTTAGTGTCAAGTATATCATGAAAGAGATTCAGCTCAGCTAGTAGGGGAAAAATATGTGTGTATTTAGTTCTTCCTGCCACTTCACCTCATCCAAAGCCCCCAGACAGAGTGGGCTTATAAAATTTTTTGATGTTTAAGATGGTGACTTAAATGTAATCATTGAGTGTTTCTTTGGGGACTTAAAATAATTCTAAAATTGAAACTTACTTAAAAATGATCACCTTGTATCTTTGTTGCCGGTAATATTGGAAAGTCACAGACTTCATCATAGATTTGGTTTGTAGGATTGATTATGAGAGGGTATTATTGTAGCCATTAATTTTTTTTAATGATAAAAAATTGCGAACATATGCAAATATAGAAAAAATAGTACAATGAACTCATGTATAAAGCAGCCATATCTAATAATTTTTAAGATTTCTGTTTCATTTGCTTTATTCATTATTTTTTTCATCTTTTTTCTCTGAGTCTGTTAAAGTGAATCTCAGACATTGTACATATTTCTATATGTATCTTTAAAAATGTGAATAAATATTCTATTCATACCCTCCAACAATTAATTTTTTTGGTATAATCTAATCTATAATCAAATTTCTTTGACTATTTCAAAATATCTTTTTAGAGTTACTTAGAATCTTGTTCAAAAAAGTTCTGCATATTAGATTTGTCTCTTTTGGCTTTTAAAGAACAATTCAGTAATATTTAGTGAACTTAAAAGAGTTGGTCATAGTCCAGTTTTTTTTTCATTATAGTCAGTTTCTTGTGGTGTGTTTTAAAAATTTTTTAACGTTTATTTATTTTTGAGAGAGAGGGGCAGAGCATGAGTAGGGGAGGGGCAGAGAGGTAGGTAGACATAGAATCTGAAGCAGGTTCTAGGCTCTGAGCTGTCAGCCCAGAACCTGATGCAGGGCTCAAACTCACAAACTGTGAGACCATGACCTAAGCCGAAGCTGGACACTTAGTCAACTGAGTGACCCAGGTGCTCCTGTTTTTTTTTTTTTTTTTTTTTTTAATGTTTATTTATTTTTGAGAGAGAGAGCATGAATGGGGGAGGGACAGAGAGGGGGACAGAGGATCTGAAGTGAGCTTTGCGCAGACAGCATGAGCCTCATGTGGGGCTCAAACTCATGAACTGTGAGATCGTGACCTGAGCTGAAGTTGGATGCTCAACTGATTGAGCCACCCAGGTGCCCCATCATAATCCAGTTTTATTTATTTATTTATTTATTATCATAATCCAATTCAAGCTTTTCAACACTCCCCCCAAATTTCTTCGAACACATTTACATTCAATCCTTGCTTCTGCCTCCAGCCCCTAGAAACCACTGATCTGCTTTTTTGTATAAATTTTCCTTTTCTGAATATTTCATATCTTAAGTCTTAAAATCTGTAGTAGTGTCCTCCTCCCTTCTTTTCTCCCCCTGCCATTCACTTAACTGGTCTGTAGAAACCCCTGCATTCTAGATTTGTTTGCTTGCTTCTTTCTAGAGTCATGTTATTTGTTCCTTTACTCCTCTTATCCTTCCATATTTCTTGTAAATAGAATTTAGCTCCAGAGCAGCATTATCCAGTAAAACTTGTGCAGTGATGGAAATGTGTATCTGCACTGTTGTTCTGTACCTGTGCTGTCTAATGGCTACATGCGGCTTTTGAGTACTTGTGACCGAGAAACTGAATTTTTAATTTTACTTTTTAAATTTAAATAGCTACATGTGGCTACTGGCTATCATATTAGTGCACTGTAGAGGCTTTTAATCAGATTTAGGTCCAACATTTTTGGGCATGAATATTTCATAGGTTGTGCTGTATGCTTCATATTTGATCATATCAGGAAGCACACAGTGTTTGCTTGTCTTCATTTCAGTGATGCAATGATCAACCAGGGGGTTCAAGTTGTTACAGCCCGATCTCCATTGTACAGTTTCCTATCACCACTTTAGCTAATGGTTTCATACATTTATGAATATTGTGTGAAGCATTTGCTTCACTAGGGCTTGCAAAATTATGATTTTCTCATTCTGTCATTCCTTCCATGTTTATTAGGTAGAATTCTTTAGTAAATAACTTTATTTCATCACCTAGAGCTATTTGATTATCCTAAAATATATTTTGTATGTGAAAGGAAGGAAAAATGTTTAATTTTTCCATTTTAACTGCAAATCTTCAGAATAAGTAATGTGTGCCTTAGTTATTTCCAGTAGTGTTTAATGAAGAGCTTTTTAAAGAAGTTTATTGGTTTGAGAGTGAGAGAGTATGTACACCAGTGTGTGCACAAGCGAGAGCAGAGAAAGAGGGAGAGAGAATCCCAAGCAGGCTCCATGCTATCAGCGCAGAGCCTGATGTGGGGTTTAGTCTCAGGAACCAAACTGCAATATCATGACCTGAGCCAAAATCAAGAGTCAGACGCTTAATTGGCTGAGCCACCTACGCGCCAGGAAGAGATTTTTTTTTTTTAAGGTGTCATTTTACACTTGAGGTTTATATATTTGGTGTATTTTACTCAGTTGTATTTAGATATTTTTTGATGCTCTAAATATTCTATCTTTGGCCACTTGGAGCTCTTTGTGTTGGCTCATATGTTCTTTTATGTTTTAAATTTTTAAAAATGTTTTTATTTATTTTTGAGAGAGAGAGAGAGAGAGAGAGAGCGCGCAAGCGCACAAGCAGGGGAGGGGCAGAGAGAGAGGGAGACACAGAATCCGAAGCAGGCTCCAGGCTCTGAGCTGTCAGCCCAGAACCCAACACCAGGCTTGAACCTACAAACTGCAAGATCATGACGTGAGCCGAAGTTGGATGCTTAACTGACTAAGGCACCCAGGCATCCTGCTCATGTGTCTTTTGATTAAAACCACGAAGAATACTAATCATTAGGGAAATGCAAATCAAAATCACCTCAGACCCATCAGGATGGCTACGGTCAAAAAACAAAACAAAACAGAAAATAGCAAGTGTTGGCAAGGATGTGGAAAACTTGGAACCCTTGTGTGGTATTGGTGGGAAAGTAAATTGTGGCAATTGCTATGGAAGATGGAGAGTGTTTCCTCAAAAAATTAAAAATGGTATTACCATATGATCCAGCAGTTCCTCTTCTGAATATATACCCAATGGAATTGAAAGCCGGGACTTGAAGAGGTATTTGTATACCTATGTTTATAGTAGCATTAATTGCAGTAGCCAAAAGATGGATGAATGAATAAACAAAATGCTATATATACATACAACGAAATATTATTTGGATTTAAAAAAGAAGGAGATTCTGATACATGCTACAACTTGGGAGAACATTGAGGACATCATGCTAAGTGAAATAAGCCAGTTGCACAAGGACAAATAATGATTTCACTCATATGAGATGCCTAAAGTAGTCAATTTCATAGAGACGGAAAGTAGGCGCATAGTTGCTAGGGCTTTGGGGAGAATGGGAGTTATTGTTTAATGGGTATTGAGTTTTAGTTTTACAAGATAAAAAGAGTTCTGTGTGTGGATGGTAGTGATGATTGTACAACAATGTGAATATATGTAATACCACTGATTTATACAGTTAAAAATGGTTAAGATGGTAAATTTGTTATGTACATTTTACCACAATTTGCTTAAAAAGCAGTTTCTTGAAGTCTTCTACGGGCAAAAGCCTAATTGGGTATGCATTTAAGTGAAAATGGAAGGAGTGGAATTGGAGAATCTAGATATAGGCATTTTTTTTAAAAGTTAAAATATATACAAAATCAGCAAAAGTGTATTTACTTGTTTATTTTTTACACCCAGTGTGGGGCTTGAACTCATGACCCCAAGAGCAAGAGTTGCATACTTCACGACTGAGCCACCCAGGTGCCCTTTTTCTTTGTTTTTTGTTTTTTTTGTGTTTGTGTTTTTTTTCTTTAGTAAGAACAAAAGTATTTAAAAACCCATTTATATGCTACTTAAAAACCAAGCATTGTTATTTTTGTGTATTTTCCTCACATGTGTGTATATTATTATTTTTTAAATCAATGTTATGTTTTATTTATTTATTTTGAGAGAGCACAAGTGTGCACGTGTGTGAGTGGGGGAGGGGCAGAGAGAGAGGGAGTCACTGTGCTGTCACTGCAGAGCCCGACATGGGGCTTGATCTCAGGAATCAGGAGATCATGACCTGAGCCAAGATTAAGAGTTGGACACTTGGGGTGCCTGGGTGGCGCAGTCGGTTAAGCGTCCGACTTCAGCCAGGTCACGATCTCGCGGTCCGTGAGTTCGAGCCCCGCGTCAGGCTCTGGGCTGATGGCTCAGAGCCTGGAGCCTGTTTCTGATTCTGTGTCTCCCTCTCTCTCTGCCCCTCCCCCATTCATGCTCTGTCTCTCTCTGTCCCAAAAATAAATAAACGTTGAAAAAAAAAATTAAAAAAAAAAAAAAGAGTTGGACACTTAACCTGCTGAATCAGCCAGGTGTTCTGTGTGTGTATTATTAAAGAAATTTATATACTTAAAAAAATCCACTGGGAAAATCTGTTCCCCCCCCCCCCCCCTCCACCTCAGTATCCTGTGATACTTTAAACACATTTAAACCAAACTTATCGGGGCACCTGGGTGGCGCAGTCGGTTGAGCGTCCGACTTCAGCCAGGTCACGATCTCGCGGTCCGAGAGTTCGAGCCCCGCATCAGGCTCTGGGCTGATGGCTCAGAGCCTGGAGCCTGTTTCCGGTTCTGTGTCTCCCTCTCTCTCTGCCCCTCCCCCGTTCATGCTCTCTCTCTGTCCCAAAAATAAATAAACGTTGGAAAAAAAAAAACAAAAACAAAAAACCCCAAACTTATCTTGGAATGTCAGATCTAGAAGAGTCATGTAGAACATCTGGTTTAATCTCATTTTTAAGAAAAGGACATGGAGCCAGGAGGTTGTGTTTGTTCAGTGTTAAGTGGCTAAATGGTGATAGAGCTTGCAGACCACCTGTCCTCTGTGAAGTCCTTATCACTGCACCATAGATGTTTCTAATATCCCTCTTGAAAACTGGTTCCACCTCTTGGTTTCCATATATTTGTCAGTGTCATAGTCATTGCTACAGTTACCAGGGACTATATGGGGGTAATAATCATTAATTCCTATTCTCCTCTTTTCTTCTGTTTCCTACCTAATAAATAAAGTCCTATGGAAATTTTCTTTGAAGCATTTATCACACTCCTGTTTTCTCATTTTTAGTGATGCTGGAATCAGTGGGGTCAAGTGGTGACAGCCTCACTTTCATTATTTAGTTCACTATTAACTTTTTATAAAACAGTTTCATCCATTGATGAATATTGCTCTACTCCTAATTCAGAGCCTTATTTTTTCTTGCTTGCCTTTTTGTGCTTTTTTGTTTTCTCTCCATGTCTGCTACTGCTTGGTTTTTCCTTATATAACTTTCGGATCCTCCTTCTGTCTTACTCAAAACCTTTTTTTTTTTTTAAGAAAAAACCTTTTATTTTTTTAATTTTATTTTTTATCTTTTAAAATTTACATCCAAATTAGCATATAGTGCAACAATGATTTCAGGAGTAGATTCCTTAGTGCCCCTTACCCATTTAGCCCATCCTCCCGCCCACAACCCCTCAGTAACCCTCAGTTTGTTCTCCATATTTATGAGTCTCTTCTGTTTTGTCCCCTTCCCTGTTTTTATATTATTTTTTTCCCTTCCCTTATGTTCATCTGTTTTTTCTCTTAAAGTCCTCATATGAGTGAAGTCATATGATGTTTGTCCTTCTCTGACTAATTTAACTTAGCATAATACCCTCCAGTTCCATCCACGTAGTTGCAAATGGCAAGATTTCATTCTTTTTGATTGCCAAGTAATACTCCATTGTATATATATACCACATCTTCTTAAGCCATTCATCCATCGATGGACATTTGGGCTTTTTCCATACTTTGGCTATTGTTGATAGTGCTGTTATAATCATGGGGGTGCATGTGTCCCTTCAAAATAGCACACCTATATCCTGTGGATAAATGCCTAGTAGTACATTTGCTGGGTCATAGGGGAGTTGTATTTTTAGTTTTTTTGAGGAACCTCCATACTGTTTTCCAGAGTGGCTGCACCAGCTTGCATTTCCATCAAAACCTTTTTCATAGCCCAGTAGAAGTCTGTGGCCTATGAACTTATTTTTTGCAACCATAAAAGTATTTTTTTCTTTAATTTGAATGGTTTTAGACATGACATAGTTTCACCTCATCCTGCATGACTTTCTATTGCTTTCTTTTTATAATTAAAAAAATTTTTTTTGGAGAGAGAGAGAATGAGAGAGCAGGAGAGCAGGGGAGGAGGAGGAGGAGGAGGAGGAGAGAGAGAGAGAGAGAGAGAGAGAGAGAGAATCTGAAGCAGGCTCCATGCCCAGCACAGGCCTGATGCGGGGCTCAATGTCGTGACCATGAGATCATGACCTGAGCCAAAATCAAGAGTCAGATGTCAATGGACTGAGTCACCCAGGTGCCCCTCTGTTGGTTTTATCTAGCTCACTTCTCAAGTACTACTCATTTGTACTTGCTACTTGTTCCTGTAGCCATTTTTAGTTTGCCAATCTTCCTGATATTTAGCATGGTCTTCAGCGCCCTGAATAATGGCTGCCCTCTGTATTTCCAACATTATTTCTTACTACTCCTCTACAGGAAACTTTAATCCATTTTCTTATCCTTTTGCTCCCTTTCTCCTCTCTTACCCTTATCCAAATGCTTTGAAAATGAACTCATCTCACACTGTGACCAGTTTCTAGCCTTGTGTGTGGAATTAATGGATGAGTGAGTTTTTCTGGCACTAGTTGGGCTCTTGAAATCTTTGTCTTCAGGGAGCTCCGACTGTGGGAGACTGTGGGAGACACTGGTATGTAACAAGCTAATTTTCATAGTAATTTTAAAAAGTCAGTTGTGAAGAGTGATGAATTTTGCTTAGGAGGGCAAGAGTGGTAAATTTTGCCTGGGAGAGCCACATTTAGCTTTCCCTGGCTTCTCCAAATCATTGACTTCTTTCTTTGTTCTCTGACCATACCATTGATTAACACGTATTTTTTAGTTTTCTACATCTCTAAAACTAGATTATGATCTCCTTGAGAAAAGTGATCATATTTGAATTTTTTACTTCTGTATCCTCCCCTGCCCATAATAGGTACTCAGATTTTTGTTCAGAGTATATCAGTGAAAGTTTTAATGACAAGAAACGGAGAACTGTCTTGCTGTTTTAAGCAAAAAGGATGTATTGTGAAGATAATGGAGAATCACATGGGGCACCTCGGTGGCTCTGTCAGTTGAGCATCCGACTTGGGCTCAGGTCATGATCTCACGGTTCGTGGGTGTGAGCCCTGTATCCAGCTCCGTGCTGGCAGCTCAGAGGCTCAAACCTGCTTTGGGCTCTGTGTTTCCAGCTCTCTCTGCCCCTCCCCTGCTTACTCTCTCTCTCTCTCTCTCTCTCAAAAATAAACAAACATAAAAAAAAAAAACCTAAAAAAAAAAAAAAGATAATGGAGAATCACAGAAATGACAGGAAGCCAGAGGAACAGGCTTGGAAAGTGAGCAGGAACCAAAAGGGCCCCAGAGTGTAGGCAGCTATAAAAGTCTGGCCAGCTAGTTGCTTTCATCTCTCCATCTTTACTGCGTTCCTCCCTAAATCAATCTTAATTCAAACTTTGACATTGGGTTATTCTTCTTCTAAACTTTAGAATTCTAAGCAGCTCTACCTTTCAGAGAGTAGAGAAAGGAAGGAATTGTCCCCTTTGGCCCCTCAGAACAAAGCGTGTCACAAGACTATACAAAATAGGTTCTCCCAAGTAGGAAAAGGATTTGATGCTGGAAAACTCCCACCCAACATGTTCCCAGTCCCAGAGAGGTGGTGAAAAGCCAACTGCAATTATCCATTACTAATAAAGGAAGAATGCATGTAATCTTTGCCTTGGGAAATTTGGAAAGAGAGTATGGTAGAGAAGTGAGTTATGGTGAGGATTTTTGGGCATGTGGGGTAGGAAGAAAGATGAGTGGTGAGGACTTTGAGGATAGACAATGGTAAGAAACAGTTAAGAGTATGTGTTAACACAGGGAAAAGAGAAAGTTTGGTAGGATGAGGTTCCCAAGGATAGTCTCCATCATTTTACTTAGGGCTGGTTCTAGTCAGTAGCTATCTTTGGTGGGTCATCCAAGAAGTGAAAGTTGGCTCATCCAGTTGGTGAGGCTAGATTTGAAATGTTTTTCAACACATAATATATCCAAATGCTTAAAAATTAAAACCTAAGAGGATCTAGTAAAAAGCCTTCCTCCCACCCAACCCTGCCCCCATATATCAAAATTCTCCTTCTTAACAGGTGGTCATTAGTTTCCCATATATGCTAGAGATTTTTAAAGTGAATTATAAACAAATGTAGATTATATATTTTCCTCCCTTTTATAAACACATGGTAACATTTTGTTACACTGTTCTATACATTTGTGGTTTTTTTGGTGTTAGTGTAAGTTCTTTATGTATTTTGGATGCTAACCCTTTATCTGATATGTCATTTGCAGATATCTTCTCCCATTCATTAGGTTGTCTTCTGGTTTGGTTGATTTTTTTCCTTCGCTGTTTAGACACATTTTATTTTGATGTATGTAGTTTGATGTCAGTAGTTTATTTTTGCTTTTATTTCCATTGCTTCAGGAGATATATCCGGAAAAATGTTGCTATAACCTTATATTAGTGTTGTTTTTTTTTTTTTAAATTACCAAGTGCCAAAGTCCTTTTTTAATCTTTCACCTCTCCTCACATTATGGAACCCTGTGTTTTGGAAGATTTTCACTATCATATAGAATTTATTAAACAAATAATTTTCTCATTTGGAAAATCAGTCAAGGATATCTATCTATCTGTCTAGCTAGTGATGTATCTGACAGTAAGAGAGCTTCTGATTAGCAAGAGATAACCACTGTTCATTGCATAGAGTAGACATAATTCCTACTAAGAGCCAATAAATTTATGTTTTAGTTAACCTCGTTAAGGGAACAGCTTTTACTCTTTTTAGAAATAGTAGTAATAGCTTGAGATTGCTCATTACTGCATTTACACATCCCTAAATGTCTAGAGACTCTAGGTTTGAAATTACTATGCAGTTTCTTTTTCAGGAACACCTGATCTAAATATTAACCAAATGTTTTGAGAACCTGAACTTCTGGCTTGCTTAAAATCATAGTAATTCCAAAGCCTAAGGACAGGCTTTGGCATTTTGTTTCAGCCCTCATCAGCAGCTTTGGCATTGAACCATAATGGTCTGTACAAATCTAGTTGGACCTTTTGGAAAAGGAGAAAATTACATCAGACTGGACTCTTCCTATGCCAGGAAACTTAACCCAAACTTACTTAGGAAAAAGGGAATTTATTGACTAACATAATTCCAGAGACCAGTTTGGCTTTAGGCATTACTTGATGGGAGCTCAAGCATTGTTCACAAACCTAGTTCTTCTGTATCTCTCAGCTCTAACATTGCTATTTCAGGATGAACTCATTACATTCTCAGGCAGATTCTTCCCTGTGGTTCTTGGCTGGTTAAAGAAACTCTGCATCTTTCAAGGTTTAAGTCCAGTGGGAAAGAGAGAGGCTCTTCTTTCCAGGATACCTAGCAAGAATTTGAGTCTCATTGGCTTTGACAGAAATATATGGTCATCTCACACAAGTGACTGTGCTTGGGAAATGATGCACTGATTGTTTAGGCTGAGGCCCGTAATTCTAGGTGTGAAGCTCCTTCTAAATGTATGGACTGAGAACTGGGGCCAGGCATTTTGCAGAGGCAAGTTGGAATAAAGTTATCAGAGGAAGAACGTCTGGTAGTCTAATACCAAATAGCTACACACTAGCATTTATCCTGCATTTGTCATTTCCTATTTGCTAGGCACTGTGCTAGATACTTGAACAAATGTGGTTTCATTTAATTTCATTCTTACAATGTCTCTGTGAGATAGTTATTTTTCTCTCTTCTTTATGGTTAAGAAGATTATCTCAGAGAGGTTAAGTCATTGCCCAGTTTTTTATCAGTGGTAATTTCTAGAACCAGGATTCTAGGCCAAGTCTTTCTGTATCAAATTGCAGTGCATTTCTCACCACTGTCTGTCTGGTATTCAAAAAATAACTGTGAGCAGTAGCTGCTGCATCACTGGAAAATGACAGTAGTCTCTCTGATTATTTTGAAGATTGAAACACTCATCTGGATGTGTTTGTAAAATGATGAATTGTATTATTTTTAGTTTTTCCTTGTGTAGACCCATATGGGCTGCACTCATTCATCTAATAAATACTTGTTGAGTACCTGTTTTGAGTCAGATAGTGTTCTAGAAATTGAGGATAAAGTAGTGAACAAAACAAGTATCCTATCTCAAGGAGCTTACGTTCTGGTGTATACAACGAGGTATATATATATATACTATGAGATTAGGTGATTTTGAGGCTTCCCTTTTAATTTAGATTACTGAAGGAGCTTCAATCCTCACACGTTTTCTGGGTCACGCAGATCCATGAAATTTCATTCATAGTTTGTATAGTATTGACTCATAAAACTGCTCATTGAGACCGAACTGATATGAGGTCCAGAAGCAAGATTGAAGAATGAAGTAACTACCTAAAATCAGTCAAGCTATAAAGAAAGCCAAATGACTTAAACATTCATTTATGTTCAAAATGTCTTTTCCTCATTTTTCTGGTTTATTTTTAGAAAGAGTTTGTTTCTCTTATTCCAACCACTGCCTTCCCTCCATACACGCAATATGTTAGATTGTTTAGAGCAGTGATTTTCAAAAGGTAGCCTTCAGATATCTGGGGTCCCCTTTAAGAGCTTTAGGAGATTAAAACCATTTTCATTATAAGACTAAGATGTGATTAACCTTTTTCACTGTGTTGACATTTGGTGTGATGGTACAAAAACAATGATGGATAAAGCTGCTCATGTTTAGAGTGAATCAATGCAATGACACCAAACTGTTCTAGTTGTCTGGGTATTCTTAAAGTAAAAAAAAAAAAAAAAAGTTTCACTTAATAACATTTAAAGGTTTTTTTTTTTTATATATAAATGTTTATTTACTTTTTAAGACAGAGCATGAGCAGGGGAGGGGCAGAGAGAGGGAGATACAGAACCCGAAGCAGGCTCCAGGCTCTGAGCTGTCAGCAAAGAGCCTGGGCTTGAACTCATGAATCATGAGATCATGACCTGTGCTGAAGTTGGATGCTTAACTGACTGAGCCATTCAGACGCCCCTCACTTAACATTTTAGATGAACAGCTAAGAACATTTTGATCAGTAAAAAATTGATTTTATTAAATATTAGCTCTGGAAAAGTTTTTTTTTAGTATCTGGGTGAGGAAATAGGAACCATGCATAAAGCACTTTTGCCTGCATATCAAAGTATGGAGTGGTTCTTGAAAGAAAAGCACGTGGGTGATTGCATTGTGAGGTGACCTAGCTGCTTTTTTCATGAAATACTATTTTTACTTGAGAGAACAAATGACAAAGTAGCTATTCAGAGTTGAGTATGTGGCAGACATTTTCTCAAAAATGAACAGCGATCTTTCAAGAAAAACAAACTGATAGTGTTTATTGCCATTGATAAACATTCAGCCTCTCAAGTGAAAACTAGATAGTATTTGGAAAACTTCTGTTAGCCACTGTGAACTTGATAGTGTCCCAATATTTAGAGACTTTTCTGGTGAGATTTGTGGTTAATTGCTGAACGTGATTTTTAAATATTAGATAATGGATTGTGTCAGCATTGGAAAGATCTACATAATTCAGTAAAATAATATTTTTCAAATCACCAATGCATGATGGTACTAAATTGTACAAGTTAGATCTGAAGTGTAAGATTAACCAATATATTTTTAATATAAGAAAGTATGAAAATTTCATTGATATGGTTTCAGATTCCATATTGCAACTAAATTACAATCGTTTGATACATTTTGGTTTTTTATCCAAGAAGAATATCCCCAATTATCCAAAACCTCTGTGAAAATAACCTCTTTTCCAACTACATACTTGTCTGGGGCTGGATTTTCTTTATATACTTTAGTCAAAATAACGTATCATGATAAATTGAAGGCAGGCTTATGTATGAGAATTCAGCTGTCTTCTGTTAAGACCATCTTCTCATTAATTTTTTTAGGGGGGAGAATACATTTATTTTTAATAAGCTATGTTATAGTAACTGGTAATGGGTTTGTTTTTATGTTAAAATGACTATTAATTTTTTTACTTTTAGTTTCTAATAATACAACTACTGAAATAATCTATTAAAAAAAAACTCTTTGAGGTCCTCAGTAATTTTTATGGGACCAAGAAGATTTGAGAACTCAAATGTTGAGAACTGCTGCCTTAAAGGGCTGTTTTTTCCTTCTAAGGATCATAAGGTTGTATCTCAGTTCTCTGCTTTTTCTGCATAGTGAGCCTAACTGAAGAGTTCCCCACAGAAGTAAAATTTTATCAGAGAATCCAGTTAGGTGGTAGATTTTACAGATGTCTCTCTAATTACCAAAGTTTAATTTCTAATAATTGAATTATTAGATTACAAATTATTGGAGCTTTTTATTAAAATTAGGATTTCATTTCAGGATGAGGCTGAAGTCTGTCTGGATACGGAGCAAAATGTAGGGCCACGAAATATCTCTGGTATGCACTCCAGCTGATGACCCTTGCCTCTAGAGCTCTTCATGTCTTTGCCATGTGAAGTTATCTTTTCATCTTGAGCCCAGTTAGGTCCTTTCCTCAAGTCACTGGTGCCAGAATCAGTACCTTAAAGTAGGAGACTCCTTCATATTCCCTGGCAGGTAGCAGAAGAGTGGGCAACCATAGCTGAAAGATACATGGTCTCGGTTTAAACTGTGAATGCTCTTTCCCATTGAAATATGATACCATTTGTGGCTAGCTTCTATGACAAAGGTACATGTGGATGGAATAGGTATCTGTGGGCTTGTCTGGAAGGCTTAGGTGCCCTGAGTTCCAAATCAGATGTTTAGGATTTAACTTTTTCATTGTTGGAACTGCTTCTACTTTTTAAACTATTGTACATTTTAAATCAGGATAAATAATATATTCATATAAGGATACGTAGAATTAAAGATGGTCTTACAGTACCATGTGAAATGGAGTAATTTTGCTCTTTATAAGGCTGAATGATGGAATTTGAACCATATGCTATCAAATTAAGCCCACAGGCAATATGTAAAAACACAACAGGGTTATTGATCAAGAAATGCCTGAATCCCCAAATTTTATAAAATGGCATCATATTTCTCTGGGCTGCTGGCATTCAAAGAAAAAAATAAACATTCCACAAAATTGTCTATTTTCTAGTTAAACTGATGTCCTATAACTGTATCTGAAAAGCTAAGTTGTAATTTTGAGGACACCATGGATGAAAGAGAAAAAAAATTACTACCACTAGTAACAGATGTGAAATTACATTAGATAAATATAATCATTAGTTTCAGTCTCACCCTGGTTAATTTGTTTGTGGAAATGTGCAACCCATTATTCATTAGATAATTTTTCACACATTGATTAGAAAGCCATGTCGAATTGTGACCCTGCACATTTGGGTTTACCTATCTTGCAATGAAGTATACCGCTTACAATAGTGGAAATGGGGGACAAAATGTTTATCTCAAGCTGATTTTGTGCCAATAAATAAAGTAAATCAATAGCCAGTGAAGTGTGAACAACATTTCTCTGCTGTATAATATGGTTTTGGGGGCAATTTGACATGCTACAAGGGGAAACAAGGGTCTTGAACAGAAAGGTAATAAAAGCAAATCATGCTGGTAACTGTTATTGAAGTCCTGTATTTTTCTATACTTGGGCAGCTTTAAGATGTGAAAAATAATGCACATAAAATTATAAAAATATTGAGGCAACTTTCCCCCATATTTATAAACATTCTTTCTTATAGCTGAACTTGATTTTATTGGTCATGCATTCTATACCTGTGACAAATCTTTTCTATTTTCTATTTGATCTTATTTAGTGCACAAATTCAGATAACTTTAATATATTTATAGCAAATACAACACAAAGATCTTAAATTTCAAATAGACTTTATTAGCACTCAGTAAGACCTCATCTGAATTTTACTTTTCAGTGTTCAGATAACTACTTACAGTAATCAAAACGCTCTCAAATTAAAGAATATTTTCTTTGCCCTGCAAAAAGCTTCAAAGAGAATCCCCCATTTTATCATCTTATACCTTTCTTACCATTCCAAGCACTACAGAACCATAGGAAAATGACTCTCTTTTCCAATTCTCTGAGGAATAATGATATAAATGCATTTATAAAGTGTATCTTCTTGCCAGTTTGAACCTCCAATGTTGTCTTTTAAATTAAGATGAAAGTAACACATTTTTCCATATAATGCAGGCTGCCTTCGAGTAATTAATGGTTAATTAAAATCAGTTTTTTTTCCTCTGTGGGTCAGACAGTGAAAGGCTACACTATGTTACCACAGAAGGGAGTAGAATAGGCTGTTAGGCTTCTAGAAGAAGCATTTTTGGCCCTCTTGGTCTAAAACAAAATCTTAGCCAGGGAATTCTGCAGCTTCAAAGGAGACATGGTTACTTGTGTCACAGAAATTGTGTTTTGCTGCACAGGAATGTTACTTGCTTGGCAGATTGTGTGTACTGTTAGAATTTCAAAAAATCATTGGTATTTTAATAATGGGTGCTAACATGTAGTATATTTATTTATAGTCAGTGACTTGCTTCATGTGAAGAGTCCTTCAGTGACATATACATATGGCTTATTTTGAGATCATCTACTCTCCACCTTTTTTATTTGAACAGGGCTTCAGTCTAGTATAGATTAATTTTAAAAATCTAGATTTAAGCATATTAATAATATATTAGTAATAGATGGATCTAGAGGGTATAATGCTAAGTGAAATAAGTCAGAGAAAAACAAATACCATATGATTTCACTCATATGTAGGATTTAGGAAACAAAACAAATAAAGAAAAAAAGAAAAACCAAAAATAGAGTCTTAAATACAGAGAACAAATTGGTGATTGACAGAGGAGATGTAGGTGGAGGGATGGGTGAAATAGGTGGAGGGGATTAAGCGTACACTTATCATGATGAGCATGGAGTGTTATGTAGAATTGCTGAATCACTGTACTGTACACCCGAAACTAATATAACACTATATATAAATTTCACTGGAATTAAAAAAATAATGTTTTAGTAATAAAAGATTCTGGGAAATAAAATTTCCCGTTTGAATGTGAAACTAGCAGAGAAGTATAAGTACTTGTGAGAGCTGATAGAATAGACCATGGTTGAGATAGAATGAGCATTACATTGGGAATCAGATCTGTATTCTACTTATTGCTGTGTCAGTTAAGACCTGTAACTTTTCTGGTTTTGGTAGACTGGGTGAGCTCTAAGTCTTTTCTAGCTTTAATATTCATTGCATATAATACTTTTATAAAATAGCATCATACTATACAGTGATGAATAAACTTTGTGATTCTGATCGTAGTCTACATTTAGTGTAAACATTTTTCTATGTCATTACATATTGTTTACATCACTCATAGTGGACACATTTATAAGGGCTGTATCAAATCTATTATATAGATTAGTCATTCACAGCTATCATCATATCTTTCTTATAATGCTGTCTTAGTTTATTATTTGGTCTCACTTTTTCTGCTCTTGCCCTTATATTGTCTATAATCTTCATGAGATAATTTATTTTCCTTTTAATGGCTATAAGATGCAACATTGTCCTGATCAAAACTCTTCAACCAACCAGTCTTAGAATGAAATCCAAAATCATTACATGGCCTATAGGGCACTGTGTAATCTAGCACCCGCCTACCTCTAGGACCTTATTTCTATGGTGTACTTCATTTTCCACTGTTCTCTTAGCTGTTCTCCAATTCTCTAGGCATGTCCCAATCTCAGGGCCTTTGTTCTTGGTGTTTCCTCTACCTGGGACACTCTTGCTTCTGATACTTGCATAATTTGTTCTTTTATTCGTTCAGATTTCTGCTTAAAGGACACCTCCTCAGATAGTTCTCTGGGTATCTTATCTAAAATAACATCCCGCTACCATTAACTATTCTTTTGCTGTATTTTTTTCTCATAACCCTCATTACTACCTGACATTATGTTATATATATATCTTTTGAAAAATTTTATGTCATCAATGCATAAACTCCCTGAGAGTAGGGCTGTATCTGCTTTTTTTTTTTTTTTTTTTAATTGTTAACATCCCTAGCACACACACAAAAAACTATGGTTACCTTATAGAAGGCACTTGAAAAATACTTGTTGAATGACTTACGGCTTTCTTCACTGTCTTTCTGTTATAACTGTAGTTAGGATGAGGAAAGTTATTTTGTCGGTTATCTTTGTTGGTAAAAAGAGATCTTGATTAGCATCTACACATGGAATGTGTGGCTGTGAGGAAATGGGTTGAAAGAAAAAGACAAAGACTTAAATAAAGTAACTTTAAAAAAGTGAATAGCAATTTATGGATAGAAGAGAGGAAAATGAAGAGGATAAGGGGATGAGTGTGGAGAGAGAGGATCAAACTATAAAGGAGAAGGCTAAAACATGAGTAGGCAAAAATGACAGAGATTTTCAATAGAACAAGGGTATTTCATATTGATATTTTAGTTATTTGGCAGTAAAAGCCTTCTTTCCCATTAACTCCTGCATCTCTGTAGCATAAAGCTACCTGATGTCATTGGCAGTTTCTAAAAAATTTTTTGTTAATGTTTATTTATTTTTGAGAGGGAGAGGGAGAGAGACAGAGGGCAAGTGGGGGAGGGGCAGAGAGAGAGGGAGACACAGAAACTGAAGCAGGCTCAGGGCTCTGAGCTGTCAGCACAGAGCCCGATGCAGGGCTCGAACCCACAAACTGTGAGATAATGATCTGAGCCAAAGTCTGGTGCTTAACCAACTGAGCCACCCAGGCGCCCCGTGACAGTTTTTTATTGGGGTAAATCCAGAAAAGCCACATCTTATGTTTGAGTTAAAACCCAGGGGTGATAAAGGAACAGTTTGTACATGGAGAATGAGTATTGAACAGAAATCAAAATGAAGCCAGAAGTTACAGGGAGGTCACTGGTTTGCTCACTGGAAGAAGGAAGAGGAATTAAGTAGATCTCATCTAGCTCGCAAGCCTGAGTTATAGAAACAACACAGTGGTAAATATCTTTGTGGTTAATTTTTTTAATGTGTATTTATATTTGAGAGAGAGACAGACAGACAGAGCATGAGTGGGAGATGGGCAGGGGGGGGGGGAACACAGAATCTGAAGCAGGCTCCAGACTCTTAGCTGTCAGCATAGCTCCAGATCATGACCTGAGCTGAAGTCAGACGCTTAACATGAGCCACCCAGGCACCCCTGTAGTTAATTCTTTGTACCATGACCATGATTTACTTAGGATAAATTTCTAAAACTGGAATCACTGAATCAAAATGTTTTTGCCTTTTTTTTTTTTTTTTTTTTTTTTTTTTGAGCGAGAGAGAGAGAGCAAGCACATGAGCAGAGGAGAAGGACAGAAGGAGAGAGAAAGAAAATCTCGAGCAGGCTCCATGCTTAGTGTGAAGCCTAATGCAGGGCTCAATCTCACGACCCTGGGATCATACACTGAGCCCAAATTAAGAGTCAGATGCTCAACAAACTGAGCCACCAAGGCGACCTCTTATTTTTTGTGTGTGTTGACATTCTTAAGGCTTTTGATATGTGATCATATTGCCTTCCGGAAAAGTACCAACTTAAAATCTAAAATGTTTTATAAAAGCAAAAGTTATTAAAAGAAATATCAAATTGCTTCTTGACCTTTTTGCTGAGATCAACTGTAAGAGAAACCTCAATATTATAGGCCTACTAGGCTGGCTTTCATAAAAAGATGGAAAATAAGTGTTGGCGAGGGTGTAGAGTAATTGGAGCGCTCACCTCTTACGGCTGAGAATGTAAATCGGTATAGCTGCTTTGGAAGATAGTTTGGCAGTTCATCAAAAAGCTAAACATAGAGTTACCATATGACCCCAGCAATCCCACTCTAAGTTATATACCCAAGAGAGTAGGATAAAAACAAACATGCACATAAAAAATTAAACACACATGTTGATGACAGCATTATTTATAGTAGCCAAAAAGTAGAAACAAACCAAATGTGCCCATTATACATGAATGAGCCTTAAATACATTACCCAAGTAAAAGAAACCAGTCACAAAAGCCTGCATATTGTATGATTACATTTGTGAAATGTTCAGAATGGGCATATCTGTAGAAACAGAAAGTAGATTAGTGGTTGCTTAGCGCTGGGGTTGGGGAGGATAAAGAGTGACAGTAATGAGTATGGGGTTTATTTATGGGGGAAGAAAGTATTTTAAAATTAGATTGTAGTGATGGTGGCACAACTCTGTGAATATATGAAAAAATGTTAACATACACCTTATTTTTTCAATTTTTGAGTTTTGATATTGATATATGCATATTGATACATTGATATATGCATATTTATACATTATGCTATGTTCACAACAAAGGGGACCTTTGGTCCCCATGCATTGTTATTATGATATTATTTACTATATTCCTTATGCTGTGCTTTTTATTCCTGTGATTTATTCATTCTGTAAATAGAAGCCCACTATCTCCCATTATCCTTCACCCATTTTGCCCAACCTCACACCGTTTTTCCTGTTTGGCAACCAACACTTTGTTCTCTGTATTTATAGGTCTGACTCTGCTTTTTGTTTATTTATTTATTTTAGATTTCACTTATTTTTTTGCTTTAATTTATAATTTGATATTAATATTGTTACCCTTGATTTTAATTTGAAAATATGCCTGAAATGTATTTGAAAATTTGAAAAAAATTCTATATTTATTTGTCTTTTGTACAGTGTATCTTTTACAAAGAGACCATAATTTACTTTTTGGATAATTTTTTTCTTTGATTTTCTTTCTTTATTTTTCATCATGATAAGTGTACTTTTTAATCCTCATCCCCTATTTCCCCAATCCCCCAACCCACCCCCCTCTGGTAACCATCAGTTTGTTCTCTATGGTTAAGAGTCTATTTCTTGGTCTGCCTCTCTCTCTCTCTTTTTTTTCCTCTGCTGGTTGGTTTTGTTTATTAAATTCCACATATGAGTGAGATCATATTGTACCTGTCTTTCTCTAACTGACTTACTTCCCTTAGCATTATGCTCTCTAGCTCCATCCATGTTGTTGCAAATAGCAAGATTTCATTCTTCTTTTCTGGCTGAATAATATTCCATAGTGTGTGTGTGTGTGTGTGTGTGTGTGTGTGTGTGTGTATGTGTATACCACATCTTCCTTATCCATTTGTCTATTGATGGACATTTAGGTCTCTTCCTCCTTGACTATTATAAATAACACTGCAATAAACATAGGGCACATTATATCTTTTCAAATTAGTGTTTTTGTTTTCTTTGTACAAATACCCAATAGTGGATTCCTGGATTCCATGGTATTTCTATTTTTAATTTTTGGAGGAAGCCTCTATACTGTTTTTCATGTTGGCTGTATCAATTTACGTTCCCGCCAATAGCGCACAAGGATTCCTTTTTCTCCACAGCCTCGCAAGCACTTTTATTTCTTGCCATTTTGATTTTAGTTATTGCTGAAAGGTGTAAGGTGATATCTCATTGTGGTTTTGATTTGTATTTCTTTCAAAATTAGTTATGTTGATCACCTTTTCATGTTTGTTGGCCATCAGTGTCTTCTTGGAAAAATGTCTATTCAGGTCCTCTGCCCATTTGAAAATCAGATTATTTGGTTATTTTATGTGCAGTTGTATAATTTTATAGAGTTTGGATATTAACCCCTTATTAGGTACATCATTTGTAAATATATTCTCCAATTCAGTAGGTTGCCTTTTTGTTTTGTTGATGATTTCCTTTGCAGTGCAGAGGCTTTTCCTGCAGATATAGTCCCAGTGGTTTAATTCTGCTTTTGTTTCCCTTGCCGTAGGAGACATATCTAGAAAAATGTTCCTATGGCCAATGTCAAAGAATTTACCCTTTTGTTCTCTTCTAGGATTTTTATGGTTTCAGGTCTCATATTTAGGTCTTTAATCCATTTTCAGTTTATTTTTGTGTATGGTATTAAAAGGGTCTAGTTTCATTCTTTTGCCTGTAGCTGTTTGTTTCCCCTGCACCATTTGCTGAAGGGATTGTCTTTTTCCCATTTTATACTCTTGCTTCCTTTGTCATAGATTGATCGGTCATTTAATTGTGGGTTTATGTCTGTGTTTTCTATTCTGTTCCATTGTTCTATGTATCTGTTTTTGTGACAGTACCATAGTATTTTGATTACTACAGCTTTGTAGTATATCTTGAAATCTGGAATTGCGATACCTCCAGCTTTGCTTTTCTTACTCAAGATTTCTTTGGTTATTTGGAGTCTTCTGTGGTTCCATACAGATTTTAGGATTGTTTTAGTTGTCTAGAACAAATGCAGTTGGTATTTGGATAGTGATTGACTCAATCTGTAGATTGCTTTGGGTAATGTGGGCATTTTAACAATACTCATTCTTCCAATCCATGTGCATGGAATATCTTTCATTTGTTTGTATCATCTTCATTTTCTTTCAAGTGCTTTATGTTTTCCAAAATATAGGTCTTTCACCTCTTTGGTTAAGTTTATTCTTAGGTATTTCATTCCTTTTGGTGTTAGTTTAAATCGTGTTTTTTTCTCAATTTCTCTTTCTGATGCTTCATTATTACAGGATAGAAATGCTACCAATTTCTGGCTATTAATTTTGTATCCTGCAACTTTACTGAATTCATTTTTTTATTTCAAGCAGTTTTTTGATGGGGTCTTTAGGATTTTCTATCTATAGTATCATGTTGTCTGTAAATAGTGACAGTTTTACTTCTTCTTTACCGGTGTGGATGTCTTTTCTTTCTTTCTTTATTTTTTTCTTTCTTTCTTTCTTTCTTTCTCTCTCTCTCTCTCTCTCTCTCTCTTTGTTTCTTTTCTTTTTCTTTCTTTCTTTTTCTTTTTTATCTGATTGTGGCTAGGACTTGCAGTGCTGTGTTGAATAATGGTGACAAGAGTGGTCATTATTGTCTTTTTCCTGACCTTAGAAGAGAAGTTTTAAGATTTTCACCACTGGGTGTGATGTTAGCTGTGAGTATTTTATATGTGGCCTTTATTATGTTAAAGTATGTTCCCTTTATACCCACTTTGTTGAAAGTTTTTATCATGAATGGATGTTGGTCTTGTCAGATGCTTTTTCTGCATCTATTGAGATGATTATATAATTTTTATCCTTAGTTTTGTTCATGTGGTGTATCATATTGATTGATTTGTGAATAGTGAACCATCCTTGCGTCCCCAGAATAAATCCCACTTGATTGTGGTAAATTAATTAATTAATTAATTATAAATGTTTTTATTTATTTTGAGAGAGAGATTAATTATAAATGTTTCATTTATTTTGAGAGAGAGAGAGACAGCAAGCGAGCAGGGGAGGGGCAGAGAGAGAGGGAGAGAGAGAATCCCAAGCAGTTTCCGAGCCATCGGTGCACATCCTGATGTGGGGCTCGAACTCACAAACCATCAGATCATGACCTGAGCTGAAATCAAGACTCAGACGCTTAAGTGACGGAGCCACCCAGGTGCCCCTAAATGATCCTTTTTAAAGTATATTGTTGATAGAGGGAGCTAAGATGGTGGTATAGTAGGAGAACCCTGGGCTTATCTTGTCTCTCAAACACAACTAGATAACTGTCAAATCATTCTTAATATCTCAGAAATCAACCTGAAGACTGACAGGACTAACTCTGCAACTAAAGGGAGAGAAGAAGCCACACTGAAGAAGGTAGGAAGTACAGAGATGTGATTTGGGGGGAGAAACAGATAGCAGATGTTGCAGAGAGGTGGGAGCCCTGGTCATTGAGAAAGGTGAGAGAAAGAGAGGAGCACACAGGGAAATGCACAAGGAGAACATTTCCCCAAATCCTTTGGCTGGGAAGACGAGAGGGGCTGGTTTTCATAAGTTGTTGGAATTAGTGGAGTATAGAGACTGCAGTTTTAAAGATCTCTGGCTTGGCTGGGATAGAGCCCCGGGGGTGCTTCCCTGCTCCTGGAGAAGAGTCAGGCAAACACCCTGGGGCAGATGGTATGGAAAGAGTGATCTGAAGAGCACCTGGGGCACACAAAGGGATATTATTTGTTCTTCTTGGAGAGTGTCCCTGAGAGGTAGCATTCACAGAGATGCCTCTCCAGGGACAAAAGAGCTGGCTGGGTCTGTTTCCCTCCTCTGCCCGTCAGCATAAATACAGAGCCACCCACCATCAGTAGTGCAGTGCCAACACTGGATACCTAATCTGCTTACATCAGGTCCCACACCCCTGCTCTGTGGTGGAACTGCCCTTCACAGTTAAGTTGGCTCAGTCCCAGTGCTGCAGGTCCTTTCCCCTGAAGACCAGCAGAAACCACTGCCCACACCAAGTTCCCCCACCCAGAGAGTTCTGCAGGGCTTCACTTCTAGTGGAAGCAGTATCAGGTCTAATTTAACAAGCAGACCAGAACATAACTAGTTAAAATTTGCTGCATTCTGGTCACGCACCCAACACTGCCCACTGCAGGCAAGGAGAGCCTCTGCAGATGACTGGCCTGAAAATAGAGCAGCTGAAACACAATAGCACAGTGCACGCAGCACATACCCACAGGCACTCCCTGAAGCACTAGGCCTCAGACACTATGTGACCTGTTCTTTGAAAAGCCATTTTTCTCAGAAGCATGGAAGAAACATAATGGGCTTTTCTAACACAGAAAAGGAGATAGAGACTTAGACCAAATGAGAAGAGAGAGGAATTCATCCCAAATGAAAGAACAAGATAAGCTCAGAGATCTAAGTGAAACAGATATAAGTAACATGCCTGATGGAGAATTTAAAGCCCCAATCATAAGGATACTTGCTGGGCTTGAAAAAAGAATGGAAGGCTTCAGGTAGGCCCTTACTACAGAGATAAAAGAATTAAGAAACAATCAGTCAAAAATGAAAAATGCAATAACTGAGATTCAAAACAGACTTGCTGTGACAAACAGGATGAAAGAAGCAGAGGAGTGAATAATTTAGAAGATAAAATACTGGAAAATAAGCTGAACAAAAGAGAGAATTATAGAACATGAGAATAGACTTAGGGAACTTAGTAATTCCATAAAACATAATAAAATTCATATTATAGGAGTCCCAGAAGACAGACAGAAAAGGGGGCAGAAAATTTGTTTGAGGAAATAATAGCTGAAAACTTCCCTAATCTGGAGAAGTAATCAGACCTCCAGATCCAGGAGGCACAGAGAATTCAAAATCAACAAAAGCAGACCAATACCAAGACATACTGTAATTAAAGTTTTAAAATCAAGTGATTAAAAAAAAAATCTTAAAAGCAGCAAGACAAAAGAATTCCCTAACTTAGAAGGGAAGACCCATAAGGCTAACTACAGATCTCTCAATAGAAACTTAAGAAGTCAGAGAGGGTGGCATGATAATCTGCAGTTAAGAATACTCTATCCAGCAAGGCTACCATTCAGAATAGAAGGAGAGCGAGAGAGAGTTTGCCAAACAAACAAAAACTAAAGGTGTTCGTGACCACTAAACCAGCCCTGCAAGAAATATTAAAGAAATTTCACTCAGAATTCCTTTGCATGAAAAGGAAAGACCAAAAGTGACAAAGATAAGAAAGAGAGAAAATCTCCAGAAACAATGACAAAACTAGTAATAAAATGGCAATATATACATATCTATCAATAATTACTCTGAAGTAAGTGGAGTAAACGCTCCACTCAAAAGGCATAGGATGACAGAATGGATAACAAGGCCCATCTATATGCTGCTTATATAAGAGACTCATTTTAGACATAAAGACAACTGCAGATTAAAAGTGAGGGGATGGGGAAACATTGATCATACATATGGACTTAAAGCGAGAGTAGCAATACTTGTATTTAACAAAATAAACTTTAAACCACAGACTGTAACAAGAGATGAAGAAGGGCACTGTATCATAAGAAAGGGGACAATCAAACAAGAAAAAAAAATTCTAAATACTTAAACACTGAACATGGGAATACCCAAATGTATAAAATAATTAATTACAAACCAACTCACTGATAATACAATAATGTTAGGGTACTTTAACACCCCGTTTACATTGATGCACCTATAATGTACACAGAAAATAAACAAGGAAATACTGATGCTGAATGACACACTGGACCAGATGGACTTAACAGATATGTTCAGAACATTCCATCCTAGAGCAGCAGGATACTTCCCTTTTCCAGTGCACATGGGACATAGTTTGGAATAGATCACAAACTAGATCACAAATCAGGCAAGGTAAAAGTCAAACTTTATTCTTCACAGATGATGTGATACTTTATGTACAAAACCTGAAAGACTCCACCAAAAAATTGTAAGATATAAAATCAACATGTAGAAATCTGTTGCATTTTTATATACCGATAATGAAGCAGCAGAAAGAGAAATCAAGGAATCAACCCCATTTGCAACTTCCCTGAAACCTGTAAGATATCTAGGAATAAACCTAACAGAGATAAACTATCTGTGTTCTGAAAACTTTGGAACACTTAGGAAACAAACTGAAGAAGACAAAAGAAATGGAAAAACATTCCATGCCCAAGCATTAGACGAACAAATATCATTGAAATGTCTATACTATCTAAAGCAGTCTACAATTCAATTCAGTCCCTATCAAAATAACACCATCATTGTTCACAGAGCTAGAACAAACAATTCTCAAATTTGTATGGAACCAGAAAAGATAGCCAAATAGCCAAGGTAATGTTAGAAAAGCAAAGTAGGAGGCATCACCATTCCAGACTTGAAGCTGTAGTACAAAGTTGTAATCATCAACACAGTATGGCATTGGCACAAAAACCAGACACATAAATCAATGGACCATAACAGAGAACCCAGAAATGGACCCACGACTGTATGGTCAACTCATTTTTGGCAAAGCAAAAAAGAACATCCAATGGAAAAAAAGTCTTGTTAACAAACAGTGTTGAGAAAATTCGAGAGTGACATGCAGAAGAATGAAAGTGGACCAATTTCTTACACCATACACAAAAATAAATTCGAAATGATGAAAGAATCAAATGTGATACAAGAAACCATCAAAATCCTAGAGGAGAACATAGGCGGCAACATCTTTGACCTCAGCCAGAGTAACTTCTTATTAGACATGTCTCCGGAGGCAAGGGAGACAAAAGCAAAAATGAACTCTTGGGACCTCATCAAGGTCACTCCTGTACAGTGAAGGAAACAATAAACAAAACTAAAAGGCAATCTATGGAATGGGAGAAGATATTTGCAAATATATCGGATAAAGGGCCAGGATCAAAATCTAGAAAGAATTTATCAAATTCAACACCCAAAAAACGAATAATCCAGTTAAGAAATGGGCAGAAGACATGAATAGACACTTTTCCAAAGAAGGTATCCAGATGGCTAATAGAAACATGAACAGATGCTCAACATCACTCATCATTAGGGAAATACAAATCAAAACCACAATGAGATACCACCACACACCAGTCAGAATGGCTAAAATTAGTAACTCAGTAAATGACAGATGTTGGTGAGGATGCAGAGAAAGGAGAACCCTCTTGCACTGTTGGTGGAAATGTGAACTGGTGCAGCCACTCTGGAAAATAGTGTGAAGTCTCCTCAGAAAGTTAAAGATAGAATGACCCTATGACCCAGCAATTGCACTGCTAGGTATTAATCTAAATGATACAAAAATACTGATGGGAAGGGGAACATGCACCCCAGTGTTTATAGCAGCGCTATCAACAACAGCCAAAGTATGGAAGGAGTCCAAATGTCCATCGACTGGTGAATGGATAAAGAAGATGTGGTATATATATTCAATGGAATATTACTCAGTGATCAAAAAGAATGAAATCTTGCCATTTGCAATGATGAAACTAGAGTGTATTATGCTAAGTGAAATAAGTCAGAGAAAGACAAATACCATAGTATTTCACTCGTGGAAATCAAGAAAGAAAACAGATGAACATAGTAGAAGGGAAGGAAAAATAAAATAAGATAAAAACAGAGAGGGAGGCAAACCATTAGAGACTCTTAACCATAGAGAATGACCTGAAGGTTGCTGGAGAGGAGGTGGGTGAGGGAATGGGCTAAATGGGTGAGGGGGATTGAGGAGGGCACTTGTGATAAGCACTGGCTGTTATATATGTGACAAATCACTGAATTCATTCTACTTTCTGAAACCAATACTACATTATATGTTAACTAACTTGAATTAAAATAAAATCTTGGAAAGAAAAACAAGCAGCAAGAGAAAAGAAGATAGTTACATATAAGGGAAACCCCATAAGGCTATTAGATATATCTCTCCCCCCAATGTGTGTGTGTGTGTGTGTGTGTGTGTGTGTGTGTGTGTGTGTATACACACACACACACATATATATACACACACACATATATATACATATACATATATATATATATACTTATGTATGTATATATATATACATATATGTGTATATATACACATATATAAGTATATATATATATATCCTCTGTCACACTCCCATCAACCCTCAGTTTGTTCTCTGTATTTAAGAGTCTCTTATGGTCTGCCTCCCTCTCTGTTAGAAAGTATTTTTTCTTGCTAGGGGATTTTTCACCAGAAACTTTGTAGGCCAGAAGAGACTGGAATAATGTTTTCAGACTGCTGAAAGGAAAAAATCTGCAGCCCAGAATATTCTCCCCAGCATGGCTATCATTCAGAATAGAAGGAGAGAGAAAGATTTTCCCAGATAAACAAAAGCTAAAGGAGTGTATGACTATTGAAGTAGCCCTACAAGAAATAATTAAAGTGGACTCTTTGGAAAGTAAAGGTCATAAGTAAGAGTATTAAAAGTAGGAAACACAAAAGCAGTAAAAATAAATATATCTATAAAAATCAGTGAAGAGATTCACAAAATAAAAGGATGTAAAGTATGATACCATATACCCAAAATGTGGTGGTGGAGGGGAGGTGTAAAGAATGGGTTGAAATTGAAGCGACCATCAACTTAATATAGACTGTTATATGCATAAGATGATATACACAAACCTAATGGTAACCACAAGTCAAAAACCAGTGATACACAGCAAATGAAGAGAAAGGAATTAAGCTATCAAGAAATCAAGCCAGCAAACCGTGAGAGAATAGAGCAAGAGAAGAAAAGAAGGGAGAAGAACTACAAAAACAACCACAAAACAAGTAACATGATGACAATAAATACATACCTATCAATAATTACTTTGTATATAAATGGACTGAATGCTCCATTCAAAAGACACAGGATTACTGAATAAAAACAATACAAACAAACCATCAATATGCTGCCTATAACAGACTCATTTCAGACAAGAAGACACTTGTAGATTCAAAGTGAGGGGACAGAGACATATGTATCATGCAAATAAATGGGAAAAGAAAGATGGAGTAGGAATTCCTATATCAAAGTTGACTTTAAAATGAAGAATGTAACAAGAGACAGACATCATATAATAATTAAAAAGACAATCCAACAAGAAGATATAACAATTGTAAATATTTATGTACCCAACATGATTTCACCAAAATATATAAAACACTTAATAACAACATAAAGGAACTAATTGATAGTAATGCAATAATGGTAATAGTATGGAATGTTAACACCCCACTGGCATCAATGGACAGATCATCCAAATAGAAAATCAACAAGGAAATGGTGGCTTTAAAAAATTTTTTTTTCTTTGAGAGAGAGAGAGAGAGAGAAACAGAGCACGAGTCGGGGAGGGGCAGGCTCCAGGCTCTGAGCTATCAGCAGCTCACAAGCCGTGAGATCATGACCTGAGCCGAAGTTGGATGCTTAAGCAATTGAGCCAACCAGGTGCTCTGGAAATGGTGGCTTTGAATGACACACTGGACCAGATGGATTTAACATATATATTCAAAATATTCCATCATAAATAGAATACACATTCTTTTCAAATGCATGTGGAACATTCTCCAGAATAGATCACATATTCGGTCACAAAACAAGTCTTACCAAATTCAAAAATATCAAAGTTGATCCATTCATCCTTTCTGACTACAAAACTATGAAACTAGGAATCAACTGCAAGACAAAATCTGGAAAGACCACAAATCTATGAAAATTAAATAACATGATACTAAACAATGGTCAACCAAGAAACCAAAGAGGAAATTAAAAAAAAAAAATTGGAGACAAATGAAAATGAAAACCCAACTGTCCAAAACCTCTGGGATACAATAAAACAGTTCTAATAGGAAAGTTTATAGCAATACAGGCCTACATCAAGAAGCAAGAAAAATCTCAAATAAGGTTGGTTCACTTTTTATCTGAAGGAACTAGAAAGAGAAGAACAAATAAAACCCAAACTCAGCCGAAAGAATGAAATAATAAAGATTAGAGCAGAAATAAATAATACAGAAACAAAAACAAAAAACCCAACCTCCCCCCACCCACTCCTAAACAATAGAACAGATCAATGAAATCAGGAGCTGGTTCTATGAAAAAATAAAAAATACTGATAAACCTCTAGCCAGACTCATGAAAAATAGAGAAAGAGGGAGCCCACATAAACAAAATCACAAATTAAAGATGAGAAGAAATAACCAACACCACAGGAATACAAACAATTGTAAGAGAATGTTATGAAAAACTATATGCCAACAATTGGACAATCTGGAAAAAATGGACACATTCCTAGAAACATACAACGTACCAAAACTGAAACAGGAAGAAACAGAAAATTTGAACACATAGATTACCAGCAATGAAATTGAATCCATAATCACAAATCTCCCAACAAACAACAGTCCGGGACCAGACATCTTCACAGGTGAATTCTACCAAATATTTAAAGAAAACTTAATACCTAGTCTCAAACTATTATAAAAAATAGATGCGGAAGGAAAACTTGCAAATTCATTCTGTGAATCTATCATTACCCTGTTACCACAGCTAAAGACACCCCTAAAAAAGAGAAACTACAAACCAATATTGCTGATGAACACAGATGCAAAAATCATCAACAAAATACTAGCAAATCATAACTCATCAATACATTTTAAAAAATCATTCGCCATAATCAAGTGAAACTTATTCCTGGGATGCAAGGGCAATTCATTATTCACAAATTAATCAACATGATACATCACATTAATAAGAGAAAAAATAAAAACCATGTGATCATTTCAATAAATGATGCAGAAAAAGCATTTGACAAAGTACAACATCCATTCATGATTTAAAAAAAAGAATCCTCAACTAAGTAGGTTTAGAGGCAACATACCTCAACATAAGAAAGGCCTTACAGGAAAAACCCACAGTGAATATCATACTGCAGAAAAACTGACAGCTCTTTCTCTTAAGGTCAAGAACAAGACAAGAATGTCCATGCTCACCACTTTTATTCAACACAGTACTGGAGGTCCCAGCCACAGCAATCAGACAACAAAAAGAAATAAAAGGCATCCAAATTAGTAAGGAAGGAGTAAAGCTTTCACTATTTGCAGATGACATGATACTATATATAAAAACCTGAAAGACTCCACCAAACAACTATTAGAAGTAATAAATGAACTCATTAAGGTCACAGGATACAAATGAGTGAACAGAAATCCACTGCATTTCTAAACACCAGTAATGAAGGAGCAGAAAGAAAAATTAAGAAAATAATCCCATTTATGATTGCATCAAAAATAATAAAATACCTAGGAATACTTAACTAAAGAAGTGAAAGACCTGTACTCTGAAAATTATAAAATATTCATGAAAGAAATTGAAGACACAAAGAATTGTAAAGACATTCCATTTTGATGGATTGGATGAAAAACTATTGTTAAAATGTTCATACTGCCCAAAACAACCTATGGATTTAATGCAACCTTATAAAAATAGAAACAGCATTATTCACAGAACTAGAACAAATAATCACAAAATTTGTATGAAACACAAAAACCCCCAAATAGCCAAAGCAATCTTGAAAAAGAACAAAACCTGGGGCGCCTGGGTGGCTCAATTGGTTAAGCATCCGACTTCGGCTCAGGTCATGATCTCACAGTTCGTGAGTTCGAGCCCCATGTCGGGCTCTGAGCTGACAGCTCAGAGCTTGGAGCCTGCTTCAGATTCTGTGTCTCCCTGTCTCTCTGACCCTCCCCTGCTTGCACTCTGTCTCTCTCTTAAAAATAAATAAACGTTAAAAAAAAAAAAAAAGAACAAAACTGGAGGTATCACAGACTTCAAGTTACACTACAAGGCTGTAGTAATCAAACAGTTTGGTACTGGCACAAATATAGACACACAGATCAGTGGAAGAGAACAGAGACCCCAGAAATAAGCCCACAATTATATGTTCAGTTAATTTTTGACAAGGCAAGAATGTGCAATGGGAAAAAGATAGTCTCTCCAACAAATGGCATTGGGAAAATTAGACAGCTACATGCAAAAGAATAATACTGGACCACTTACACCATACACACAAATAAACTTAAAATGGATTAAGGACCTAAATATGAGATGTGAAACCATACAATTCCTAGAAGAGAGCACATGCAATAATTTGTCTGACTTCGGCTGTAACAGAATCTTCTAGATACATATCCTGAGGCAATGGAAACAAAGGCAAAAATAAACTATCAGGAAAACATCAAAATAAAAAGCTCTGCATGGCAAAGGAAATGATCAACAAAACTAAAAGACAGCCTACTAAATGGGAGAAGATATTTGCAAGTGACATATCTGATAAAGAGGTAGTATACAAAAGAAGTTACGTAACTCAACACTAGAAACAAATAATCAGATTAAAAATGAGAATGAGGCACCCAGGTGGCTCATTCAGTTAAGCATCTGACTCTTGATTTCAGCTCAGGTCATGATCTCACAGTTTGAGAGTTTGAGCCCAGCATCGGGCTCTGCACTGTTAGCACTTGGGGTTTTCTCTTCCTCTCTCTCTGCCCCTCCCCCACTTACACATGCTGTCTCTCTCTCAAATAAACAAACTTAAAAAAAAAATAATATAAAAATGGGCAGAAGACATGAACAGACATGTCTCCAAAGAGGACATCCAGATAGCCAAAGACACATGAAAAGATGCTGAACATCACTCATCATCAGGGAAATGCAAATCACAACCACAATGAGGTAATACTTTAAACCTGTCAGAATGAAATAAACAAGTGTTGGTGAGGATGTGGAGAAAAAGCACCCCTCGTGTACTGTTGGTGGGAATACAAACTGGTGCAGCCACTGTGGAAAACACTATGGAGGTTCCTCAAAAAAAATTAAAAATATAACCACCCTACATTCCAGTGATCACACTACTGGATTTTTACCCAAAGAATATGAAAACACCAATTCGAAGAGATACACGCACCCCTATGTTTACTACAGCACTCTTTGCAGTAGCCAAATTATGGAAGTAGCCTAAGTGTCTATTGGTAAATGAATGGATAAAGAAGATGCGGTATATATATATACAATAGGATATTATTCAGCCATAAAAAATGATTAAAGGGGAAAAAAAGAGAAGCAAATCAAGAAACAGACTCTTAGCTGCAGAGAACAAACTGATGGATATCAGCAGGGAGATCGGTGGGAAGATAGAATAGATGATGGGGATTAAGGAGTGCACTTGTGATGAGCACCAGATGTTGTATGGAAGTGTCAAATAACTAAATTGTACACCTGGAACTAATGTTACACTGTGTGTTAACTAATTAGAATTTAAATAAAAACTTAAAAAAATGAAATCTTGCCATTTGAAACAACAAGGATGGAGCTAGAAAGTATAAAGCTAAGAGAAATAAGCCAGTCAGAGAAGGAAAAATACAATTTCACTCATTTGTGGAATTTAGGAAACAAATGAACAAAGGAGAAAAAAGAGCGAGAGAGAGAGACAAACAAAAAGACTATAGAGAATAAACACATGATTACCAGAGACGTGGTGGGTGAGGCGATGGGTGAAATAAGTGAAGGGGATTAAGATTACAGTTATCTTGATGAGCATTAAGTAATATATGGAATTGTTGAATCACTATATTATACAACTAAACTATAACACTGTATGTTAACTACACCAGAATTAAAATAAGTAAATTAGGGGCACCTTGGAGGCTAACTCAATTAAGCATCTGGCTCTTGATTTCACCTTCGGTCATGATCTTGTGGGTCATGAGATTGAGCCCTGTGTTGGGCTGTGTACTGGCTTAGGATCTCTTGGGATCTCTCTTTTTCTCTCTCTGCCCCTCCCCTGCTCATGCACATGCATACTTTCTCTCTCTCTCCCTCCCTCCCTCTCTCTCTCTCTCAAAATAAACATTTTAAAAATTAAGTAATTAAATATTAAAAATTAAGAAGTTTTTACAAGTTGTAGTTTAAATTTTTTTATTTATTTTTGAGACAGAGAGAGACAGAGCATGAGCAGGGAAGGGGCAGAGAGAGAGGGAGACACAGAATTGGAAGCAGGCTCTAGGCTCTGAGCCATCAGCACAGAGCCCGATGCTGGGCTTGAACTCACAGACTGTGAGATCATGACCTGAGCCGAGGTCGGACACTCAATTGACTGAGCCACCCAGGCGCCCCTACAAGTTGTAGTTTAAAAGAGCAACTAGCTTATAGAAGAGCCAGCCTTAGAACTCTGACAAACAGTGGGGAAGCTGGTGGAATCTTCATGTAGGAGGGTCTGACAGACATGGTGTACACTTCCCTTTACCTTCAAAACACAGACCAGTGCACAGTCTAGTTACTGTAACCAGCCTGCCACCTGAGTGAGCCCCAATCTCTAGCCCATACCAGCCCCAGCTGTCTCACCAAGACATCCACAGGGCAGTGCACACTGGGACACCACTGGTTAGTGTTCACTACAGCCTCAGCCTTCACACCGAGGTGACACAGGTACAAAGCTCCCCAAAACACTCCAGGCTCACATCACTTCATCTTCAGGAGGCTTGCTACGGTACCTTGGTGCAGAATACACTGGAATGTCTCACTTGACATCTGCTTCAGATCTGGCTATCCCTGCTGGGGTAACCCCTGTGTTGAGCACCCTGGGACACTCATGCCCAGGCTGGCCTGGCCTCCAGTTGCCTGGTTAGGGCCAAACACCTTGGGATACCACCCAATTCATCTTCAGCTGTCCTTCCAGGGCACATTTTGTGTGGATAGCCCAGGGACCAAACCAGTCCTTGCCCATTTTAGTTTTAGCTGTCACACCAGGTCGTCCCTGCATAAAGTGCCTCAGGACCTCTTGGCCTATACCACACCTCGACTCCAGCTGCCCCTCCAGGGTGCTCTCTGCACAGAAAATACAGAAACACCATGGTCTGCATCCACTTCAGCTTCAGCTATCTTACCAAGGTGTCTTCTGTCCTCCCAGCTTGCACCCACTTTAGGCTCAGCTGTCCTGCCAGAATACCCTCTGCACAGAGAGTTCAGGGGCTTTCTGGCCCACACACTTCATCAACTCCAGCCACCCTACCAAAGCACCCCCTGTGGCAAGCACCCTGGGGTATCCTGGCATGCACCCACTTCAGCTTTAGCTATCCAACAGGTGTTCACTATATGGAAAGCCCACAGACTCCAGCCTATGCCAGCCACAGTCAGCCAGCAAAAGTCACCAACCACACACAGTATACACAGGAGACAATCATACACAAGACCATTCCTTCACATTTAGGAGAAGTAACTGTTGAGCCTAATCTATAAAAGACAAAACACCAAAAGTCAAGCAAAATGAGGAGACAGAAGAACATATTCGAAAAAAACCAAAACAAACAAAAAAGCTCTTAGAACCTAATTCCAAGAACAACAGCAAGCTGAACCATTTGCTTTCGTTATGTGTAACTTTGACTTTTAAAAATGCATGCTGAAGCTGCTGGCTATAGAACCTTCCAACTGTGAGTCATGAAGCTAGATGATGGAAGCCAGAAGATAATGGGTTAACATCTTTAAAGTGTTAAAAGAAAATACCCTTAGATTCTACACACGAGGAAAATTCTTCAGAAATGAAAGCAAAATAGGGACATTTTCTGATAAAATAATTAAAATTTTCAGCAGACACGTACTAAAAGGGAATTCTTTATAAATACTGTGCGCTGATTGCACCACTGCAGTACGTTAAAAGGGAGTTCTTTAGCCAGAAGGCAGATGATCACTGGATGGAAACACAATAAAACAGCAAGAAATGAAGGGCACTAGAAAGGGTAAATACATGAATAAAATTAAGTGGCTTTGGATTATCCAAAATAATAATATAGGGTTTAAAAAAATGTGTATAGAATTATATTTTAAAAATAGCACAAGATGTGGGATGGGGTTCATAGTGTTGAAGTAACATCCTTGCATGTCTGGAAAATGGTAAAAGTACTAATTTTTAGTAGATAATAATGCATGTTCTCATCTCTAAGGAAACTGATAAAAGAATAACAAATGAGACTATAACTAATGTACAGTAGAGGGTTAACTCATCAGGCCTTAGTTGATCAAACCGTGCACATTTCCAGGTCTTTAGGACTAGCTCTTGACCAACTCCTGAGAAATAATCTCTAAGCCCTTGGGTATTCTGCCTGGATATCCTGTCTTTGCATACATGAGGCTGTGGACCATGCCTGCTAAGTTTTTGTTAACAGTGTGAATTCTGGTAAACATGTGCTTTTGTTCACCTGTGGCCCTGGGCCACATGCTTTATCAGTTTGGAGGTAGTGGTGGGAGGGGCTGCACTGGAGATTGATTAGCTGAAGTCAGTCTGACAGGTGTTCCATGCCTATATGTGATGGTCCCCCAGCTCTCCCCATCCCAACCAAACCCTCTGTATATGTCATTAATATCTCAGTAGAGCTGGGGTGGACCCCGGGACACTAAGACTTTGGTGAGTTTCCCTGGCCTTTCCCCTGTTGGCAGTTGTTTGCATGTGTTGTTATACATCATTGCTGGGAGGATTAAGTGCTGCTACTCTGATTCCCCTGGGAGAGGTCAAGTTGAGCATGGTGTCTCCTAGATTACACTATGCACATTTTCCCTTGCTGATTTTAACCCTATGTATTTTCATTGCATTAAATCACCATGGTGAGTATACAGTTTTTCTGGGTTCTGAGTTGTTCTTGGAAATCATTGAACCTGTAAATGATCTTGGGATCTGCTGATACAACAAAAAAGTTGTTGATTAACAACTAACAAATTAACACTAACAAATTAATACAGGGGGGAAATGGAATAATAATATATTCTTGATAGAGAAAAAAGTAAGGAACAAGTAACACATGAGGCAAATGGAAAATATGTCAGCAGAGGAGGGCAAAGAGAGAGGGAGACACAGAATCTAGAGCAGGCTCCAGGCTCTGAGCTATCAGCACAGAGCCTGACATGGGGCTTGAACTCACATACTGTGGGATCATGACCTGAGCCGAAGTTGGATACTAAATCGACTGAACTACCCAGATACCCCTGTCACACTTGATTTTTGAATCCAACTGTATGCTGTTTATAGTGCCACATCTTAAATATAACATGAAATATTTAAATTAAAAGGATGGGAAAAGATATTCCAGGCAAACATAATCCACAAGAAAGCTATTTATTGTAGACATATAAGATGAAGTAGATTTTAGTGAGACAGACACATTTAATGTTAAAATGGTCAATCCCACGGAAAAGTAACAGTCCTATATTAGTATGCCTTTAATAACATATCAAATAAAAGTTATGAAAGGAAAATTGGCCGTTCCACAATCGTAGTTTCTTTATCCATTGAGATGGTCATTTGGAGGCTTTTTGTTCTTTATTTTGTTAATGTGAATTCCGCTGGTTTTTGAAAATGTTGAACAAATCTTACATTCTTGAAATAAACCTAATTGGATTGTGATCTTATTAGCTTTATATAGCTGGATTCAATTTGCTAGTGTTTTATTCTTGATTTGTGTGTTTACATGCCTATGTTTGTTTTGATTACCTTACCAATGCCCACAGTGGGTTGGCAGGCATATACTTTTTCAGTAGGTTCAGATGACTCAGCACATAACATCCACACTGGATGCAGAAGAAACAAGTCAGATTTATTAAGACATACAACTCCATGGAGGAAGAACACAGCACACCTTGAGGGACCTCGTGGGTGGCAATAGGGGTGAAAGAAAGAGTAGAAAACAAAAACAGAGCTGGGAATAGGTTGAGGCCTTATATGACTTACAGGGTAGGGCTTCCCGCATCAACCCAGTTAAACTGGATGGTTTGAATGAAAGCAGCTGGAAAACTAGGTCAAGACTAAGAGGAAGTACAGAGAGGAACTGAGAGTGGATTGTTTTAGATAAAAAAGTAGACAGCAAGGAATTCTACTTATTAGGATAGCAAAGAGAGAGAGCTACTAGTATGAGTTGGTAGTTTCTGTGAAAAAGGAGGAGTCTCCCTTAGGGTATGTCTGTTTTTCTCTTTAGACCCATGACATATGTCATTGTAGTCATTGTGTCAAGAAAACATTTTCTCACTACAGTGTTTAGGAGAGAGATCAGCCTCTAGTTTCTTTTCTTGTGTTTTCTTTGTTGGGTATTGGTATGAAAGTTATTCTAGTCTCACAGAATGAGGTGGAAAATGTACCCTCTTTTTTCGTTTTTGGAAAAGTTTATGTATTGGAGTTAATGCTTAAATGTTTGAAAGAATTCACTAGTGAATCATCTGAAACTTTAGTTTTCTTTTTGAGTGGCTCTTCTAACTAGATTTAATTTCTTAGAAAATTTAATTGATTTTTTGAATTTCTCCTTGATTCAATTTTGGTAAGTTATTTTTTCAATTTGTTTTGTTGAAAATTTCAGATTGGTTAAGTTTATTCCTAAGTATTCTTTGCGGTGCTAATATAAATGCAATTCTTTTCTAATTTTACTTTCCAATTGTTCATTGCAAGTATATAAAAAATTGATTTTTGTATATTGATCTTATATCCTGCAACCTTGCTCAATCATTTATGAGTTCTAGTAGAGTGTTAGTGGATTAGTTAGCATTTTCTATATAAAAATTATAGCATCTACAAATAGAAAGTTTCACTTTTTTCCCCCCAATATATACCTTTTATTTATTTATTTTCTTACTTTGTTTATTTTGCTGACTGGTACCTCCAGTGCAGTGTTGAATACAAGTGGTGAGGGTGGCCATCCTCACTTTGTTCCTGATCTTGGGAGGAAAGCATTGTCTTCATTGTTTAAGTATGATGTTGGCTGTGGTTCTTTGGCAGATATCTTTTATCGGCTTGAGGAAGTTTCCCTCTATTTTTAGTTTATTGAGTGTTTCTGTCATGGAAGATGTTGGACTTTGTCAAATGTTTTTGCTTTGTCATTGTGATGATCATGTGATTTTGTTTTTTATTGTAATGATTCTGTGTATTACATTAATTGATTTTTGAATGTCAAATCAACTGCATTCCTCACCTGGTTATGGTATATAATTTTACTTTTGTGTTGCTAGATTTAGTTTGCTAGTATTTTGTTGAGGATTTTGTATCTATATTCATAAAAAATGTGGTTGTCTTATAGTTTTCTTGTAATACCTTTGCCTGTTTTTGTTATATTGGGGTAGTACTTTCCTCATAAAATGGGTTAGGAAACATTTCTCTATTTTATATTTTTTGAAACAGTTTATGAGAAACTAGTATTCATTCTTTCTTTTATTATTAACTAAAGTTTATATTCAGATTTTCTTAATTGTTGTTGTTTTTTAATTTGTGAAAGGCTTCCTTCATCTAGTTAATTAACCCATTCATCATCTCATATCTTTTTATCTTTTTTTCCTTTTTTGGTGAGAACATTTAAGTTCTCTCTGAGCAAATTTCACTTATACAGTAGAGTCAGTATAGTATTATCAACTATAGTCACCATTTTTACATTAATTCTCAGACCTTACTCATCATATAGCTGAAAGTTTTACCAGCTTCTTCCTATTTTCCACATATTCTACCCCTTGGCAACCAATTTTCTACTGTTTCTACAAGTTTGACTTTTTTTTTAAATTAACATTTCACATATAAGTGATACCATGTAGTATTTGTCTTTCTCTGGCTGATTTTACTTAGCATAATGCTCTCAAGATCCATCCAGATTGAAAATGGCAGAATTTTCTTGTTTCTCATGGCTGACTAATATATCATTGTGTGTACCATATCTTATTTATCCATTCATCTGTTGATGACCCTTATGTTGTTTCCATATCTTAGCTGTCATGAATAATGTAGCAATGAACATGAGCAGATCCTATTTTCATTTCCTTTGGATATATACCTAAAAGTGGAGTTGCTGGATCTCATGGTAGTTCTAATTTTAAACTTTTGAGGAACTCCCATACTCCAAACTCCCATTTTGTATTCCAGATCTTTAAATATTTGGTGAAATTCAGTGGTGAAGCCATCTGGACCTGGGCTTTTCTTTGTGAGTAGTTTTTGATTACTCATTCCATTTCTTTGTTATAATCTACTCTGATTGTTTACTTTTTCTTGATTCAGTTTTTGTAGTTTGTGCCTTTTGAGGAATTTGTCCATTTTACCTAAGTTATCTAATTCATTGGTATACAGTTGTTCTCAGTATTCTTTTATAATCCTTTTTATTTCTGTAAGTTTCGTAATTATGTCCCCTCTTTCATTTCTGATTCTACTAATTTGATTCTTCTCTCTCTCTCTGGTTAATCTAAATAAAGATTTGTCAATTTTGTTGATCTTTTTCAATTAACTGAATTTTAGTTTTATTGTTGTCTATTATTTTTCACTTATCTCTAATACTATTTCTTTCTTCTTCTATTTTTTTTTTTTTTGCTTGATACGGCTTTTAATCCTTTTTTTAAAAATTTAAATCCAAGTCAGTTAACATATAGTGTAATAATAATTTCAGGAATAGAATTTAGTGATTCATCACTTACATATAACACCCAGTGCTCATCCCACCAAGTGTCCTCCTTCATGCCCCTCAACCCTTTAGCCCTTTCTCCCATCCAACACCCCTCCACCATCCCTCCTTTTGTTCTCTGTATTTAAGAGTCTCTTATGGTTTGTTTCCCTCTCTGTTTTTATATTATTTTTGCTTCACTTCCCTTATATTCAGCTGTTTTATATCTTAAATGCCCCATATGAGTGAAATCATATATTTGTTTTTCTCTTATTGATCTATTTTGCTTAGCATAATGCATTCTAGTTCCATCTATGTTGTTGCAGATGACAAGATTTTATTATTTTTGATTGCCGAGTAATACTCTATTGTATATGTATACTACATCCTCTTGATTTATTCATCAGTCGATGGACATTTGGGCTCTTTCCATACTTTGGCTATTGTTGATAGTGCTGCTATAAGCATTGGGGTGCATGTGCCCCTTCGAATCAGCATTTTTACATCCTTTGGATAAATACCTAATAGTGCAATTGCTGGGCCGTAGGGTAGTTCTATTTTTAATTTTTTGAGGAACCTTTATACTGTTTGCACCAGTTTGCATTCCCACCAGCACTGCAAAAGGGTTTCTCTTTCTCCGCATCCTTGCCAACATCTGTTGTTGCCTGAGTTGTTAATGTTAGCCGTTCTGATGTGTGAGGTGGTATGTCACTGTGGTTTTGATTTGTATTTCCCTGATGATGAGTGATGTTGAACATCTTTTCATGTGTCGGTTATCTATCTGGATGTCTTATTTGGAAAAGTGTCTATTCTTGTCTTCTGCCCATTTCTTCACTGGATTATTTGTTTTTTGGATGTTGAGTTTGGCAAGCTCTTTATAGATACTGGATAATAATCTTTTATCTGATATGTCAGATAAAGCAAATATCTTCTCCCATGCCACCGGTTGTCTTTTAATTTTTCTGATTGTTTCCTTCGCTGGGAACTATTGGGACTTCTTCCCAATTTTTGCTTTTGTTTCCCTTGCCTCTGGAGAAATGTCAAGTAAGAAGTTGCTATGGCTGAGGTCAAAGAGGTTGTTGCCTGTTTTCTCCTCTAGTATTTTGATGGTTTTCTGTCTTACATTTAAGTTTTTCATCTGTTTTGTGTTTATTTTTGTGTATGGTATAAGAAAGTGGTCCAGGTTCATTCTTCTGCATGTCACTGTCCAGTTTTCCCAGCACCACTTGCTGAAGAGACTGTCTTTTTTTCTGTTGGATATTCTTTCCTGCTTTGTCAAAGATTAGTTGGCCATAAGTTTGTGACTCCATTTCTGGGTTCTCTATTCTGTTCCATAGATCTGTGTGTCTGTTCTTGCACCAGTACCATACTGTCTTGATGATTAAAGCTTTGTAATACATCTTGAAGTCCAGAATTGTGATGCCTCCAGCTTTGTTTTTCTTTTTCAGGATTGGTTTGCTTATTTGGGATCTTTTCTGGTTCCATACAAATTTTAGGATTGTTTGTTCTAGCTCTGTGAAAAAATGCTGGTGTTATTTTGATAGGGATTGCTCTTCTGTTTAAGTTTAGTTTCCTTTAGGTTAATATGTTATGGCAGGAGATTTGGTTATTTATTTGCGATCTTTCTTTTTTTGAGAGAGACAGAGAGAGAGAGAGAGGGAGAGAGAAAGAATGCAAGCAGGGGAGGGACAGGAGGGGGGGGGGAGAGAGAGAGAGAGAGAGAGAGAGAGAGAGAGAGAGAGAGAGAATGAGAGAATTTTAAGCAAGTTCCACACCCAATGTGGAGCCTGATGAGGGCTTGATCCCATGACCATGAGATCAGGATCTGAGTCAAAACCAAGAGTCAAACACTTAATTGACTGAGCCACCCAGGGGCCCTGAGATCTTTCTTAATATACACTTTTGCCACTATAAATCTCCCTCTGACCACTGCTTTAGCTTTATCTCACAAGTTTTGTTATGTTGAATGTTTTCAGTCATCTCTAAGTATTTTATGATTTCTCTTTTGAAATATTTTTTGACTCATTGGTTATTTAGGAGTGTGTTATTTAATTTCCATGTATTTGTAACTTGCCAAGTGTCTTTTTTCCCCACTACTGATTTTGAATTTCATTCCATTGTAGCCAAAGAACGTAATTTGTATTATTTTTAACCTTTTAAATTTATTGAAGTTTGTTTTGTAGGTTAGTATATGATCTCTTCTGAAGAATGTTTCACATGCATCTGAGAGGGATGTATGTTCTATAGTTGTTGGGTGAAGTATTCTCTAGCTGTCTTTCAGGTCTAGTTGGTTTTTCCCATGTCTTCTGTTTCCTTGTTGATTTTATATCTAGTTATTCTTTCCATTATTGAAAGCAGACTGTTTAAGTTACCAACTGTAATTGTTGAGTTGTCTGTTTTTCCCTTCATTTCTGGCAGTTTTTGCTTTGTGTGTTTTGGAACTCTATTATTGGAGGCATATACATTTATAAGTATGTTTTCCTGATGGATCAACTCTTTTGTGATTATAAAAGTCCCTCTGTATCAAATTACATGGTTTTCTTTTAAAGGCTTTTTTGTTTTGTTTTGTTTTAGTAAAGCTACTCCAATTTTCAAATGATTTCTATTTCCACAATATATTTTTATTCACTTCTTTCAATCTGTATTTTTTTAATTTTTAATTTTTAAAAATTTTTATTTTTGAGAGAGACAGAGCATGAGCAGGAGAGGGGCAAGAGAAAGGGAGACACAGAATCTGAAGCAGGCTCCAGGCTCTGAGCTGTCAGCACAGAGGCCGATGTGGGGTTTGAACTCACGAACCATGAGATCATGACATGAGCTGAAGACAGACACCTAACTGACTGAGCCACGCAGGCACCCCTCAGTCTGTATTTTTAAATCTAAAGTGTGTTTTTTTTTAAATTTAATCGACAATCTCTGCCTTTTGATTGGATTGTTTAACCCATTTACATTTAGTGTTATTATTGATAGAGTTGGATTTACATTGGCCATTTTACTTATTGCTTTCTATATGTCTCATGTATTTTATATTCTTATAATTCTTCTTTACTCCTTTCTTTTGCATTTTGTGTATGTTTTTTAAGGTAGTATTTTAATGTCTTAAATGATTTTTTTTACTTTGTGTGTGTGTGTGTGTGTGTGTGTGTGTGTGTGTGTGTGGTTGCTTTAGGGTTTACTATCTACATCTCATTGGAATAAACTTCAGATTTATACTAGTTTAATTTCTGTGACATATAGAAATGTGTTTGCTATATTGCTCTATTTATTTCCCCCCATTTTGTGGTACTATTATACATATTATATCTATTAATGTCATAAACACAATAATACATTATTTTAATTATTAGTTTACCATCTGTAGTAATTTCTGTAGCCCAGTTGTATCCAACAAATTATGTCTCTTTCGAAGGAACATTTTCTGAGATCAGCATTTGATATTTGTTTTGATACCAAGAGGACTCTTTCTAGCTGTTTTATTCCTGTTTTCTCTTGCAAACTAATCACCTATCGTCTAATCTGTATTTTTCTTAAATCTGTTATTCTCTTCCTAATTGAATTTCACCACAGAGTCTACTGTTCATGAGAATACCTGAAGGTTTGAACCTCTTCATACTGTGTTGCAGATGCAGTGAGTTCATTTGGGAAGAGATTAGGCTTGCTTCTCCCACAGGCAAAATCTCTGAGGCAGCACTCTGCAGCTGGGGGTAGAGACAATGTAAAACTTCTCTCTGAGTGACACCCCTGATCTAAGAGCTGAGTGCTTAGTGAAGGTGGAGCCATTGGCCTGAGATCCTCTTGACTTGTTTCTCTTGTCATGGTACCATTGCCTCTTGAGTTGAGGCAAGGGTAATCAGGTCCCCATTATTCTCAGCATACCATGCCAAGATAGAGCCTCATTTCCACGAATGGGAGCAGGGAAGAAGAAGGCAGTTTTCACCTTTTGACCATATTTGCCCAGCACATGGCCTTAGCAGTAGGTTGCTCTGGGCAGGATGAAAAATGGCCAAGTTATTCTCCAGGAAAGCAAGCCATCCTGGGAGATGGGGGCAGAGGGAGCCCCGTGTTCTTAGCTGCAGCAGTCTTGAGTCTCTGCCTCATTAAGCTGGGAGTGGGAGGGAGGGAGAAGTCTTACTTTAAATACCATAGAGTCTGGCCTTTCTTAATGAACTTCCAGAGGTTTTTTTGAATACATGTTGATGTTTTCCCTTAGGACCATTTCCAGAGGCCCTAGAGGTTGCTTTTTAGTTACTTTCACCAGTTTCATTGGAGAGTGAGTTAGTTCACTGGAGCTCTTCATGCTATCATTCCAGAAGTCATTTTTTCATGATTTTTCCCCCTCTCAATGTTACTTTGAAAATATTTATCCTCATTGATACATACTTCTAGTTAATTCATTTTTACTACTTCATACTATTTTACTGCTACTGCATTTAATTTTTCCATGAATAGAGTACAGTTTATTTAGCTCTTTCTCTACTCAGGTATAATTAGGTTGCTTTCACCCTTTCATTAGAAACAATGCTGTAGTGTGCCTTTTTGTATGTATCTCCTTTTGCACGTGTGCAAAGCCTCTCTATGATAAACCTTTTAAATAAAATACCTAGGTTGTTGTAATGTTAAGGCCAATTTTACTTAGTATTGCCAAAGTATCTTTTGAAATATTTAGTTGAATTTACACCTTCTCCATCCTTAGCAACATTTAGTGTTATAACACCTAGTAATTATTGCAGTTCTGATTAATGTAAACGATTCTCTTTGTTTTATTAATTTTCATCTCTTGATTACCACTGAGATTGGGCAACTTCTTATATTTTATTGGTGATACTTATTTCCTGCTTTGAAAATTATCTGTCTATACCCTTTGCCCGTTTTTCTGGTTTTGTTTTGTTTTGGTGGAGCTTGTGGGGGTGGAATGGGGATATTGATTTATAGGGGAGGTTTTTTTTTTTTTAAATTTTTTTTCAACGTTTATTTATTTTTGGGACAGAGAGAGACAGAGCATGAACGGGAGAGGGGCAAAGAGAGAGGGAGACACAGAATCGGAAACAGGCTCCAGGCTCTGAGCCATCAGCCCAGAGCCTGACGCGCGGCTTGAACTCACGGACCGTGAGATCGTGACCTGGCTGAAGTCGGACGCTTAACCGACTGCGCCACCCAGGCGCCCCTATAAGGGAGGTTTTTATATTGAGGTGCCAATTCCTTTTTGGCTGTGTGGGTTGCAGAGTAATGATTCCAGTTTGGGAGCCATAGCTGATTGATGTACAAGGGACATGACCCAGGCTGGGCCAATACCGTTCTTTCCTTAATAATATGAAAGAAACTTTGAACACAGACAGAGCCTGGGGAATTATGTTTATAATTAGGTTCTGGAAAAAAGATCATTTCCTCAAGTCCCTTGTGATATTCTTGTTCTACCATTTCCAATGTCATCTCTTCCTTTGAGTCTGTGAAATATTCTAGTATCCTTTCAATACCCAACTACTTAATAAATATTACGGTACAGCCTTGGGTCGATTTCTTTCGCTTCTAACTACAAAAACAAATTTTAAAAAGTAACTTTAATACTAATGTCAAATTTCTGGCTTGAGTATTTCATCTCTTAATGGTGCTGTTAACCAAAGTAGGGATTATAGGTGAGGAGGAGGAAGTAACATTTGAGGAAAGGTAATTTATGCAGTTTTGGACATGCTGAGTTCTGCTACCTATAGAGTACCCAAATAGAACTGCCCAGAAAGAATGTGGGGATGAGAAAGAAAAAAGACTAGACCAGAAATCTAGCCAACACTCACTCTTAAAGAATAGGAAAGGGAAGAGAAGGCATAAAGAGAGGTAGCCAGAGCTCTAGGAGAACTCATATAACCTAAGGGTGAAAGAGATTCAAGAAGGACTGAATAGTTAACAGAATTAATAAGAGGCCAAAATTTTAAGGAGGGAATAGTTAGTTATGATAGGTCAAGTAAGATTTGGCAAGACTGAGGGTAGAGCATTCTTTTGAGGAACTTGATATAAAAGGAAGCAGAAAGATAAGATGATATGTAGAAAGAGATGTGAGGTTTGGGAGGGGATGATTAAGATATGAGATACTGTACACATTTACATGTGAAGTAAATGGACTAGAAGAAGAAGCAAGAAAGACAAAAGAGAACATTATTTTTAGGAAACAGGAAGGATGGGGCAGAACACAGACAAAGGGGTTCTTCTAAGAAGGAAAGAGGGTAAGGATGTGTTTTGTTACATGGCAAATAATTATATACTGTGTAAGATATGCTTTGAAGTATGTGCAAAGTAAAAAGAGGCTGTAAGGGAGAGAGCTATTAAATCCCTGTCTATTGTCAGGAAGACTTCATCCATTTGATGAAGCTCATTTTGATCTGATACAACTGACTGACTGCTTGTCTGTATAGCCTGAATACCCAGGGAACCACAGACATGAGCTTTGTCACTTCATGGTCCTTGGGATCAAGGATTTGTAGACTTTGATGCATTTTTTAGGCTCTTCTCTAACTATATTAAAATATGGCAGGTGGTAAAGAAAATGAATCTTGCTAACCTTACACTTTTCCATAGCTCTATTCACAAATTCCATGAGGAGTCTCAGTTCTTCAGCCAAGTTACTCTCTGAGTCCAGAGGGCTTTCTTGCAATGCTTCCCAACTTCTTTCTTCTACATCGTGACCTACAGAAAAAAAAAAGATAATATTAATCCTGCCTACTGGGGTGAACATACTTCTCCTAACTGATGCCAGGGGCTCCTGCCTGTCTGCCTCAAGAGCTTCAATAGCTTGAGCATACTTGAACACACCTGTAACTCATTTGATTTGCTAGGGCATACCACTTGAGATCTCTGCTTTAAGATGCATTCTCTCACTCTTTTCTTTTCTCTTCCCTTTACTCTTTTCTTTTCTTTCTCTTTTTCTTTTATTCTTTCTTTCCTTCTTTCTTTATTCCTTCCTTCCTTCCTTCCTTCCTTCCTTCCTTCCTTCCTTCCTTCTGTTTCTGCTATGAGGTAAAGGAATTTTCTCTTCTACCATTAAAATCTTTACCAAAATGATTCAACAGGTAGTGTGGAAGGATGCTTAAATGCCAAAAGGATAGCATTTGCTGTTCTTCTATATATCTTCTTCACAAATGTATAAATTAAAGAACCATATATATTCAAATATATTTTATAGGTCTCTAATTTATTGTAATGTTCTTTACAATATTCATTGTAAAGTTCTTTCCTGTTTCTCACTATATCAAATCTGGTATAGGTGTCAAAGCTTATTCTTTGACTCCTTTTCTTTTAGAAATTACAGATATTTTTTTCCCAAACTAGAGTGGTATAATGTGGGGAAAAACTATGTCATTATACTAGATATTATACCAAAATATATACTTAATACATTGATAAAGAAGGTTCAATGTAATAGAATCATTTATATATCCTAGTAGGAAATAAGTTATCTTTTTTTTTAAATTTCATAAATGCATTTTAGGCTGTTCTCCATGGATAGAGGCTATTATGGAATGTGATTTTTGTAATTAAAAAAATTCCTCATTTCCAGTTGGGCATAATTTTATCTTTAGTCTCTGGAGATTGAGAAGTATCATTAACTGTATGTGCCCTTTGTGTTTAGAAAAGTTGAAGATAAGAAATTGGCCTTTCCCATTTAAATTGTAACAAGAAGAAAAATACAGGAATGTGTTATGCAAGGAAGTGTTGAGTTGTATGGGAAATTGTGTTTTAAGACCTACTGTAGATGTATGTCGGTATCTGTGAAAGAGAGGATAATTAGTGCCTGCACTCTCAGTCATATCAGACTAAAGGTAATGGGGTGTAAGAAATGGTTCATTAGGCTCTCTCAAGTACTTTTACTGTGTCCATACTATTTATACCAGCAGAAAAAATTCAGTCTTTAAAATCAAGTCAAAGCATTAGCCTTAGATTCTTCAATATGAGAAATAACATTGAGTAATGATCCCTTAAAGTCAAATGAAAAAATGTACATAAAAAACCTACACAGTGTTTATTGGCTTATATGTCACCCACACTGAATAGTTAGAATGTCTGACCTCCTCTCTTTTTGACTGTTGGCTCCACACCTGATGTGTCTCTAGGAGTTTGGGGTGAAGAAAGAGGTGAAGTCAGAAATCAGTTAGCTAATAAACACAATCAGTGTATAGGAATTTTATTTGAAAAGGAACTTTATTATAAAATGTCTCCTTACTTGAGGTGAGAGGGGGAGTATAGATGAGGGAAGCAGGCAATAATGAGGCCTCCATTCTCAGTCTTAGAAAAATTGCCTGTGGTGGTAGATAGGAAAATTAGGTTAATTAATAGAGGTTATAACTATCTTTCCACAAACTCATTCAAATGTTGCTCAAAGAGGTGTTGAGGCTGGGGCTCCTGGGTGGCTCAGTTGGTTGGGCGTTTCACTCTTGATTATGGCTCGGGTCATGATCTCACTGTGAGTTTGAGTCCTGTGTCTGGCCTGCTTGGGATTCTCTGTCTCACATTTTCTCTACCCCTCCCTCATTTACTCTCTCTCTTTCAAATATAAATAAATAAATTAAAAAAAGAGAGGTATGGGGCGCCTGGGTTGGTTAAGCGACTGACTTCGGCTCAGGTCATGATCTCACAGTCTGTGAGTTCAAGCCCCGCATCGGGCTCTGTGCTGACAGCTCAGAGTCTGGAGCCTACTTCGGATTCTGTGTCTCCCCCTCCCTCTGCCCCTCCCCTATTCATGCTCTGTGTGTCTCTGTCCCTCAGTAATAAATAAATGTTAAAAAAAAAAAAGTATTGAGGTTGAGGTATAGGAAAGGGGAAGGATAGTGTGTTTGATGTTGCCTGGACCATATCTAGTTCTGATGAAAATGTCTCAAATCAGTCTCTTTAATCTTGCCCCTCTCCACTCCCCAGCCATCCTTCCTACTTCCTAAAACACTGCTGAAATGCACTTCTCAGTTTTGGAGTCAGTGCTGGGCAGGGATTAGTTGGAAATTCTGTGCCTGCTTATAGACCCAGTTTCCCAGCTTATAGGAAGGAGGCCCCATGAAAAGTTGGTATGGCGGAGATCTATCACGTTAGTAATTTGGGATAAGTTGCATGTTTAATTCTTCTGTGAGTCTCTTTTTGCAAGTTTAGAATTAGGGGTAAAGTTGAATAATCTGTAATAGTTGAATGGTGTCTATGATATTCAGGTAAAGTTCAGAAGAACTCATCAGATGGGGAGAATCTTGGAGTAGATGACGACAGGTACTTGACTTGTGCCTGGTTTAGTCTTAATATTCCATGAGTTTCTGGACCACCTAAACCTTGCAGGTAGCTAAGCAAAAGTTGTGGAAACAACTCTATCCTTGATAGGAAGGGACCTCTGATTTTAAGTTCTTTGAGGACATTGACATCAACACAGTGGTTCTGTGGCACAAAGTACAATTGTTAGTAAGTGATTTTTTAGTTTAATTGGTATGACAGGACAGGAAGACTAGTAGACAGGAAAAAAAAAGCACAGGAAATACACAGGAACTGCTCTCTCCTTTGTGCAATAAAGGGACCATGTTTTCTATATCATTTTTGGGGCTGAATTAATATAAATGAAGAGATACACAGTGAAAATCAAATATTGCTACTGAAAAAAATTTTCAGCAGGTATTTTGGTCAAATAAATGCCAAGAAACTAGCTTGAGGGATTTTAAAAATGAAATTGGCTGCTTTGGGAAACTTTGCCTTGCCTCAAGTAAATGTTTCTGAAAGGGTAAAATTTCAGAATAGCAAGAGAAGATGTTTCTTGATAGGCAAAGTTTTCAGTACTTTTGAGGACTGATTTCTTATTTACTCACAAGACTGGTCTTCATTTACTGTCAAACTGGATCAGGAAATTTGGAAATGGCTAGGTAGAAATTGTCACTAGGAAATGCTTATAATTACTCAATGCTCTTTATCAGATATTAGGAGTTCTAAATTGGATTTAAAATCCTCGATCCAAAGGACCATCAAGTGACAACATGAAAAAAGACAATAAAACCCTCTTGAACTAAACCCTCCTGAATTAAAACATTTTTTTTAATGTTTATTTATTTTTGAGAGAGAGAGAGAGACAGAGTGCGAGCAGGGGAGGGGCAGAGAGAGAGGGAGACAAAGAATCTGAAGCAGGCTCTAGGCTCCAAGCTGTTAGCACAGAGCCTGATGCAGGGCTCAAACTAATGAACCATGAGATCATGACCTGAGCCGAGGTCAGATGCTTAATAGACTGAGCCATGCAGGAGCCCCTTGAACTAACATTTTATTATTATTATTATTATTATTTTAAATTTTTGTTATATGTAATTTATTGTCAAATTGGTTTCCATACAACACCCAGTGCTCATCCCAACAGGTGCCCTCATCAATGCCCATCACCCATTTCCCCCTCTCCCCCAGCCCCCATCAACCCTCACTTTGTTCTCAGTATTTAAGAGGCTCTTATGGTTTGCCTCCTTCCCTCTCTAACTTTTTTTTCCCCCTTCCCCTGCCCCCTGGTCTTCTGTTAAGTTTCTCAGGATCCACATATGAGTGAAAACATATGGTATCTGTCTTTCTCTGCCTGACTTATTTCACTTAGGATAACACTCTCCAGTTCCATCCGTGTTGTTATAAAAGGCCATATTTCATTCTTTCTCATTGCCAAGTAGTATTCCATTGTATATATAAACCTCATCTTCTTTATCCATTCATCAGTTGATGGACATTTAGGCTCTTTCCATAATTTGGCTATTGTTGAAAATGTTGCTGTAAACATTGGGGTACAAGTGCCTGTATGCATCAGTACTCCTGTATCCCTTGGGTAAATTCTTAACAGTGTCATTGCTGGGTCATAGGGTAGATCTATTTTTAATTTCTTGAGGAACCTCCACGCTGTTTTCCAGAGCGGCTGCATCAGTTTGCATTCCCACCAGCAGTGCAAGAGGGTTCTCATTTCTCCACATCCTCGCCAGTATCTATAGTCTCCTGATTTGTTCATTTTAGCCACTCTGGCGTGAGGTGGTATTTCACTGTGGTTTTGATTTGTATTTCCCTGATGAGGAGTGACGTTGAGCATCTTTTCATGTGCCTGTTGGCCATCTGGATGTCTTCTTTAGAGAAGTGTCTATTCATGTCTCCTGGGCATGTCTTCTGCCCATTTCTTCACTGGATTATTTGTTTTTCAGGTGTGGAGTTTGGTGAGTTCTTTATAGATTTTGGTTATTAGCCCTTTATCTGATATGTCATTTGCAAATATCTTTTCCCATTCCATTGGTTGCCTTTTAGTTTTGTTGATTGTTTCCTTTGCAGTGCAGAGGCTTTTTGTCTTGATGAGGTACCTATAGTCCATTTCTGCTTTTAATTCCCTTGCCTTTGGAGTTGTGTTGAGTAAGACATTGCTGCAGCTGATCAAAGAGGTTGTTTCTTGCTTTCTCTTCTAGGTTTTTGATGGCTTCCTGTCTCACATTAAGGTCCCCTTATGTCTCACATAAGGTCCCCTGCAATTACCACATTCTTATCAATAAGGTTGCTTATGTTTGTGATTAATTGTTTTGTATATTTGGGGGCTCTCGTATTCGGTGCATAGACATTTATAATTGTTAGCTCTTCCTGATGGATAGACCCTGAAATTATTATACAATGCCCTTCTTCATCTCTTGTTACAGCCTTTAATTTAAAGTCTAGTTTGTCTGATATAAGTATGGCTACTCCAGCTTTCTTTTGACTTCCAGTAGCATGATAGATAGTACTCCAACCCCTCACTTTCAATGTGAAGGTGTCCTCAGGTCTAAAATGAGTGTCTTGTAGACAGCAAATAGATGGGTCTTATGTTTTTATCCATTCGGATACCCTATGTCTTTGGTTAGAGTATTTAGTCCATTTACATTCAGTGTTATTATTGAAAAATATGGGTTTAGAGTCATTGTGATATCTGTAGGTTTCATGCTTGTAGTGGTGTCTTTGGTACTTTGTTGTCTTTGCAACATGTAACTCACAGAGTCCCCCTTAGGATCTCTTGTAGGGCTGGTTTAATGGTGATGAATTCCTTCAGTTTTTGTTTGTTTGGGAAACCTTTATCTCTCCTTCTATTCTGAATGGCAGACTTGCTGGGTAAAGGATTCTTGCCTGCATATTTTTTCTGTTCATCACATTGAAGATTTCCTGCCATTCCTTTCTGCCCTGCCAAGTTTCATTAGATAGGTCTGCTACCACCTTATGTGTCTACCTTTGTATGTTAAGGCACGTTTACCCCTAGCTGCTTTCATAATTCTCTCTTTATCCTTGTATTTTGCCAGTTTCACTATATGTCGTGCAGAAGATCAATTCAAGTTATGTCTGAAGGGAGTTCTCTGTGCCTCTTGGATTTCAATGCGTGTTTTCTTCCCCAGATCAGGAAAGTTCTCAGCTATGATTTGTTCAAGTACACCTTCAGCCCCTTTCTCTCTCTTCTTCTCCTGGAATTCCTATGATACAGATGTTTTTCCGTTTGATTGTGTCACTTAGTTCTCTGATTCTCCCCTTGTGCTCCTGGATTTTTTCCTCTCTTTTTCTCAGCTTCCTCTTTTTTCCATAATTTTGTCTTCTAATTCACCTATTCTCCCCTCTGCCTCCATTTTATTTTGCATCTCATTTATAGCATTTTTAAATTCATCATGAGTATTTTTTAGTCCCTTGATCTCTAGCAATAGATTCTCTGCTGTCCTCTATGCTTTTTTCAAGCCCAGCAATAATTTTATGACTATTATTCTAAATTCTTGTTCCGTTATATTGCTTAAATTGGTTTTGATCAGTTTTTTAGCTGTCACTACTTCCTGGAATTTCTTTTGAAGAGAATTCTTCCGTTTCATCATTTTGGCTAGTTTTCTGTCCCTTATGTGTTTTAAAAGCTTGTTGTGTGCTCTGCACCTGCAAGCAATGCTATATTAAAGGAGGGTCATACACTGTCCAGGACCTGGCCCTTCAGGAGGTGTTTTTTTGGAGACTGTTATTTTCTCTCTGTTGTTATGACTTTGGTCATTTCATTATCCTACTCATAGTGACATTTTGGACCCTCCACCAGGTGTGCTTTGATTTGTTCCTTGAGTAGCCCTGTAAAGGAAAACAGACAAACAGGAGACAAAAACACGTGAACACACAAACAAATAACACAAACAAACAAATAAAAATAAAAAACTAAAGACTAAAAAACAAAAAACTCAAAAACACCGACTACAAGTAAAGAACGGGTGGAGGCAGTGCTGATGGAAGAGCACCTACAAAGAGTGAAATGACAGGAGTGGGGTGGGGGTGGGGGACAAAAAATAAACATTGATTAGGCAGAGAGACTAAAAGGCTTAATCCAGAGAGAGAGGAAACTAAAGAAGGAGGCGGGGGAAATGAAATGAAGATAAAGTTACCCAGACAGAGAAACTATATGGCTTGATTATTCCAGAGAGAGAGAAAGGAGTGTAAAGCAGGAGGTATAGAACTTGTATCAAGAAAATGGATTAAATATGTCTGTTTAGACAGACCAATAACCAGAGTAACCAACCTAGGGGAGGGAAGAGATAAGGAGGTGAAATGGGGGGGGGGGTGGTGGTGGGAGAATATATCTATATATCCAGAATTGACCTAGAGTTAATCTAGGCAATGCTGTATCGCTTGTAGGTAGTCGCTGTCCACAGGGTCTGTGCCGATCTGGTGGATATGCAATTACCCAGGCAAAGGGGCATGGTTTGGCATATTCTGAACCCACCTCCACTATGGGCTCCGGCACTGATTCCTGAGGCCCTGCCTTGGTGGTGGTGGTTGGGGGGAATGGTGATCCCCCAGTCTCTTCTCCACAGAGCCGGACCTGGTGGACTCCCTTTGAGTCGTCCTCACTGTGCTGTGGGCACAGACCGGGCGGTCCTTCTTGCTCTGCCAACTCCCCTGACTCTGCACTTGGCTAGGATTCAAAGTCCCACTCCGTGTGCTCTGACACTGGGGAAGCGCCTCTCCGTGCAACCGATATGTGGTCCTGGCTGGCTTTGTCTGTGTAGCCACACTTCAGGGAGGACCACCTTCTACTGTGGACTAAGAGCGGCCACCCTCACCGCGAGCCTCTGGGGTGGCAGATGCTGGCAGCCTTTGTCTTTTCCCACAGCACTCCAGGGGAGACAGCTGCCTTTTCCTCCTGCAGACTGCGCCCTCAGTCCAGCCACTGTGCCTGGGGAGTGGTGGATGCAGGCAAGTTCTGTATTATTGGGCAGCCCTCCAGGGAGGGAACCACTTTCTCCAGGGAACCACTGAGCCCCTGACCACCACCGCACCCAGGGCTGGCTCTCCTCCTCCCCAGGTGAGTGAACTGGGAGCCAGCCCCAGTCCGAAGAAAGCCCCACAGTTAGAGATCGGATCCCTCTGTCTCAGTCCCAGGTCTTTCTCCTGTCCAGATATGGTCCTGCACTTCCTTAGCCACCCTTTCTCTTCCCTTTGTGTCTCCGCAGAAGGGGGTCCCTCCCCTCCATGCCCACGTGGCCTTTTTTTTGTCTCCCCCAGTTCACAGTCACCCACATGTCTTTTTTCCAGCTTTCCCATTTTCTTTCTAGTACATTCGGTCTCTTTTCCTCCCAGGCTCTGGTGTTCAAAGTCCTTTGGCTTCTACACTTCTTTGTTTGAGAGACGTGGGAAGTATGGATTCCCCCTACTTCTCTGCCATGTTGGCCTGAATTCTTGAACTAACATTTTTAATGGTTATAGCTCTTACATAGTAGCAACAACTACTGAATATTCTTTTTTATATAAATTTTCCCAGTGTTATTGAGATAGAATGTTGTGTAACTTTAAGCTGTACAGTGTGTTGATTTGATACATATACATATTGAGAAATGATTACCACAATGAGGTTAGTTAACACATCCATCACTTCACGTAATTGCCATTTTTTTTTGTGGTAAGAAATTTTAAGATTTACTCTTGTAGCAACTTTGAAGTATACAGTACAGTATTGTTAACTATGGTTACCATGCTGCACATTAGATCCTCACGTTATATCCTGAGTTATAATATTATCTATCTTATAACTCAAAGTTGTCCTCTTTGATAACTATCACCAATTTTCCCTGGGTGAAAACTCAAAACTACCAATCTACTCTGTTTTTGAGTTCAATTTTTTTTATATTCTACATGTAAGTGAGATTATATAGTATTTGTCTTTCTCTGTCTGAAGTATTTCATTTGGTGTAATGCCTTCAAGTTTTGGCAGAATTTCCTTCTTTTTTATGTCAAGTATTATTCCATTGTGTACATGTAACCACATATTCTTTATCCATTTGTCCATTGGCAGATACTAAAGTTGTTTCCATGTCTTAGCTATTGTGAATGAACATGAGGTTCATTGAAGCTATCTCTTCAAGATAGTGACTTCCTTTACTTGGGATATATACCCAGAAGTGAAATTGTTGGACCATAAGAAAGCTCTATTTTTAATTTTTTGAGGACCCCCTATACTCTTTTCCATAATGACTGTATCAGTTTACATTCCCACCAACAGTAGACAAAAGTTCTTTTTTCTCCACATTTTGCTCACATTTGTTTTTGATAATTGTTGTTCTAATAGTTGTGAGGTGATATTGTGGTTCTGATTTGCATCCCCCTAATGATTAGTGATTCTGAGCACTTTTTCATGTGTTTGTTGGCTATTTGACTACTGAATACTCTTGAGAGTTTTTTAAGTTGCTATGAAGTCATGTAGCTAGAGCAGATATATGTAAAAAAATTGAACACAAGATTTGGAGTCAAAGAGCTTTGCTGTTTCATACCTATGTATATCTCTTAATTTCTGAGTATTTCACTCAGATGTGAAATGGGTAGAATGACATTAAAAAAAACTGTGTCTCACAATTGAAGTATATTATTAGTTCTAAAGTGCTGTACAAATAGTAATAGGAAGAGTGGCTGCTGTTGTTATTATTATAGTTGCATGAGGTGAACCTTGTCATCTTCTTAGCCTGTCTTACTTGACAATTTTCCATATTCTTTGAATTTTCAATATCCATTTTCATCTCAAACACACTAACCCAGAGAACTTAGAGAAACTTGGTTTTTAGGCCTTCCGTGGTTGCTTGCAAAGTTGTGTGGCTGAGAAGCCTAGCATTTTTCTTGCTTATTCAGGCACTAAGAATGCAAATATTAACCCAGTTTTTCCATTGGTAAAACACTGTTACCCCTTTCACTGAGAATTGGGATTTAAACACATTAACAGCAATTAGTACTTGAGCCAAGAATTCAGGTTTTGATAAAAACTATGGTTGACATTTGCTCCTGGAAGAGAGAGTGAAAAATGGTCCATAAAGTTTCTATTAACTTCAAAAGCAGCAACATCTGCTCCAATCCACAAAGCTTCAGAGTCTACCATGGAAGAAGAGAGTGCTCTTTGCAAGCTAAGAATCCAGTCAGCAGTCCATTCCACAGTCTTTCTAGCTTGGCATTAAAACATGGAAGTGGGAGAGCATCATTTCCAGCAAAAACTGGAGAAGACTTACAAACCAAGATGTGAATCCAGTAGTGTGTTTTAGACTGGAAACTTGGCAGTGCAGCCACCTGAAATAAGTGCTGCCAAAGGCATTTATTTTACAAGTGTTATTACAATTTCTGCTTTTCCTCCTCTTTTTTTTTCTTTTTGCCTCCTACTACAAATATTTTCATAATTCACATTAGAAGTTTATATCCTATAACTCTTGGGTTCTTTGCTGATAGAGGCACTGACTATTAAAAGCAACACCTTTTCCAAACAATACTGTGGTTTTCTCAGTTACATAAGTTTCCCCACCAAATTCAGGGGAATTCTAGACCATTTTGCAATTAGTTAAGGACTATATTTCCTTATTTTTATTAATTTTATGTAAAGTGGGATTTATCAGCAGAGCATTCATTGACACTGACTTCAATTTATTCTGATGAAACTGACTGACATCTGTGTGTGCTGTTCATCAGTCATAATTTAAACCATTCTTAATTGCATTAAATGTAAATTAAGACATTCAATTTCAGCCATTATTTTTCATAAAACACTGTGAACTGAGTTTTAGTGGGTCATGAGATCTTACATTCAAGATAAATAGGGTAAATTCAAAACTTACCATTGATGTTCATATTTCACCCTTTGTCGACGATTTCTTTTGTTGCTTACTAGATTGGAACAATTAATTTACTCTTTGAAGAGACGGATGGCTAAGGAAGATGTAGCTGCAGTTTTTAACAAATGATTTTATTATTTTTAGAGCTTGCTTATGTCTTAAATAATGTGATTTTAAAAGATCCTTAACTATTTATCTCAGCTAAATGATAATTTGAATCAAAAGTGCCAAACTAAGTTCTCTGATTTGGAATTCATACCTTTAAATCCTTAGATTTTAAGAATTTACAATTACATATATTTTTTTAAATGGCTTAATTATACTTACGTAAAATTTTAGCACTGTGGATTAGAATGACTAATGTAAAATTGGCAACATCTATATTACACATTATATGACATAATATAGTAAAGTATAACCTCTCCCCTCCCACCTTCTTGATAAGTGTTGCTTTTTCCAAGCAATACATTTTGGTTTTATTTGTAAGCAGCTGTCTTCAATGCCTGTACTTTTCCCTATTGAATGAAAACAATCATCTTTTAATCATATAATGATTATAGTGACAATGATAATCATTGATAGTAAGTAATAATAGACATTTGTATTATATATTTTCATGAGAAAGCATATAAATCTGTGGTTAATATTCACCTCTAAAGAAATATTCAAATAAGACAGATCATGATGAAGAGCCTGAGAGAAATCAGGCCCAAGTAAAAATCATGTATTAGCAAGTATTAATTTTCAATAGCATTAAGTATCAAATAGCTGTGACTGAGAGATTAGATTTTTTAGGTTTGCTTATTTTTATCTAGGGAGACATGGGAACACTTTTCTGGGTGGAGTTTTTGTGTCATTTTATTTATTTATTTATTTATTTATTTATTTATTTATTTAACATCTTTGTCTCTACATACATGACTACATGCTGGATTATTCAGAGATAGGAAATTCCCAAGATCTTCTGGATCTGCACATTTGCTGAGGCTGTATTGCAACCCTTCCCACCCAGGAAATGTAGATTTATTTAAGAGAATACTCCTCTCGTGCTTACCCCAATCAGTGGTAAGAGATTTCCTTCAAAAACAAACTAGCTAGAACTCTGTGATGTCATTAAACCTTCTTGCTTTCCAAATAAAAGTTGGTCAACAAAGAGAAGGAAAGTGTCATACTCGCCTTAGTTACTCATGTAGTGAAATTTTATATGACTATTATATACGACATTTACTTTCTCATGTCAGTTCAACTGATGGAAAATGAAGTGTTGCAATAAGTCTGGAGATGGGTAGTGATGCAATCATCCTACCAGTTTCTTGCTATTAATATATGTCTCTTATTCATTTTTAAAGATAGCATAAATGAGAGTACTGAATATAAATGGCTTTTGTAAGTCATTCAGGTCAGTGAAGCATGTCATTGTTTGCAACCTGAGTTCCATGAGAGCTCTGGCTGGTTGATAGGCACACCATATATTTTTCTCATAAATGAAAAACACAAACAATATTCACAGTGTTTAATGAATAATATAAAATAATACAATATGAGTTTCCATAGAAAAAACTAGTTGCATGTACTTAATAATATGACCTTAGTGTGTCATCTTTAGAATATATAAAGCCTATATAGAAAGGCATTGTGTAATTTGTTTCTCCAGATGTAACATTAACAAACATTTTATTATGATTTATTTTTTGGCTCCTTGAAAGATGAAGTAAGTTCTTTAGTATTAGCATTGCTAATGATTTTAATGAGGCATTAAAATGTTGCAGTATTGTAGGAACATTTTTCTTTTTTTAAACATTATTTCATTAATATTTCACAGGAGTGTTAATGTTAAATTGATGAAAGAACCTGAGAGCATAATCCACAACATGTTAAAGTGCTTGAATAGTGGGAAAGAATCAGAGAAAGGCAGGACACAGTGATGCAGGGAGGTCTGATGAGATGCCCTGCACTGGAAACACTCCATGACATTACAGTTTATTATTGCTGAAATGAAGAAAAAACAATTTTATTTTCTTGAACAGGGTTTTTCTGCCACAGTCCACAGAAATCTAGCACACGTAATAATACATACTGTTATATTCCCAGATTAGGCATAGGGAAGCCAAGCATACAAGAGGTATTTTTCCAGGAGAGGACAGTCTGTTGATGGACTTCTATATTAGTCTTCCTCGTTGGATGTTTACAGTTTGAATCCTTTCTGCTACACACTGTTTAATAGTTTCTAGTGTTTTCACAGCATTTGAGAATACGCAGAATGCTTTCATGGACATTACATTATTTAATCCTTACAAAGACCCATGTGAACTATGGGAACCTTAAAGACAATTATCTTCTACCCCAAATCATACTACTTGTGTGAGGAGTTGCTATTTGAATAATTTATAGTTACCACAAAGTGGCTGTTCTTCAAAATATATGGACGAGGGAAAATAGGGACACAAGGTTTTGTTCCCCAGTAGCAGGGTTCTCCTCTGAGTCTATAATTCCAGGAAGAATGACTGGCTTTATTTTAGGCATTTGAGAAAGTTTAAACAACCAGGTGACCCAAGGACTAAGCAACCTTTGCAGCTGTACGGTGGAAATGCTGGCACAAAGGGGAATTGTTCTTGAATAAATTCTCCAATGTCACAGGCAAAAATAGCCCTTGTCATGGTTTGGCCTCAGCAGCTGCTTGTTCTGCCTGAATCAGAGCATGGCAGAATCGTATTCTGGCTGGACAGTATCACTATCTTGTACATTTCATTATCTATAAGCCTGATCCTGCCCTTAAGCAGCCCTCAAGGCTACTCCTTAAACCTCCATACACCCAGTAAGTGAACACTTTTTTTTTTTTTTATCACCTTTTGCTTTAGAGGAAGTGTATATTGGATTTTTAACATGGTCTCTCTGTCAGCATAGCTGATTTAGACTCAACTCATCTGTGGGACCCAAAAAAACAAAATAAGAGCTCTTTTGGTTCTGGAACCAAATGCAGGGATATGCAACTCTATTTTCATGCCCTAGGCAGTGATTTTCAAAGTGTGGTCCATTCATACCTGAATAACTGGGGTAGGGGTAGGGGTGAATAGGGTAGAATAAGGGGTGAATAAAAGGAGAGGGAGGGGCTGTTTCTTGAAATGCAGCTTCTTGGGCCCAAACCTATTGAGTCAGGCTCTCCTAAGGGAAATTTGGGGAATCGTTATTTTATTTTTTTTTTTAAGTCTTTTTTTTTTCCCAACGTTTATTTATTTTTGGGACAGAGAGAGACAGAACATGAACGGGAGAGGGGCAGAGAGAGAGGGAGACACAGAATCGGAAACAGGCTCCAGGCTCTGAGCCATCAGCCCAGAGCCTGACACGGGGCTCGAACTCGGGGACCGCGAGATCGTGACCTGGCTGAAGTCGGACGCTTAACTGACTGCGCCACCCAGGCGCCCTGAAGGGAATCATTATTTTAAATAAGAGTCTTAAGTGATTTAGAATAGCAGTAGCTCCTAGTCTTGAATTCTTACTATTATTTTTTTGATAGTTCGTTTGGGGTAAGTATCACATTTACTTCAGTATATAATTAGTCTGTAAAGGTACCATTTTTAAGTGATTAAAAGTAGTTCCATTCATGAAATGTTTGTATCACTCCTTGAAATGGACAGTTTGCACTAACTGTACTGTTACCATGTCTTGTGGGTCGAGTAGCTCTGTGAGGATGAAAAACGGTGGTCCTCTTTCAACTCCAGCATCAGCCAACTACCTTGTAAATGCGTAACAAGTAGTTTGTCCTGGTGGACAAGCTGGAAGTGGAGATCTCTTTTTTCTATTACCTCTCTTTAACACCTACCCAAGAACCCTAGAAGATGTACAGAAAAAACTAAAAGCTGAAGTGCAAGCCAGTCAGTGATGCTGTTTGTTAGCTAATATAAAAGCTTCATTGAAGAGGAGATGGCTGAATACCTTGACTAAAATTAAATTTTTGTATTATCTGTGGATTTCAATTATTCATGCTATTCCAAAACTCCAAACCATGAAAAATCTAGAGCTGCTTATTACCTGTTCTAGTTGAGCCACCAATAAGTATGTGGAAGCCATTATCGGTGTAAATAGAGCAATGGACTCTGTCTCTCTACCTCATTTGTTTTTAGCCTTTTAATAGGGCTCACATTTTCAAGGGTCTGGCCCAAGATATGAAATTTGGTTCACTACTACCATATTGGACTCTTCTAAATGTTGGAACCTATTTTTTCCCATTGATATGAGCTGATAGAAATGTCTCGTTCTATCACATGGAGTGCCATTTAATTCTGGTGACTTGTGGTGCCCCTCAGATCATGCTGACTGTCAGGAAAACCAGACCCCTAGGCCTAAACACATCATGCACAGACTTTGATTGCAGTCAGTTCATGCACGCTGAGGTATAACAGGTTTGTGTGTCAGAAGTATGTCATAAGAAGTATACAACATATAAACAGGATAGAAAACAAGTCACTACCTTGACACAAACAAATTCTGATGTCTATTTTCAAAAAGCATGTTTTTTTAGCCCCTAGATTCTCCCTGCCCACTGGCATCTAACCACACACCCAAAAACATAACTCACTAAATTAACAAATCCCTTTCTTTTTAAAAAATGGCAGAAAAGACCCATAAATATTGAAAAGGATACCCTCAAAATGTGTCTTGGCCTGCTTTAATGCTCCAGCAACCCTCAGTTTGTTCAAAGGCTTGTCAGGAATGGATAAATAAATGGATAAAGTTTATATCCTGTGAATTACTGTGCAGTCAGGTGAAGGAATCTAAGGATATCATACATAGAAGGAATCTGAACAGTATGTGTAGGGGACTGTTGGTTTGGTGAGCTTGTCTATAGAGTCATCTTAGATGAGAATAAGGTCTAGCATGTTGTTTTGCTGATGGGAGGCAAAGTCAGAGAGAAATCAGAAACTCCAAAGTCAGATTTCTGAATGTTAGAGGGGCCATTGACCTGTATGTGGTGCTTAAAGAAATAAAGATTTAGGAAGTCATTAGGCATTTATGTTAATAATAAAATCTGATAGCTTTGAAATTTCATTAAACTGGATGTTACCATGTTGCAGTTATGTATTTATCATTCATTAATTCATTCAGCTATGGGTTATGAATTCATTCAGCAATGCACATGAATTAAGCGCTTATAATGTGTCAGGCACAGGGCTAGGTAAGGTGATGATTTTAAAGATAAAATGGATGTGGTACTTACCCTTGAAGAGCTTATAGTCCGCTGCAGGAACTGAGAGAACAATAATAACAGTAAGAAATGCATTTATCCGTAAGAAGTTCAAGGAAGGAGAGATTTCTTCTTCGGAGAATCAGGAATTTCTCCTGGAGGAGTTAGCATTTGAAATAAGTCTTGAAGAATGTATAGGATTTGATCACTTACAGATATACTACTACTCTGTTTACTAGCCTCTTGGCATGAATTACTCTCACCTAAGTCAAAGCAAGTAACATGTATGTTTAAAAGGCAAAATTTACCATTTTTTTTCTACTGCATGTGTAGAACACCCTTTAGTAGTCAAAATACTGAGGCAAAATGATACATAGGACAAGATGTTATTTTTTCTCTCTAAATTTCTCTCTTTCTAAAATAATTATCATACCATTTTTTGTTGTCTTAGAAAGAAAAAAATTTGGACATATGCAATTTTCTGTTGAAGACATCATTAAGTAGCAGAATTTATTAACAACTATAGTTGAACCAAAGGACACATCAACTGATTGGTAGTTCCCTGGCACCAAATGAAGATATATTATCAGTATTTGTGTTAAACATTCCATTTTAACAGTGCAAATACATATTCATTAGTAGGCAGAATAACCTTAGAGTTTGCACTTTGCATATGCTTGTTATTTTCATGAAGTCTGAACAGGTTTTAAAACTTTGCATTACCTCCTCCACGTAATCTTACAGTCTGTCATTCACATGTAGAAAACTCACCTCTCTATTTAGCCCATGGTTGGTAAGAGATAGACATTTACAGGGCCCCTCTGCCCTTGAGCTGTTCCATTAGTGCATGGAAAGCACCTTGCAGCCTGTGACAAGCGCAGCAGATCGGCACTAAATCAAAAATCAGTGCCAGCCAGGGATCTAAGCCACCATGAAGGTCACAGCCATCAACTGCATGCCATCTCAATCCAAACAAAACACATTGGATACAGGGGGGATTTTCACAACTCACAATAGGTGACAAACACTTCATGTTAGACTAATCCATAGCAGTGAAACTGGGAACTGACCTTTTAAGTACTTTTGAGTAATCAAACTTTGAAAAAGCTGGAGGTAATTTTTGGTAATATTTTACATTTAAAGATAAAACAAAAAAATAAACCCTTCACAGCATGGTGTTACTGTTATCAAGATTTTGATGAAAAATTTTTTCGTTTTTGGTATTCATATGTGCTTTTAAGAAACAAGATCATCAGAAACTGTATATAAAAATTGTTTTCATTTGCTTTCTTGAAATATGTGCCATTGATCCATTATGAAATGTACAGTTTATGCTTTAAGCTTTCCGGTTTTGCCTATTCTGAGAGTTTATAATTAGCGTTTATGTTAAATAGGAAATATTAGGACTAATCTGACTTTAGTACAACCCTACCTTCAGCGGTGCAGTTCAACTGAATTTCGTGAATTTAAGGCTACATAATGATAGTACTTCTGTACTGTCTAATGAAGGTTTTTGAATAATACTACATTATTTAAATGTTATGGATCAAATTTCCTTTTCACCTATAACACATGCACAGAAATCTGGAAGAAAAAAATGTATAAAAATTATCAATCTATTTGATAGGTTTTCTCTTATGGCATTCTGAGAATTAATTGGCTAGGTTAATAAGAAGAATTGGATAGCCAAGCACAATAATCCAGATTTACTGTATTAATTTGGAAAATGCCTAAGCTTTACAAAATGAAAAGCTTATATGCAAAAGTTATTTTCAAAATGGAACTAGCATGTTAATATGACCGGGTTGAATTATATCACACTGCTATGGGGATGAGGCAAAGGTTAGTTCTTTTGCCTTTGATGAGATAACTGACAAGAGGCTAGCATAAGAGATATATTATTCTTACCAACATTAGCTTTTGTGAATGATAAACAGCAAAGCAGTGAATATGGAGAGCAGAGAAAAAATGAAATTTTGTTTACAATCTAATCAGGTTCACAGTGAACAAGACTATTTTGAGAATATGCCATTTCAGTAACCCAACTACCTCTACTATTGAGTGAGTCGATGGTTAATTTACACTAGCTGGGGAAGTTTCATGAAACTGTGAACTCAAAGCAGTCCAGCAGGAGTGTATGTAATGGAAGAATGCCATCTGCTGGTGAACCCTATCAAGTCCATATTTAATTAGGAAAATCTGAGGACACATGCTCTGTAGACCAGAAAAATTCAAAGTTTGTGGAAGCATTTTTTGTCTTCTGAGAAATCTGTCATTAAGCTGATACATACCTTTGATATACATTATTCATTTTAAATTAACTTGATTACTAATTTCATGGAGTCACTACTCAGGAAAGTCTTTAAAGGAAATGGGTGCAAAGGGTTTTTTTTTTTTTTCCTTTTTACCAATTTACAAAGTTTTTGTATTCATCATTCATCAGTAGTCAGCCAGTGAGTCTGTTCTGTTTAAAAGCTCAGGCTTTTCACTTAATGCATCCCATCTGTTTCTGAAATAAATTGCAATAATCCGTGTTTAATTTTAATCAATGTATTACTAAATATGCAAATTATATTAAAAGCCGTGGTTTGAAAAAGCTTTCATTTGTAAATATGGTAGCTTAAAACAGGAAGCATATCTAAAAGCCATTTAGCTACAGTAGCCTAACTCTAACACTGTAGCTGATTTATAAAGCAGATCACAAGTTGATCTTTCTCCCACAAGGGGATATGTAAAACTGTTGCATATCAGATTTTGTTAACATCTGATGGGCCAGTGCTAACACTGTAAGAGACTCATACTTCAGCAGCCATGTCTTTGACATTTAAATTAAGGTAAGCTTATTCTACATCTTTCTTTCTTTTTTTTTTTTTTTTTTTTTACACAACCTAACATATGAATTTGCGTGATTGGTATATGAATCACAGTTAAAGCAATTTGAGCAAGGCTTTCAATCAATCTTAAATTTTTAGTGTCTAATTTACTTGGATTTGCATAATTAATTGTGGAAGGGATCCTTTGGGAATCTCTTTCTCCCCTTTTCCTTTCCTACCTTGTGTCTTGTTCACTGACTAGACAGAGTGGGAAAGATATTGGAGTTCTTTCAGGCCTGCTGAATGACTTTGTTGGGAATCTAGAAATTACATGTTACATTGCTATGTCTGATGGAGCTGGAATAAGGAGTAAGTAAATTCTGAAAATTATGACTGTTATCTGCAGAACAGTCCATTAACATGACTCTCACTGAATCGGAAATGTAATTTGCCAAGTAATTATCTTAAAGTAGAATTCTGGAATTTTTTTTCTATATACAGGTCATAAATTTATGGGAATATGTATAATCATGTTTGCATACTGAATTCTGCCATTTACTAATTGTTGTGCTGGTTTGGGGACATTACCTAGAGTGGAGTCTTAGCAGTTATAGGCTGGAACAAAGTTTCAACTGTGTTGTTAAACACAGCCCTTAAAAATAAAATTACATAAGCATATGTTAAAATTATACCAAAAACAAAGGTAATAGCTGCTCACACATCAATTCCTAATTATTGTGCTACATTTTCTTGTTATTTATGCTCTTAAGGTTATTTACATCTATTCCTTGAATCTGTATGGTAAAAATACTAGATAATGATGTGCTACTGTGCATTTCTTTCCAACTCCACATTTAGTAACATCAAATTGGTAGCTTGAAATAAGCCGTGGTGGGAGTATTTACACCACAGAAATTGGCAAGTGCTACAGATCAAGGCTTTCTCTCCTCCATGCCACTAGTTGTTAACCAACACACCACTGTCTTTAATTATAACTCACACACAGCAATTCATTACATGTTCTCTGTTTATTCTTGGGCTTTTCTAGGAGAGTAACAGTAGCTCTCACAGACCCCTTTACAAAAAGCAAAATACATATTTGACCCCCCTATGGCATCTTAACCCCAATTTCTAGTTAAACTTTAAAAAATACATTTTTCTTCTTAGGATAATAGATGAATTGGAAAACAGAGAAAAATATTTTTTCAGTGACTGCATTATTTTGAAAGGAGGAAAGTTATCACATATCCGAGTTTACTAAACAGTTTGCATCTTATTAGTTTACCAATTTATTGCTGTCAAGCAATCCTGAGATTAGAATGTGTTAGAAAACTAGTTTGTTGAATAAACTCACGGTAAAAGTATCAATAGTAGAATTATGCCAAGGACCATCGTTGTTAGAAATAAACTTATTACCCTATGCAGAAGATTTATTAATTATACTTCAGGATGCTTAATAATCAGTGTAAACAAATTAAAAACCTCAGCTTGTGATCCAAGGTCATTTTCAAATTGGAAGCAACCTCAGCCCATTCTAAGAGGGCTAATGATGTAAAAATAAGTAGGGCCAAATCCTCTGGGGAACACAGCGCAGGTCAGCAGGCTCTTCTGGTGAATGCACCAATCTGTTCTGCTTCCACAGGCCCTTTGTGTAGCCAGACTCCCTGAGAAAGGTGGGCTGTCTGCTGTTGCCTAGCACTTATTTAAGAATTTTGTTTTCAGTTTTCTTCTTTTCTATTCCTGGGTTTATACTTAACTGAGAAGAAATAGCTCACAATCCACTAAAAATGTAACCATGGTTAAGTTTTCCTCTCCTAAACAAAAAAAAAAAAAAAAAAAAAAAAAAAAAAAGAATTCAAGATCTATGATTTTTTTTCTTTGTAAAAAGTTATTTTAAGTTAAATATTAAAAATATGTTAACATCTGGAGAATAAAATTTTATGATTATCTATGTGCCTACTCTTGCTTAAAAAACAACAACAGCGGGGCGCCTGGGTGGCGCAGTCGGTTAAGCGTCCGACTTCAGCCAGGTCACGATCTCGCGGTCCCTGAGTTCGAGCCCCGCGTCAGGCTCTGGGCTGATGGCTCAGAGCCTGGAGCCTGTTTCCGATTCTGTGTCTCCCTCTCTCTCTGCCCCTCCCCCGTTCATACTCTGTCTCTCTCTGTCCCAAATAAATAAATAAACGTTGAAAAAAAAATTAAAAAAAAAACACAACAACAGCAACAATAGGGGTGCCTGGGTGGTTCAGTTGGTTAAGTGTCTGACTCTTGATTTTGGCTCAGATCATGATCTCATGGGTTCATGGGTTTGAGTTCCACACCAGGCTCTGAGAGGACAGTGTAGAGTCTGCTTGGGCTTCTCTCTCTCTCCCCCTCTCTCTCTTTCCTCCCCCACTTGTGCTAAATTTCTCTCAAAATAAATAAACTTAAAAACAACAACAACAACAACAACAACAACAACAACAACAAACATTTGAAATACCCTGTGTGCCCATCCCTTCCCTATCTACTTAAGGTAACCATTATACTGACTTGGAGTTTTCTCTTGCTTTCTTTTACTCACCATTTTGACATTTTTTTTGGTAAACAATTTATTGATTAATTCCACATAATTTTTGTCTTTATGTAAAGAGAAGTATAGTGTATATATTCTTTCGTGACTTTATGGCTTATACCGTAAGTCATTAATTTTCACTGTTATATAGTATTCCATTATAGGAATATAGTAAAATTTACTCATTCTATTATTGGTAGCATTTCAGTTACTTGTTACTTTTTTCTGTTACAAATAGTTCCACGATACTATGAGTATTCTTTTTTAAAAAATTTTTTAAATGTTTATTTATTTTTAAGGGAGGGAGATTGACAGAGAGGGAAAGAGAGAGAGATGGGGGGAGGGGCAGAGAAAGAGGGAGACACAGAATCGGAAACAGGCTCCAGGCTCTGAGCTGTCAGCACAGAGCCCAACGTGGGGCTCGAACTCATGAACTGAGAGATCATGACCTAAGCCGAAGTCGGACACTTAACCAACTGAGCCACCCAGGTGCTCCATGAGTATTCTTATACATGTATTTTGGTGCATATGTGCAAGAGTTTCCTTAGGTACATGCCTAGAATGGAATTATACACTTCCACCTCTATTAAGTAGTGTCAAATTGTTTTCCAAAGTGATTATGCTAATTTATACTATTCACAGCAGTGCATGTGTGGTAGTACCTCACATTAATACTTAATATTGTCAGAATTTAAAATTTTTACAAATCTGGTAGAGACAAAATTTTATATTATTGTGAGCATCTTTCATCTTTTTATGCTTTTGACTACTTATATAGTTTGTGAAATGCTTGTTCAAGTATTCTGTTTTCTATTGGGTTGTATGTCTTTTCTTACTGATTAATAGTAGCTCGTTATGTATTTTGGGTTCAACTTTTTTTGACCACCTAGAGGGTATTACAAATAACTTGTTCCAGTGTGTGTTTATCTAGTTACTCTTTTTGTAGTAACTTTTGAGAAACAGAAGTCATAACTTTTCCCTCCTGTCTACAATGCCATTTTGGTCAAAAACCAAGTCTGTCTGGGCTATTTTATTCTGCTGGTTATTTTGTCTCTTGGAGTGCCATTACCCCTGTCTTAATTGTTCTAGCCTTATAATAATGCTATCTGATATCTGGTAAGGCAAATCTCATTATTTTTTCTTCCTTAAAAGTGTCTTCTATGCTATTCTTGGCCCTTTTAATATTAATTTTAGAATCAGCCCATTTGCACAGAAAAATCTTGCTAAGGTTTTGATGGGAATAGCATTGAATCTTTACATCTTTATGAACTTAAGTCTTTCATTTCAAGAGTATAAGTTATATTTGTATTTATTCAGTAGTTCTTTAGTCTCAAGAAAATTTTATAATTTTTCCATAAGGATTTTATACATTGTTTGTTAGAATGATTTCTCGATGCCTTACATTTTTTGATGTTACTGTAATTTATGTCTTTTTTTGATTTTAGAAAATTGTGGATTCATGTGCATGTTGTAAGAAATAGTATAGAGAGGTCTCTTTAACATGTTGCCTGGTTTCTCCAATGGTGACCTTTTCCAAAACTATAGTATAATATTACAACCAAGAAATTAGTGTAAGTCAGTGATTTTTATTCAGATTTACCCAGTTATAATTTTAAGTGTGTGTTAAGTACTGTACACTGTTATCACCTGAGTAACCTCAGGTAGCCACTACCACTGTTCAAGATACAGGACACTTGAAAACATCAATTTGAAGAGATACAAGCACCATTATTCATTTCCCCATTATTTACAATGGCCAAGATAGGGAAGCAGCCTAAGTGTCAACTGATAGATAAAAGGATAAAGAAGATGTAGTGTATGTATATATATGTACATATATGTATGTATGTAAATACATACATTCATGATGGACTATTACTCATCCAGTAGAAAGAATGAAATCTTGGCGTTGGTGATAACATAGTTGGAACCAGAGAGTGTTATGCTAAGTGAAATAAGAGAAAGACAAATACTATCCGATTTTTGGGATTGACTTTTCATTCAGAGTTGTATGTGTCAATAGTCTGTTCATTTCGATTGCTTAGTAGCATTTCATGGTATATATATACCACTGTTTCTTTAATCGTTCACCTGTTGATTCTAGTGGGGTTTTTTTTGAATTTTTTTTTTGAATTTTTTTTTTCAACGTTTATTTATTTTTTTGGGGACAGAGAGAGACAGAGCATGAACGGGGGAGGGTCAGAGAGAGAGGGAGACACAGAATCGGAAACAGGCTCCAGGCTCTGAGCCATCACCCCAGAGCCCGACGCGGGGCTCGAACTCACGGACCGCGAGATCGTGACCTGGCTGAAGTCGGACGCTTAACCGACTGCGCCACCCAGGCGCCCCAATGTTTGTTTTTGAAAGAGAGAAAGAGAGTGCGTGAGTGTGCGTGTGTGTGTGTGTGTGTGTGTGTGTGTGTGTTTGTGTGTGTTTGTGAGAGAGGCAGAGAGAGAGGGAGACACAACTCAAAGCAGCTCCAGGCTCCACACCGTTAGCACAGAGCCTGACACAGGCTTGAACTCACAAACTTTGAGATCATGACCTAAGCTGAGTTGGATGCTTAATCATCTGAGCCACCCAGGAGCCCCTGTTGATTCTAGTTTTTTAGCAATTACAAATAGAGCTGGTATAAACATCCATGTTTAGGTTTTTGTGTGAAAATGACTTTTAGTTCTCTGGATTGAATGCTTAGGAGTGCAGTTAGTGAATTGTATGATAGCTGCATGTTTAGTTTTTAAGAAAATTGTCAAGGTTTTTTCTAGGGTGATTGTACCATTTCACATTCCCTTCAGTAATGTATGAGTGAGCCATTTTCTCTGCATCCTTGCCAGTGTTTGGTGTTAATATTTTTTATTTTAGTCATTTTGATGTATGTAGTAATAGCTCATTTTGGTTTTAATTTAAATTTCCCTAATAGTTAATGATGTTAAACATGTTTTTATGTGTTTATTTTACATCCTATGTCTTCTTAAATAAAGCTATAATTTTTTTTGTCCAGTTTCTAACTGAATTGTTTGTTTTTCACTATTGAGTTTTGAGAGTGCTTTATATATTCTGAATGCTAGTCCTTTGTTAGGTACATGATTTGTAAATATTTTCTCCTGGTCTGTAGTTTGTCTTTTCATTCTCTTCACCTGGGTTACACAGAACAAAAGTTTTTAATTTCATTGTGGCCCATTTTATCACTTTTTCCTTCTATGGATCATTGATGTCAAGTCTGAGATCTATAGGCTTAGCCCCAGGTCCTGATAATTTTCTCTTAGTTGATTTTCTAAAAGTTTTATAGGTTCACATTTTGTATTTAAATCTGTGATCCATTTTGAGCTAATTTTTATATAAGATGTGCAGTTTAGGTCCAAGTTATCTCTCTTTTTGCTTATGCATGTACAGTTGTCCAGTATAATTTCTTGAAAAGGCTATGCTTCCTGTTAAGGGCACCTGGATGACTCAGTCAGTTAATTTAATAACCAAAATGAGCTATTACTACATACATCAAAATGACTAAAATAAAAAATATTAATACCAAATGCTGGCAAGGATGCAGAGAAAATGGGTCATTCATACATTACTGGAAAGATCTGAGCGGACATCATCAACTGGATGATCAGTTAACTTTTGATCTTGGCTCACATCGTGATATCGCAGTTCGTGAATTTGAGCCCTGAGTTAGGCTTTGGGCTGACAGTATGGAGCCTACTTGGAATTCTCTCTCCCTCTCTCTGCCCCTACCCTGCTTGTGCTTTCTCTCTCTCTCAAGATAAATAAATAAACTCTAATTTTTTTTTAAAGCAGTATTGAAAAAAAAAAAGGCTATGCTTCCTTCCTGGAACTGGTTTTGCACCATTGTTAAAAGTCAGTATAGCGTGTATGCATCGGCCTGTTTCTGGATTTTCCATTTTGTTCTCTTGATTTATGTGTTTGTTTCTTTGCCCATACCACACTGTCTTGATTAGTGTAGCTATATAGTAAATATAGGCAGAATAATTTCTTCCATTTCTTCTGTCCAGATTATTTTAACTACTCTAGGGCCTCTACCTTTCCATATAGATTTTAGAATAATCTTGTCTATGAGAAAAACCTTGCTAATATTTTGATAGGAATTGCATACACCAATATGCATAAACTATACACCAATTTGGGGAGAATTGACATTTTAATTATAATGAGTCTTCCAGTTCATGAACATGATATATCTCTCCATTTATTTTAGTTTTCTTTGACTTTTAAAAAACAACATTTGGTAGTTTCTAGCATATAGATTGTGTATAAGCAAGTATATAAGTGTATAAGCAAGTATATAAGTGTATAAGCAAGTTTTTAATTAAAATGTATTGTTTTTTAAAAATATTTGTTTTTGAGAGAGTGCAAGTGGGGGAAGGGCAGAGAGAAGGGGACAGAGGATCCAAAGCAGGCTTTGCGCTGACAGCAGCGAGCTTGATGTGGGGCTCAAATTCACCAACCACGAGATCATGACCTGAGCTGAAGTTGGACGCTTAACCGACTGAGCCACCCAGGTGCCCCGTCTTGTTTATAATTTCAGTTTTGATATGTTCATTAGTGTAATTGATTCTTGTGTGTCCTTTTGTATTTATATTAAATACACTTATATAATTAGATTGATTTTGACAGTTTTATTTAGTGATTTCTATTTGTCCTACCTATTGTTTCTCATTCTCCTCTGAATCAGTAGCATATTGGTTTTCAATTAATATCTCCCTTATTAGTTAAGACATTTTATGCTCTATTATTTTCATTTTGATAGTTACTCTAGAATTAGCTTTTGAGTTCTACCTTATGAAAATCTAACATTAATTATTATATTTACCCATCTTTTAAAATCACATCATTCCTGGTTATATGCTCTTACATGCTGTTATGTTATGTTGTTATGGATTATAAATTTATCTTTTTTATTTAGCTCAGTAAAACATTGCTATTTTTAAAGAAGTAGCGTTTGTTTAAATCTAATCACACACCTACCATTTTCTTTGCATGTAAGACCTTCCATTTGAGACAACTTTCATTTTATCTGAAGTATATACTTTTTAAACAAACTTATCCTTTTGTCTTTATGATCACATGTATGTTAGACCTTCTTACTCCATGCTCCATGTATTTTACCTTTCTTTTATATTTTCTCCATCTCTTTTTTAGGTTTGTAGAAATATTCTGCTGCAATTGGATAAATTACTGTAATCCATCTTCTAGTTCACTAATTTTCTTTTTACCTCTTTTTAATCTGCTATAGAATTTATTCATTGAATTTTAAATTTCAATTATTATATATTTGGTTCTTTTTCAAATATTTAGCTATGATTTATTTTCTTCTGTTTTTTTACCCTTATCTTAATTCTCTCTCACTAAGTATATTAAAATACTTATATTCTGTGTCTGATATTCTAATACCTAAAGTGTTCATGCATTTGATCTTGTTCTTTGTTGTTTCTATTGGTTCTTACTCATAGCAGCTTGTGTGCTTATGTGTTTTGTGAATTTTGATGAGTATGAGTTGATTATTTCTTACAATAGTGGTAATTCTTTGAAGCTTCCCTTGGAGGTGAGTTACTTCAGAAAGGATTTATATTTCCTACTCTTGTATGTCTGAGACCACTTAATTTTTGGCTTGAGGTGTTTTAAGATTGCCCAGATAATATGAATTCAGGATACAAACGATGACAAATTGCAATTAATAATACTTGGGTAGGTGTTTGTTGTTTTTATTTTTGGCTTTGGTTTTGGTTTGGTGTTTTGACTCTCCATTTATTCTGCACTAAGATCAGGAAGTTTTCCCTGCAGTTCTCTTTGTGGGTTTGAGGAAGGGAATTGGGAGTTTTTTTCTTTTTTGAGACAGAGAGCATGCACATGTGTGTGCACTCAGTGAAGGGGAGGGGCAGGCAGAGAAAGAGAGAAGTAGAAAGAATATTAAGCAGGCTTCATGCTCAGTGGAGCCCAAAGCGGGGCTTGATCCCACGACCCTGGGTTCATGACCAGAGCCAAAATCAGGAGTTGAGAGCTTAACTGACAGGAATTATTTTTAGTATATCTTACACAGAAGGTGTAGCACTCTGTGTCTCATCTATATTAAAGGAATCGCTTATTATGCTTTATAACTTGAGCAAGCCCTCATCCTTTCTATCTTCCTCTCAGCTCCTGGGAGGCTGTGGAAATCTAAGATCAAGGTCATTTAAGTAGGTATACACTCTCAAGAGAAGAGTAGATTTTGGTGTTGCATTTTCCTCTGTGAGTTCTCATGTTCAGTTTGTTTTGACTTCTAAATATTTAGTATCTTGCTAGATCACTGATGACTTTAAAAAAAGAGGTTTTAATACTTAATTTAGCATTTTAATATTTTCATTAGGAAGTCACGCAGGTGTCTGGTCTAGAAATGGATGTTCATTTTTCTTTTGAAGGCAATTAAAATGAAGGTTATAATTATCCTTAATAATATTCACAATGATTTAAAATCATTTCTGTACCTAAGATAGATACTTTGGTTCAAAATTAGCAAAGGGCATATAAATAAATAGATCCTCTATCTCATATAGGTATTCAGTGTGTGGGGGGATCTACTCTATAGCTATATTCACAAAAGTATATGTTAAAACAAATGGGCACATTTGTACTGTTATAGCTTCTCTTCAATTTTTTTTTTACAATTTTTTTTTTTATCAAGAAGTAGGAGATGTTCCTTACAACAATCATATGCAGTTGCTATTTTCATTGTATAATCAAGGTATTGTAAAAGTTGAAGCTGGTAATGAGTGAGCATAATAATAGCTGCATTATATTCTTTTCCTTTTTTTTAAGTTTTTATTTAAATTCCAGTTAGTTAACATACAACATAATATTAGTTTGATGTGTACAATTTAGTGATTCAACACTTACATACAGCACTCAGTGCTTATCACAAGTCCTCCTTAATCCCCATCTCCTATTTCACCCATCCCCCGCCCACCGCCACCTCCTTTCTGGTAACCATCTATCCATCAATCTGTTCTCTATAGTTAAGAGTTTATTTCTTGGTTTGTCTCTCTCTTTTTCCCTCTATGCTTTGTTTTGTTTCTTAAATTCCACAAATGAGTGAAATCTTACGGTATTTGTCTTTCTTTGACAGACTTATTTCGCTTTGCATAATATTCACATCATTGCAAATGGCAAGATTTCATTCTTTTTATGGCTGAGTAATATTCTATCACACACACACACACACACACACACACACACATCCCACATTCTTCTTTACCCATTCATTAGTTGATGGACATTTGACCTGTTTCCATAATTTGGCTATTATAGATAATGCTACTGCAAACATTGGGGTGCATGTATCCCTCTGAATTAGTTTTTTTTTTTTTTTTAATTTTTTTTTTAACGTTTATTTATTTTTGGGACAGAGAGAGACAGAGCATGAACGGGGGAGGGGCAGAGAGAGAGGGAGACACAGAATCGGAAGCAGGCTCCAGGCTCTGAGCCATCAGCCCAGAGCCCGACGCGGGGCTCGAACTCACAAACCGAGAGATCGTGACCTGAGCTGAAGTCGGACGCTTAACCGACTGAACCACCCAGGCGCCCCTGAATTAGTATTTTTATATTCTTTGGGTAAATACTTAGTAGTGCAATTGCTGGAACATAGGGTAGTTCTATTTTTAACTTTTTGAGGAACCTCCATACTGTTGTCCAGAGTGGCTGCATGAGTTGGCATTCCTACCAACAGTGTAAGAGGGTTCCCCTTTCTCCATATTCTTGCCAACACTTGTTGTTTCTTGTGTTGTTGATTTTAGCTTTTCTGACAGTTGTGAGGTGATACCACATTATGGTTTTGATTTGCATTTTCCTGATGGTGAGTAATGTTGAGCATCTTTTCATGTCTGTTGGCTGTCTGTATGTCTTTCAGACAAAGATCTATTCTGCCCCTTTTTGAATTTGATTATTTGCTTTTTTTGGGTATTGAGTTTTGTAAGTTCTTTATATATTTTTCTTTAATTTTCACTTGTTAGTGTTAAGATTAGTTCCAGTCTTTGGGGTTTTTTGTTGTTGTTGTTGTTGTTATAAATACTAAAGTCATAAATTTTGTTGATAGGAGTTTTTATCCTCCTTTTTCTTATAAGAGCATTCTTAAATACAGGGTTTTTGGGTTTCATTTAGGTATGGGTTTTAAAAGTTTCATTTAGGTATGTTGACTTCAGATACTGCATTTCTCAAGCTTAGTATAATAACCTTCACAGAATCAAGAAATCCTTTATATTGTAGTGGTAGTGGAAACCTCAGGATCTTAGTAGAGGTCTTGGAAGAAAAATTTTTTTCCCCATGGTTTGGCTGCTCTTGCTTCTGTTAATTTGTAAGAAGGCTGTTAATGGTCAAACTGTCCCCTTCGTTGGTTGAAACTCATAGGCCTTAAATGTGAAAAGAGGTTTATACAACTTGATTGTAATGCAGCAGTTGAATTTAGACACAAAACTGTTTGATATGGAAGAATGATATAAACTCTAAGCAATATATTTAAAAAGGATTATTGGTTTACTTGGACCTGGGCAGCATGGCTGTAACCAGGGGTACAAGAGCACCTGTCTCCAGGGTCCCAAATAGACCAGGTTTGGCCACTCGCCGCTGACAAAATCCAAAGACAGAGATAGGAGTGGTAGTGAAACAAGAAAGGAATTTATTTCAGTGAGTCCCACCCCAGGAAGACAGCATTCTAGGTATACAGTGTCTCCACAGTGCTGAAAATACTTCTAGGTTTTTGTGTTTGTTTTTTGCAAGTGGGCTCCATGCCCAACTTGGGGCTCACATTCATGACCCTAAGATTAAGAACCGTGTGTTCCACCGACTGAGCCAGCCAGGCAACCCTTAGGTTCATATAAGGCAGATGTGGAAAGGTCTCTGGGTACATGCAGGTGGGCAGTGAAGGTCAGGTTGATCATTGTCTTTGGGTCAATCACTCAGAGGTCTTGCTGCTTCAGGGCAGTTCTTTTTGCTTGAGGGGTTAGTTTCATTTCCCATCACTGGAGGCTTTGCTCTCCATGTCTTTTGCCTGAGTTAAGAGATAAGATGGAAGGAGGAACTTAATCAATTAGAAAGTACAGATGCATGTCAAAATGGAGGTAGTTGAAGCCCTCTTTCTTGGCCTCTAAATATCTATTCACTCTTGAAAAGTTGTGAGAGTTGAGATTTAAAAATTGAGATTCTTTGACCATTTCCGTGACTCAGCTTGAGGGAACAGTATCAGCTGTGGGTCTTGCTGCTGCTGCTATTGTATCTGCTGAGCTATGTCCACAGGGTTACCAAAGCAAGACTCGTTCCACAGGGTGCTGCCAGTTGCTAGAGTGACACCCAACCCCACTCCCACCTCCTTTTACAGAGTATAGGGAATATGGGATACCATAACCGTTTCCCTCTCAAGTAAGTGTCTTCCTTTCTTCCTCATTACTGGGTTGAGGGAGGCTAGGAAATACTCTTAAAGATTGGTTAGCGTTTACCTTGTGTTTCATCCTGTGAATCGGTGTTCTCTTTGAAAAGGCCTGGTTATGTAGAGGGAAAAGAACGTATTCTTGTTTTCATTCCAGGAAGGAAAAATGAATCTTAATCAGATCATTATAGATTTCTTTTTTGGGAGGTGATAGATACCATTTTAAACTCCTGACCACCACTCTGTCAGGAAGTCTTCTTGGATTCAAACTTGGTTTATGAGGATGTCCTTCTGTCCTGAAGACTATCATTATTATTATTGCTGCTATAATTATTATTATCATCTTTATTATATTGCTGTATTTTTTTGGTGTTATACAAAGCAATGTGCTAATTTTAGACCAACTCTATGAAGTAAGTGCTCTTATTATCATTTTATAGGAAACTGAGGCTTAGAGAGATGAAGTAACTTGTCTGATGCAATAGAGCTATGATTCAAACCCATTCTTGCTCTTAGCCAGCTCTATGTACTATATTGCCTCTCTATTAATATTAGAAAACATTCATCTAAAATCTCTACAGACTTGCAACTCAAAGTGCAACCCATAGACCAACTACAAAGGTATTACCTGGTTGCTTATTAAAAGAGGCAGAATCAGCCTTACCCCACCCCAGACCTTCTGAGTCATAATTTGACTCACATTAAAGTTTGAGAAGCACTACTCTCAAACAGTATTAAAGAGGTGGATTAGCTTGATCAGGGAAGACATTCTGGAGGTAGGACATTAATATTTGAAGATGGGTAATTCCAACTTTTGTCTACAGATGGTATATAGTAATAATGAAAACTACTTCTGGAAAAAGTAAGCAAACAAAAACTTCTTCAGTTTTCTAGTCATTAACTGATCGGCTAATGTATTTATCCTGGCCTCATTACAGGACACATATATATTCAATAAGTACTTCCAAATGTGTTTTAAGACTTGGCTTCTTGGCATAACATGCAGGTCTTCTGATGTGATTTCAATATACATTTTTTGTTCTAATCTCACCACATATTTTCATCTATTTTATACTTCAGTCACATTTAAATTTTTCATTCACTTATCCGTTTAGCAAATATTTGATGAGTCTCTATACTTACCAGGCATTGCAAAAGCAATATGTATTTGACTGTATTATTTTATTTTTTGTATTCTTGGTGCTCTAGCATTTGGGACCCTGATCCTGAAAAGTTTGTCTCTCCCATGCTGGCTAATTCCTGGAAGTAGCAAATACCTCCCCTGTGAGCCTGCTTTTGCTATACAAGGCAACCAGTCCAGAGCCCACAGCCAACATACTCTTTGTCAAATTCTCACACACCAAGCACATATTTTCACTTGCCGTGAATCACTCTAGGACCAAGTACTAGACAACTAAGGACCTGTAGCCCAGGGCCCTCTGAAATTATTCTAGGTATCTGTGAGTATAAATGTCTTCCCTCATGACGATTATTTATGTGTTTTCGTGCCTTATAATATCTGATAAAAACAAATCCCTGGTGCGTTTCTAGATTACAGTGATTAACAATGGTTATTCTTGGGGCGCCTGGGTGGCTCAGTCGGTTGAGCATCCGACTTCAGCTCAGGTCATGATCTCGCAGTCTGTGGGTTCGAGCCCCGCATCAGACTCTGTGCTGACAGCTCAGAGCCTGGAGCCTGCTTCTTATTCTGTGTCTCCTTCTCTCTCCGTCCCTCCCTGACTCATGCTCTCTCTCTGTCTCAGAAATAAGCATTAAAAAAATTAAAAAAAAAAAACAAGACAATGGTTATTCTGATGGAACCTACATGCTAGGTGGGGAAGACAGGAGGCGGGGGAGGGGAAGATATAAGTAAGTTGGTATTCACTTTATATGCACCAAAATGTCTGTACTGATTACAGCCAACATTTGTTTTGATTGGTCATTTGCCGTACCAGTTATTAAAGATTTTGAATAACATCTCTATTAGGTAAACCCTAATCTCACTTTTCTTATCAACTAAGTTTGTACAGAGAGTAAGAGATGAGGCAGGAACTAAAACAGTCTTGGGATTTAAAATCCATTGTTCTTTCTCCTTTAAAATACAATTCGGAACTACTTAACTCTTAAACCCCTTTTGACTTTGTTCATAATGCTCTTTTTCTTCTCTTCTCTGACTTTAGAAATCTTATTTCTAACTTAACTGCTACATCTTCCATAGAGACTTCTCTGTCTGGTATCCCCAGACAAATGCCACTACTTTCTTTTTTCTTTTTCTTTTCTCTTCTCTTCTTTCTTTCTTTCTTTCTTTCTTTCTTTCTTTCTTTCTTTCTTTCTTTCCCTTTGCCTATGCATCTGTTAGAACTCTTACTCTGTTTTGCTTTGTTTACATATCTGTCTCTTCTATTATGTTCTCAACTCTTTGAGCACGGGGAGATATTTATATTGTTATCTTCAGTACCTAGCACAGCACCGCACACACAGAGTAGGATCTCAGTAAATGCTGAAATGAAATGACTAATCATCAGAAGACTTATGGAAGAGCTTGCTCCTTGGAACCTAAGTCCTAAATAGAATTTTCATCACAAACAAGCATAAACTTGTATGTATACATAGTAAATGAGGATATTTGCAGTAGGCCAATGAAATAGTGTAGCATTCTCTCATGTATTCCAAGGAATGAAAAACTGATTAGACCAATAACTTTCAACTTTATCTGGCTCAGATCTTGATGACCCTGGTTCACTGTGGTAGTGAAATCCTTGGACAAAAATTTTGACTATGGAATTATTCATCCTTATAAGGGGAGAGGAAATAAAAAAAATTCACTGGCCCATTTCTCAGTAGAACTAAGCTGGTCTCATGAACTGGGCAGGCAAATCCTAGCGAGTAGGCTTCATTTGTTCTAATTTTCATAATTTAAAGTTCTGCTGATGAGTCTACATCATAGTACTCCTAATTTATGAGCAGAGACAATTTGGTCTTGTCATTTTGCAGCTATTCATTACTGTTGGTGACTGCTAAAGGCTGGACAAATTAATAAAGACAATTTTTGTGAGTCGAGAATAAACAGTTGAAGTTAGGCCAACTGTTCCTTTTCCTATAATTTTGGCATTAAACATCTTAGTATTTTTGTGACTGAGGTAACCACTGTGGGAACTACTTAACTGATGAGATGTGGCAGAAAATAAAATCTTTGTTAGTAGCCCTCTGGGCTAGTTATTCTTGCCTCTGAGCTGTGCCTACATGGAGGTATTTGTGCACAATACAGACATAACTGACATCAAAGCAAACATAATACAATAGCTTTACAAGAGAGAAAGCTTTGTTGTTACCTTAGGGTCTGACATTACTTTTGACATTCTAAATCTCAGTGTTTATGAGAAACATCAATAATAATAACTACCCTTTGCATGGGTACAGCACCTTTCTCCCTAGGCTCAGAGTGTTTCATAAGCATGAAGCGTTCTGTGCAGAAAGGGAAGATGGAGTGGGAGAATCTGGCCCCAGACAATTAAGAGCTAAAATTCTTCTCTACAGTGAACATGGAACACAAAGAGGACAATTTAGGATAGGAAATGAAGGACATTGGGTCCAGCTGAGACTGTAAGGGGAATTCAGCAAGACAGTCATGACCTGACTTAGAATTTGTCCAGCTAAGATTCACCATGACTAGAAAGAAAGAAAGAAAGAAAGAAAGAAAGAAAGAAAGAAAACAGAAAGAAAAACAGTTCAGAAATCACTAGATCCATGATCTCTGGTATTTGCTCACAGCAGTTAAAATATCAGATAAAGTTTGATCATAACTGCTGGCTTCACAAACTGATCTAATATAACTTCAAAACCATTTCATCTTAATTTGTGTACATTTTATAAACACAGTCAAAACATTCCTTTTGGTCTGGGGAGTTAAGACATTCAAAACACCACCACCATCACTACCACCACCTATCATTTATTGTTTTTAGGCTTTGGTCTATGAGGGCAGAGCCTATGTCTTATTTCATAATGATATCCCTAGCTTCTAGACTATGCCTTTCCCATATTAAATGCATGATAAATGTTTGCTTAAATTGAAATTTTGTAGGTGCTTTATAAAAACGTTTTCATTGTCATAGGGCTCCTGGGTGGCTCAGTCAGTTAAGCATCCGACTTCGGCTTAATCATGGTCTCACGGTTGTGGGTTCAAGACCTGCCTCGGGCACAGTGTTGACAGCTCAGAGCCTGGAACCTGGTTTGGATTCTATGTCTCCCTCTCTCTTTCCTCCTCCCCTGCTCACACTCTGTCTTTTAAAAATAAATAAATGTTTAAAAATTTTTTTAAAATACTTTTTCATTGCCTTTGCTCAGTTACCTATGGTTTTCAATTTTTTTGTCTGTGGAAACCGTTTTTTTCACATGTAATGGTATAGATGTAAATTTGTTCTAGAATGTTATCTGGAATTTTATGTTTTAAACATAATTTCTACATAAGATCTATGTAAATTAAAAGATTCTGATTCAAAAAATACTGTTTTATGAGATGATTTTTTAAAATAAAAAATATTTAATTTTAGAAGATATAATGAATTTTTCAAAACTTTAATTAAACTTCTTTTCTTGGAATAGAACCTTTAGATTCAGCTGGGATGGTTGAAATTTCCTCCAGAAATGTTATATTGTATTTTTTAGGTTAATATTTATGTAGTAGCTGTAATGGTAATATGCCTTTCAAAATTACACATAGATGATATTTTTAGAGTTTCAGAGCTTATTTCTTTGATGTAGTTTAACAGCTTCAGAAGTGATTCTCTAAGTTTTGCAAAGACACAGTGCTGGTGAGAATAGCTCTTTAATATTTTGGAAAGCACAAGCATGATAAGCAGAAGTAGTCACTGCAGAGGGAACCCTAAGAAGTGAATCTGGTAGGTTTTAAAGATGTGGATGGAGTCCTTGCACTGTTCTTTTTTCCCTCCACATCTTAGCCAACACTTGTCATTCTTGTTTTTTGATAATAGCCATTCTAACAGGTTCGAGGTAACTCCTCATTGTGGTTTTCATTTGCATTTCCCTGATGATCAGTGATAGTGAACATTTTTACAATTGTCTGTTGGCCTTCTGAATGTCTTTTTTTGGGACAATGTCTGTTCAGATCTTCTGCCATTTTAAAATTGGGTTATTTTTATTTTTATTTTTTTATTTTCTGCTCTTGAGTTGTAGGAGTTCTTTATATGTTTTGGGTATCAATCCCTTATCTAATAAATGATTTGCAAATATTTTTCCCATTCAGTAGGTTGCCTTTTCATTTATGTTGATGGTCCAGATGTAAGCCCTGTTGTTACATCCAGGTCCTGGATGTAAGCCCTGTTGATTTTCAAAGGCAGCCACTTTGGGACTCCTCTATCTGATGCTGGTCTTAAGGCTTGGGATGCCTGATGTGGCACACAAACCCCTCACTTTTCAAGGAGAAGCTTTGTGTTTGTGAGATCCCTCCTGATTGAGGGGGTTTTGCCCTGGGAATGGAGTATTTGGCAAGTCTCCACTTCACCATCTTGATGTGGTCCATTTATCCTGTTTTGGGGAGGACTGTTCAGCTAGTTTTCACATCTTTTTCAGAGGGAATTATTTCATGTTTAGCTATAGATTTTTATTTTTCATTTCTATTTTTTTGTTTGAGTATAGTTGACCCACAATATTACATTAGTTTCAGGTGTACAGCTTAATGATTTGACAAAGTTACACATTGTGCTTTGTTCACCACAAGTGTAGCTACCATCTATCTGTTACATTGCTATTACAATATGCTTGACTGTATTACTTATGCTGTGCCTCATATTCCTGTGTTTTATTTATTTCATAACTGGAAACCTGTATCTCCTTCTCTCCTTCACCCATTTTGCCCAATACTCTTATCTTTTTCCCCTTTGGCAACCATCAGTTTGTTCTCTGTATTTCTAAGTCTGATTCTTCTTTTTGTTTGTTTACTCATTTTTTAAGATTACACTCATGAGTGAAATCATGGTATTTGTATTTCTCAGTCTGACTTATTTCACTCAGCATCACACTCTCTAGGTCCATCAGTGTTGTTTCAAATGACAAGATCTCATCCTTTTTTCTGGCTGTATGGTGTTCCTGTGTGTGTGTGTGTGTGCGTGTGTGTGTGTGTATGTGTGTGTGTATGTGTGTGTACGCATGTGTGTACACACCACATTTTCCTTATTCATTCATCTGTAGATGGACATTTAGCTTTCTTCCGTATCTTGGCTATTGTAAATAATGCTGCAATAAACATGCAGGTATATTTTTTCAAATTAATGTTTTCATTTTGTTTGGATTAAAAACCCAATATTGGAATTATTGGATCATATTGTATTTCTATTTTTAATTTTCTGATAAACCTCCATACCATTTTCCACAGTGGCTGTACCAATTTACATTCCTAGCAGCAGTACATGAGCGTTCCTTTTCCTCCACATCCTTGCCATTGTTTGTTACATCTCATCATTTCGATTTTAGTTACTCTAAAAGATGTAAGCTAATAATAGCTCGTTGTGGTTTTGGTTTGCATTTCCCTGATGATGAGTGATGTTGAACATCTTCTCATGTGTCTCTTGGTAATTTTGAGGTTCTCTTTGGAAAAATGTCTATTTGGGTCTTCTGCCCATGTTTAATCATATTATTTGGGGGGGTGGTAATGAGTTGTTCAATTTTTTTAATATATTTTGCATTTTAATTCCCTATTGGATATATCATTTGCTAATATCTTCTTCCTTTCAGTAAGTTGTCATTTTGTTTTATTAATTAGAATAATTAATATTCTTAAATGCCCATATTATCTAAAGCAATCTACAGTTTCAGTGCAATCCCTATCAAAATACCAGCAGCATTTTCACAGAACTAGAACAAATAATACTAAAATTTGTGTAGAACTACAAAAGACCTCAAGTATCTAAAGCAACCCTGAGAAAGAAGAACAAATATGACAAAAAAAAGAACAAATATGGAGGTTATTACAATAGCAGATATCAAGATATTATACTACAATGCTGTAGGAATCAAAGAAGTAGGTACTGGCACAAAACTAGACACATAAATCAATGGAATAGAATAGAGACCCCAGAAATAAATCTATGATTAAATGACCAATTAATCTGTGAGAAAAGAAGCAAGAATATACATGGGGAAAAGACTGTCTTTTTAATAAATGGTGCTGGAAGAACTTGACAGCTGCATGTGAAAGACTGAAACTGGACCAGTTTCTCACACCATACACAAAAATAAACTCAAAATGCATCAAAGACCTAACTGTGAGACCTGAAACTGTAAAAATCCTAGAACAGAGCACAGTCGGTAATTTCTTTGATGTCAGCCATAGCAACATTTTTTCTAGATAAATCTCCTGAGGCAAGGGAAATAAAAGCAAAAATAAACTTTTGGGATTATATCAAAATAAAAACCTTCTGCACAGCGAGGGAAGCAGTCAACAAAACTAAAAGGCAACCTGCTGAATGGAAGAAAGATATATGCAAGTGAAATATTCAGTAAAGGCTTAGTATCCAAAATATATAAAAACTGGATACAACTCAACACCAAAAAAACCCCCAAATAATATAATTAAAAATGGGCAGAAGACATGAACAGATATTTCTCCAAAGAAGACATACAGGTGTACAACAGACACATGAAAAGATGTTCAACATCACTCATCATCAGGGAGATGCAAATCAAAACTGCCATGAGGTATCACTTCACACCTGTCAGAACGGCTAACATAAAAAAACACAAGAAATAATAAGTGTTGGTGAGGATGTGGAGAAAAGGGAACCTCATGCACTGTTTCTGGGAATGTAAATTTTGACAGCCACTGTGGAAAACAGGGGAGGTGGGTTGGGGGAATGGGTGAAATAGGTGATGGGGATTAAAGAGTACACTTACCAAGATAAGCACTGAGTAATATATGGAATTGCTGAATCACTGTATTGTACGCTGGAAACTAATATAACACTATATGCTAACTATACTGGAATTCAAATAAAGAACTTAAAAAAAAAAGAGAACAGGGGCGCCTGGGTGGTGCAGTCGGTTAAGTGTCCGACATCAGCCAGGTCACGATCTCTCGGTCCGTGAGTTCGAGCCCCGCGTCAGGCTCTGGGCTGATGGCTCGGAGCCTGGAGCCTGTTTCCGATTCTGTGTCTCCCTCTCTCTCTGACCCTCCCCCGTTCATGCTCTGTCTCTGTCTCAAAAATAAATAAATATTAAAAAAAAAATTAAAAAAAAAAAGAGAACATTATCATTACCTAAGGAAATTCCTTCATGTTTTCTGCCAGTAATTCTTATCCTCAAACTCTCAAAACCAGAGTGATTTTTGCCCCACTGTTGATTGGTTTAGTCTGTTCTGGAGCTTCATAAAAATAAAATTGCTTGGTATATTCTTTTTTTTTTTTTTTGTATAGGACTGCTTGTACTAAGTATGTTTTTGAGATCATTCATATTGTTGATTTGGTTTTTCTTGGTGACCAGGGTTATTTAATTTTATGAATATGTTTATTTATATATATTTTTATTGATGAACACCTGGGCTCTTTTCAGGTTAGGGCTCTTAGGAATAAAGCAGCAGTTGGTATTGTTGTCCAAATCTTTTGGTGGGTATATATTTTTGTATCTCTTAGGCAAATACCTAGTAGTAGGGTTGCTGTGCCATAGGGTAGTTATACCATTTTTCTTTCTCACCAACAATGAATGAGTGTTGGACTGCTCCACATAATTGCCTCTTTTGATGTTGGTGATCTTTCTGACATTAACCATTCTGGTGGATGTGTGTTCTTAAGAGTTCATCTGTAGATTTTTTTTTTTTTTTGCATTTTCTTTGTATGCAGTTAAATATGTCAGCTGTGAATACAACAGATCTATTTTTTTCTTTCCAATCCTTGTACCCTTTAAAGATTTCTTTTTTTTTTTGCCTTTTGTACTGTTATGCTGTTGAGTGCATAATTGAATAGAAGTAATGACAGTAAGCATTCTTATCTCATTCTACATTTCAAGGGAAAACTATTTCATTTAGTAAGATGTTGCTATTGGTTTTTTACTGATAATTTTTATCAGATTAAGGAATTCACTTCTTTTCCTGATTTGCTGAAAATTCTTTTTGTAAAAATAACAATGGGATGTCAATTTTATTGAGTGATTTTTCTATGTGTATTAAGATTATCATGTGATTTTTCTATTAGTAATGTTCTTAATTTTACTGATTGGTTTCAGAATGTTAGCCCAGTCTTTAATTTCTACAATAAACATGTCTTGGTTGTGATCTATTATCTTTTCTATACATTGTTGGATTTTGTTTGGTAATATTTTTTTTGTTTTGGATTTCTAAGTTATGTACATGATCAATGAGATTGGTAATTTTCCTTTTTCCTTTCTCAAAATACTATTATGGGAACTGAGGACATGATAGAGGAATGCTTAGAATTCACTTGGAAAAATAAGGTGTTAGTAAATAAATGACATTAGGAAAATGGATCTTTTCTATAGAAAAAAATTAAATTTAATATGAATTCATTTATCAGTTTTCATTTATATTTAGTATTATTTTATAATTAGCTTCTGAAGTATTTTTTTCCACTAAGCATTGTCATTTCTAAAGCAGAAGTTTACTTAACCTCATATCGTCTTGTTTTATTTAACCAAAGTGCATTTTATCAGAATTGAGTAAGATCTAAATACTACTGTGGTGACTGTCTGACATAATGAAAGGGAGTACCTGAATTTCTGGCAGAATTAGACTAAACAAGCCATATTCATATTTTCCATATCATTTTATTGTAAGGTTCCAATTTCAGTGTTGACCTTTCTTTTGATGTTTTATATATTTTCCTCAGGCTATCATATATTTTAATAGTTTAAAACAGAAGGGAAATGTTTTAACACAACATATGGTATTTATTTCAAAAGCCAATTTATAAGCAGATCCATTTCTGGTAAATTAACTATGAGATAGAAAAATGTAAAGAGTAATAAATAGTCTGTGATTCATAACGATTTAAACTTAGACCCATTCATTAGGGCCTTATAAGTAATGATATGATGTTGAAAAACGCTGTTGGTCAAATAACTTTAATATTAGGACTTTAATATGTGAGGCAGTGGTTCTTACACATTAGTGTGTAGAGTAACCACTTGAGAAAGCTGTTAAAAATGAATATCCACATAAACTGCCTGAGAGATCCCAGGCACAGGTTTTTAGACAAGGCTAGAACTCTTCATTGGTAACAAGCACCCATGTGAGAGCCCTTTGACCACATTTTGGGAAAGATGGGGAAGGAGAATCAGGAATCTACTTTCAAGTTCTTCTTTTGACAAGTAGCATTTCCATTTTCCTCCTTTTTTGCTCTAAAAATTCAAAGAGGGAGGTAGTTGACATGGACATTGGCCAGGGTAGATAGAACGAGAAATACCAACTCCCTATATACTCTTTATCCTAAGGTTTTTTAAGGTATATTTGTTTATTTGAAGGTCTTTGTCATTTTATGCAGTGACTTGATCCAAAAACCTGGGTGTTTGGTCCAACTTTTCAAACATTATCTCTGAATCTTGAATACCAAAACTGTAAGTTGGTCTAATTCACAGTGGTGCAGTAATGCTGAAATGAAATCACATAGGTAAAATAAATGTGATGCGTTTAGAAAATCATACCTTCATTATTAGATTTCATTTATTAAATATAATTAAAATATTCTAAAGATAAATGTCTATATTTTTGAATATAGGTGATTTTAAAAATTATTGAAAAAGGAGTCATATTACTATAAACTCTAAATAATATTTTGAATTCACATCCTCTTCCTGACCAGTGTATTCACAAATCTTTGATTGCTTGATGAACTAGGTGTAACCAGAAAGACTCACTTCACCAGCCAGAACAACAGAGATGATGATATCTTTTCTATTTATTTAATCACTTGATCCCTCCTCTATATCCATTAACCATATAAGGCAGCAGCCCAGAATCTTCCTTTCAGGATATCTTTTGGTCAGTTGTCCCATATTTCTGGATATTACTCAGGTCCAAAGTTGTGGAGCTGCTTCCAAACACGAGGTGGCGAGCAGTGGAACATTCTCATCAGATGATTGTTGGTTGCTGATTCAGGGTTGCCATTGCCTCGGTTTCCAGAGGTTGATTTCTTGTTTTCCAAAAATTTGGGAATTTTCAAATTATCTTTTAAAAATACTGTCATTTGGCTTAGTTACATTGTAGTCACAGAATATGTCTCTGTGATTTCAATTCTTTGAATTTGTTGAGACTTGCTTTTCAGCACATGCTCAATTTTTTTAAAATTCATTTTCATGTTAGTTAACATACAGCGTAGTCTTGGTTTCAGGAGTAGAACCCAGTGTTTCATCTCTTATATATGACACCCAGTGCCCATCCTGAAAAGTGCCCTCCTTAATACCCATCACCCATTTAGCCCCCTCACCCCTACACCAACCCTCAGTTTGTTCTCTGTATTTAAGAGTCTCTTATGGTTTGCCTCCCTCTCTGTTTTTATCTTATTTTTCCTTCCCTTCCGCTGTGTTCATCTGACAAAGCAGGCAAGAGTACCCAATGGAAAAAAAAATCTCTTTAGCAAATGGTGCTGGAGGAACTGGACAGCAACATGCAGCAGAATGAAACTGGACCACTTTCTTACACCATTCACAAAAATAAATTCAAAATGGATGAAAGACCTCAATGTAAGACAGGAAACCATCAAAATCCTAGAGAAGAAAATAGGTAGTGACTCTTTGACCTCAGCCACAGCAACTTTTTACTTGACATGTCTCTGGAGGCAAGGAAAATAAAAGCAAAAATGAACACTTGAGACCTCATCCAGATAAAAAGCTTCTACACAGCAAAGAAAACAATCAACAAAACTAAAATGAAACCAACGGAATGGGGGAAGATATTTGCAAATGACATATTGGATGAAGGGTTATTATCTAAAATCTATAAATAACTTACCAAACTCAACACCCAGAAAACAAATAATCCAGTAAAGAAAGGGGCAGAAGACATGAATAGACACCTTTACAAAGAAGACATCCAGTCACATGAAGGCAAACAGACACATGCAAAGATGCTCAACATCACTCATCATCAGAGAAATATAAATCAAAACCATAATGAGATACCACCTCATACCCGTCAGAATGCCTAAAATAAACAACTCCAGAAACATCAGATGTTGGTGAGGATGTGGAGAAAGGGGAACCCTATTGCACTGTTGGTGGAAATGCAAACTGGTCCAGCCACTCTGGAAAACAGTGTAGATGTTCCTCAAAAAATTAAAAATAGAACTACCTACAACCCAACAATTGCACTAATAGGAATTTATCCAAAATTTATACAAAAATGCTGATTCGAAGGAGCACATGCACCCCAATGTTTATAGCAGTGCTGTCAACAATAGCCAAATTATGGAAAGAACCCAAATGTCTATCAATTGATAAATGGATTAAGAAGATGTGATGTGTATGTATACACACACACACACACACACACACACACACACACACACACACACTGGAATACTACTTGGCAATGAAAAAGAATGAGATCTTTCCATTTGCAACAACAAGAATGGAACTGGAGGGTTTTATGCTAAGCAAAATAAGTCAGAGAAAGATGGATGTATGATTTCACTAATTGTGGAATTTGAGAAACTTAACACATGCTTAATTTTTTAAAATGTTCTGTATGCATTTGAAAATTCATTTGAACTGTTGTGAGGATAATCTGATCATATCAATCAGCTCAAGTGTCTTTTTGATTAAATTGTGTATATATATATATATATATATATATATATATATATATATATAGTCTATATATTCTATCAATTTCTATTCATGATTGTCAATTTCTATTCATGATTTTACCTCTAGTTCTAAATTTTTGCTTTATATATTTGAGGTCACATTATTAGGTGCACACAAATTTAGAATTGTTGCATCTTTCATATGAATCAAGCTTTTTATTCTTATGAATTATCCCTCTCTATTTCTAATATTGCTTTTTTGCCTTAAATAATTTTTTGCCTGGTATTACTCCAAAGACACTAGCTTCTTCTTTGCAAGTGTTTGTATGGTATATGTTTTTCTTCCATGTACTTTTAATACTTTTATATTCTTTTTAATACATGTATATTTTGAATAGCACAGAGTTAGGCTTTGTTTTTTGATCCGGTCTGACAATATTTTTGCTAGAACATTTAGCCACTTATATTTATTTCTCAAAATTATGGGTATCTCTGCTCTGCTGAGGTGACCTAGAGTTAGGCTTTTATTAAACTAAAGCTTATGGAATGGCCTGAGATATTTACAGAAGGCTTAAGTTTTCCAGTTGTGTTGTAGCTATCTTGAGAAAATTTCCTTATTTTTTAAAAATATTCTGAAAAAGGAAGGAGTTTCAAGCTGAGATTTAAAGAATAATTAGATTCCATAAAAGAGATTACTGTTAGAAGCACTGGCTAAGAAAGTAACCGTATGAACTCTACAAATATAGCCAGGGGCACTTGGGTGACTCAGTCAGACTAAGCGTCTGACTTTGGCTAAGGTTGTGATCTTTCAGTCCGTGAGTTTGAGCCCCTTGTCAGGCTCTGTGCTGACAGCTCTGAGTCTAGAGTCTGCTTTGGATTATGTGTCTCCCTCTCTCTGCCCCTCCCCTGCTAACGGGCTCGCTCTCTCTCTCTCTCTCTCTGTCTCTCTGTCTCTCTCAAAAATAAACATTAAAAAATAAATACAGCCAAACTCAATCTTCAGTTTGGCATTGCCACAGAAAAGAAAATACTAGGCCTACTGAGTTATGAATACAGCTGTATGAATCACATACCGCTATATATATATATATATATATATACACACACACACACACACACACACACACACACACACACACACATATATATACATACACATAACAAATGTGGTTTTATCTGTAATATAAAAAGGGTCTTTTTAATGGGGCTTTACTGTAATTTTAATAGACTGGAGAAAGTAATGAGAGCCATAATTTATGTGTATTGGGGTGAAAAAGCAGGAAGGATATCTGAAGTAATCATTGAAGTGTTAAAAATATATGAAGGCTGGGATGAGGATTGGGGAGGTGTGCCTGAAGTTAATGACTTATGTATAAGGCCCTTGTAAGTAAGGTACAAGTTCAGAATAGAAGTTGTAAAAAGCAAAAGAAATAGTATTGCTAAATCGAAATGTTAAATACTGTTTTGTAGTGAATCAGAAATAAATATTTTAAAGGACTGGAATAACTGTAAAAAAAATTGGATATTAGATGTTATTAAGGAATCATTGTTAATTTTGTACATGTGACCATATTGTGGTGATAGAAGAAATTGTCTTTACTTTTCACTCACACACATAGAAGTATTTAGGATTGAAATGACATAGACACAATGTCAGGAATTTACTTTAGAATTTTGTGGTAACTGAAAGAAAAAAAGGAAATAAAGCACATGTATCAAATCTTAAAAACTATTGAATTAAAAAAAATTTTTTAACGTTTATTTATTTTTGAGACAGAGAGAGACAGAGCATGAACGGGAGGGGCAGAGAGAGGGGGAGACACAGAATCTGAAACAGGCTCCAGGCTCTGAGCTGTCAGCACAGAGCCCAACACGGGGCTCGAACTCACGGACCGTGAGATCATAACCTGAGCCGAAGTCGGACGCTCAACCGACTGAGCCACTCAGGCACCCCAAAAACTATTGAATTTGATCAATAGGTTATATGAGAATGTATTATGCTACTTTCTCTATTTTGGTGTATGTTTGAAAGTTGTAACAAAACTTTAAAGAAAAAATACATTCCTGGAAAGGTACTTTATCACCTTAATATTACAAAAGTGTATATGTTTTCATGATGGATAAAATTTTTATGAGATTTTTTAAGTCAATGGAGGCTAGAAAATGAGTCAGAGAATGCTAATAAGGATGATGCCTACTGGAATTTGTTGTAGTGGAGTGAACACTGGTTTGGTTATAAGCTTCAGACTATTACTAATGAATGAGCTCCACCCCGTTTGGCAAGACATTTACCATTCTGGCCTCAGGAGTTTTTGTTAAGATGGGACATTGGCCTAAATGAGCTTAAAGTTCTTTGTAGGTCCTGTTATCTATGGTTCTGATGAACTGCATGTATAGTGGGCTTGTTGGAATTTTTTGTTTACTTGAATTGGTAATGTGTATAAGATATAAGGTGTCCCAACTGAGGCCCTCAGAATTCTGGTGGTTTTAAGGAACTCCTTCAAGTTGAAGGAAGAATGCTGAGTGATCAAGCACCAAGTCAGTAGAACAGTTCATCTCTATTTTTTTAAATTCCTGTTTTTTGTTTTTGTTTGTTTGGTTTTAGAGTTTTTTTGCCAACTTATTTTTTTTAATTCCTGGGAAGAGTTGGTCTTTCTGTGCCCACTGTGTATGTACAGTTCTTTTTATAGCTCTTACTCTCTTATACTGCATGTGCTTTCCCACAAGACAGTGAGATCCTTAAGGTAGGGATTTTATTTTTCATTTTTGTATCTTGAGTACCTAGCACACATCTAGCATGCAAAAGGGCATAATATATATTTGTTGATTGAACAAATGCATGCATGTATGAATGAAAAAAAATTTTTTTAAATTTTTTTTAATGTTTTGATTTATTTTTGAAGGAGAGAGAGAAAGACAGAGCATGAGCGGGGGGAGGAGCAGAGAGAGAGGGAGACACAGAATCAGAAGCGGGCTCCAGGCTCTAAGCTGTCAGCACTGAGCCCGATGTGGGGCTCGAACCCACAAACTGTGAGATCATGACCTGAGCCGAAGCCGGATACTCAAGCGACTGAGCCACCCAGGCACCCCTGAGTGAAAGAAAGTAAAGGAATCTTGTGGCATTTAATTTAATGTCATGGTACATAATGAAAACAACATGAATATGTCTTCACTATTAAGTTTAGCAAATTTGGTCTTTTTAGTGGAGTTCATTTATCTTGGCCTGCTCACTCTCCCTATTGCTTGCCTATTCCATCCTTACCAGTAATCCTCAGCAGTACATTGTCTCCTGAAGGAGTAATTTGATCAGAAAGCATTAAGTTGTATACTCCCCTCATCACCTGAGTTCCTTTAGCTATAGTTCCAAAACTAGGACTGATGGAAAGGGGGTTTGGAAAGCCATTGGTGAATTGTGGTATATCTTCCTAGAGGGTAGATTTTGCACAAATATTTAGGAAAGTGAAATGTAAATGGGAGATAGTTTAGAACATTGTTTTATATTAAAACAAATGCAAATGTATTATCAAATAGAACATTCAGGTAACACAAATTCTAAGATACATCTTTTTTTTTAAATGTTTATTTTTAAGAGATAGAGAGCACACGTGCATAGAAGTGGGAGAGGGACAGAGAGAGAGAGGAACAGACGATCTGAAGTGGGCTCTGTGCTAACAGCAGAGAGCCCGATGTGGGGCTTCAAGTTACAAACTGCGAGATCATGACCTGGACTGAAGCTGGATGCTCAACTGACAGATCCACCCAGGCGCCCCACTAAGATGTATCTTAAGATTGTTTGGGAGCCTTTGGGGCAATGACTGTCCATCCTACCCCAACTCCTGGGTCAGTGATTTATTCTTTGCTACGGTATTTTGGTAGAAGATGCTTGATTTGGACCAACCTAAGACATATATAAAAACTCTAGAGTAATAATAGAAAAAAGTTTATTTTATTTTTAAACTGTCACATTTTCTTTAGGAGTAACCTGATAGATTTATCCCTGTGGATGAACACATGTACTCTGCTGTTTTGCATATGTGCTGTTGAAGCAAGCCCTCTACTCTGCTATTTTGAACTATGAAATATAATTTATAAAAAGTGTAAGAAAACACATTTAGTAAAATCCTAGTCAGCATATATAATTTTTTTATAATTTGAAATACTTGTAAATTCTCCAGATAATTAGATGCCCCATTGTTATTTGATAAAATGATTAGATAATTCAAATTCTTCCTTCATTCAGATCCTTTTTTTTTTCCTTGTTTACTTAGGCTTCAAATGAATGGGCATTTAATTCAGTCAGTATAGTCAGTATTCAATGTTCAGATCTTACTGAACTGTGATTTGATCTTTATTCTTTATATTCCAGTTTGTTGGTGTATATGTGGATATATTCTACTCTATTTCTCATCATTACTAAGACTGTTGAACTAAGAAAGTGGCTGGTAGTCCATAGGTCTATATTGATTATGGTGACATTAAATCCAAATACTCCTAGTTCAACTCAGTTAAAAAATTACTAAGCACTGAATAATGCCAGGCACTATAATAAGCATGGCACTAGTATGGCTTTCTGTAGATAGTATATAATCAATAAAGGCTTACGAACTAGAAATAGTAGTAGTAATGAGCAAAGTAGTTAAACTCTGTGCCTTCGCTCTACCATCTGCAAATTATAGTTATTTCTCCTTATCAAAGTTTAAGCAGAATAATAAATCAGATGCTTTCTAAGCCCCAGACAAATATAAAATTGATGCTAGTACGGGGAACAATGTTTAGATTATTCTAAAAAGTAGAAACTGTTACTCCCTTTTATTTTTCAAATGCTTGAAGTATATACCATTACTTTTATAGTTTTCCTTTTCATATGTCCCTACTACAGTTATTTGTACTTTCTCTCAAATGAGTGCTCTGCATCTGTCACCCCATTTCTTCACCAAATATCACACATTCCCTTGTAGTCTTTACTGTAACTACACTTTCAAAATCTGCAGTGACTCCCTTCCAGAATATTTCCCCATTTGCTTACACACCTCAAAATCCCTCATCTTTTTCCAGGATTTAATTCTTCTGGTCACTCCCTTTAGAAAGTTGTGTTCTATCTTGGCTTTGATGGTGCTGTAGTTTTTGGCCTTCTCTCTTGGATGGTTCTTTCTGTTTCTTTTAAAGATTCCTTTATCTCTGGCATTCTCTGTGACTGTCTTTCTTGGAATTTTTCTCTGGAATTACCTGCCATCTCAAAGGTCCAGTTTTTAGTTCTGTTTCCTTCTGGTGGATGTAGGAGAAAGAGCCATAGGAAACTAAAAATTGGAACTTTGAGATGGCAGGTAATTCCCGAGAAAAAATTCCAAGCATTCTATCTGTACATCTGCCAGGAGGGCATCTTTACACATTGTCTCAAATGCCGACAGGTAAGAAATTTAGCGCATCTTAGGCATCCTGCACTTCCTAATTTCACCTCTGATGCTTTAGTTACCAATAGGTCATGAAGTTCTATTGATTCTTCTGGAAAAATAACTCTTGTAATTATCTCAAACTTATTAGGAACCAAGGACTTATTCAAAGTCACTGAGCTAGTAGGTGGTCCGAGAAATAAAGCTGAAATCCTAAAACCTAAAGACCAAAGGCTTATTGCTTATAAGGCTCGTAATGCCTTATCTGAAATCCTTAGTACTAGATATATTTCAGAAAATATCCTTTTGGACAGCACAGCATACATAATCGACACACTTTTATTTCTGCAGTAAAATACATGAATATTCACATGTGATAGATAAGTCAAGACTATAAAAAGCCTCAGGTTAATTTAGGTAAGTTTGTTGTTGTTTTTTTTCCCCCCACAGAGTGTGGTCGGGTCAGGTGAAGTTTCGCCACCAAATGAGCTAAGAAAATTTTCAGTTTGGGGAGCTTTTTGGATTTTGGAATTAAAGATAAAGGATTGTGGACTTGGAAAATTACTCACTTGGAATTAATAATGTTTGTAGTTTTGATACAACATTTTTATTGGGCTGATGGGTGGTTTCTCCCCATTATTATCTAGGGAACCAAGTATTTTGTATCCTAAAGAGAATTTGGGGGGATAATAGGGAGCCTAGGGGCAATACCAATTTGTTTGGTCTAGACTCATAGGGTAGCCAGAGTCTTCTGGCATAGAAAACCTCCACAGGTTAGGGATCGAGGACTAGAAACTCAGGTCGTATTAACGAGTTGCAGCCAGTGAGGTGTTGTGGAGGCATGGGGGATTTACAAGGATGAAGAATGTATGTTTTCAGGTAGTTATGAGTATTTTTTTAAATGGAGAGTTGCCCAGACAACATACTTCTATCTAATCTATTTTCTCCCCTCCTCACCTTTCTCCGTTTCACTTCACTTCACCTTAGCATGCTTGCGGATTAGAAGTCTTTTATGAATCTTTGTAGTGAGTAAGTAAGAAAAGACATCAAGTGATAAAATTGAATGAGTAATGGATTACAACTTCAATTCTAGGTTCTGGGTTTGGTCATAATTTAGTTTCCTCATCTGTGGAAAAGGAGATTTGGTGAATTATTACAAAGGCCCTTTTCAGTTCTCAAATGCTATGATTGTGTCTTGTCATTTTATCCATAATTTTTTTTAATGTTTATTAGTGAGAGAGAAAGAGACAGAGCATGAATGGGGGAGGGACAGAGAGAGAGACACATAGAATCCAAAGCAGGCTCCAGGCTCTGAGCTGTCAGCACAGAGCCAAAGGTGGGGCTTGACCTCACAAACCATGAGGTCATGACCTGAGCTGAAGGCAGATGCTTAACCAACTGAGCCACTCAGGGGCCCCTGTCCATAATTTTTTCTTTATACTCAGCCCATCTGCCTTATCAGAATCCCTACCTCAAATTCCTGAATTTTGGTAGTCCATGGTTGCACCCAGGCTGATAATTAAGGTAGGTGGGAGCAATTAAACAAGGGCATGTAGAAACTGGGAGAATTTGAGTTGTCTAGAAGAGTACAGTTTGATGATATTTTTTCCTCATTGGAGAATGGTTATAACAACTAATCATTTTCCTGCTATATAGATGGATGGACAGAAATAAGTTTATAACAGTTATAGGTATACATTATATAGTAAGGTGTATATTAAGAACATAAAATGGAAAACGAAGTAATTATCTAATTATTTGGGACAGTATAAGATAGTCAGATATCATGACTCCAAAGATTGTAGTCCAAATAATTCCATTTGTTCAATTCTCCTGAAAACTGCTGGCTTTTTTAAAAATTAAATTCCAGTAACATCTTAGGTATTTTATATAATGCTCATGGTTTATATAATCTTAGCAATTATATTAACAAACCTACAAAGAAATAGATTTCCATGTTACAGGTGAGGAAGCTGAGATTCAAAAAGGTTAGGTAAATTGTTTAAATTCAGGGTAAGTGGCAGAAGTGGATTAATATCCAAGTTTGTCAGACTCTAAACTCCATTACCAACCAAATTCTCTGCTGTTTTTTTTTTTTTAATAAAGACTATCGTTAGGTCTTACTATGTTAAATACTACTACATATAATCCCCTCAAATATTATCTGAACCCACTTACCTTCAAGTGGATCTTTTTAATACCTATGGCATACTCCATAATGATGGGGAATAGGGAGCAAAGTGACCTGCAGTTTTATGGGGTTCAGATGTGAAAGAAAGTTTCTTTCCAGGATGGATCAGCAGCAGAGGAGGAACGGGATGGGAGAAAGTGAGGAAAGATTTGATTACAAGGGAATAAGGCTAGTAAATTTGGTGATGGAGATGGTCATTCTGTGTATACCAGTGTTTAAAGCACTTCTTACTTAGTTGAGTTTCCAGTCTTTGAGCTCTGTTTCACTGCATGTGTGACTTTTAGGAAATTCATTTGTGGTTGATTTGGTTTTTTCATGTGGAAAATTAAGCTAACCATACTTAGATCTTACTGCCTCACAGAGAAAGTGTGAAAATTAATGGGTTAATGGTGGAAAAGAGTTTAAAGATCTTTAGACAAAAATACTGTTATCAGTCCTAGCATAGAAGCATTTGGACTATGGAACTGGAGAGTGTGATGGTAAGTGAAATAAGCCATACAGAGAAAGACAGATACCATATGGTTTCACTCTTATGTGGATCCTGAGAAACTTAACAGAAACCCATGGGGGAGGGGAAGGAAAAAAAAAAAAAAGAGGTTAGAGTGGGAGAGAGCCAAAGCATAAGAGACTGTTAAAAACTGAGAACAAACTGAGGGTTGATGGGGGGTGGGAGGGAGGGGAGGGTGGGTGATGGGTATTGAGGAGGGCACCTTTTGGGATGAGCACTGGGTGTTGTATGGAAACCAATTTGACAATAAATTTCATATATTAAAAAAAAAAAGCATTTGGACTCTAGAATAATGCCAAAGCAATTACTAAGATATTGTCAATGCACACTTATTTATTAGAGTAGATATTTTTCACATTATATCTGTGGTTTCTAAATTAACAAATCTGATTTCATTTAATCAAAGCATTCTAAATGGGCCTGGAACCCAGTCAGAGAATGATCTCACACCCAAAGTCCAAGATAGATAATTATCCTGGTTTTCTCTTATGATTGTTAGTTCTTCAATTAGGCATTTTTTCCCAGTGAGGCTATGCATGCATACTCTGAAAATAACACTCTAAGAGACTTCAAGGAAAGTAATTTAGGGATCTAAATTTTTAAAGTTGTTTTTCTTTAATTTACTAAAAAATAATAAAAGTAATGCACTAGAAAAACATATCGAAATATATTGAAAAAGTAAAGTGCTTTAATATTTTCAGTGAGTAATCCAGGGTCTTAGATTAACTAATCTTTTAGAATTTTGAATGTGATACCTTTTTTGTATGTGTCTGTATATGATAGATACCAGAAAAGATTTCATATCTTTTGTTACCATGAAAGTTATAACTAAAAACTCATGAAAAAGCTAAAGTACATGCCCATAATTGGAACATTTTTTGGCATGGGCTGCATATTTAACATAAAAATACAAACTTATTTAATAAAGATGAAAAAGAAAAGATTTTTAAAAACTTGGAAATTACTTAATCTAGATGCAAACCAGGCTATTTATCAGTATTGTTTTAGGCAGAAATTTTAAATCTGCTCTAAGCTTTCACAAGAAGCTATTTTCAAGTTGAAACTTAAATAATTATGTCTCAATAAATATTTTGTTTGAATTTCTTAGTACATTAAGTTAGAGATAATTTGATACAGCAGTGGGTAGGTTAAATTTGAAAAGAACAAAGACTAAGGACTTAGAGTTAAATAGCAACCTGTACCTTCAATTTAATATAATGTTAATTACTTAGTAAAGTGAATACAAAAATTAATGTCCTATGGATTAAAAAAAAAAGAGACCTATCTATAAGCTGCCTAAAGGAGAATCATATTAGACCTAAAGTCACCTACAGATTCAAAGTAAGGGGATGGAGAAACATCTATCATGGAAATGGATGTCAAAAGAAAGCCAGAGTAGCAATACCTGTATCAGACAAAATAGACTTTAAAACAATGTAACAAGAGACAAAGAAGGACACTGTAACAATAAAGAGGACAGCCCTACAAGAAGATATAATAGCCATAAATATGTATGCACCCAACATGGAAGCACCCAAATACATAAAACAGTAACAAACATGAAGGAACTAATAGATAATAATACAATACTAGTAGGGGACTATACACTCCACTTACATCATTGGACAGATCATCTAAGCATAAAACCAACAAGGAAACACTGGCTTTGAATGACACACTGGACCAGATGCACTTAAGATATATTTGGAGTATTTCATCCTAAAAGAACAAAATACACATTTTTTTCAAGTGCACACAAAACATTCTCCAGACTAGATCACATATTAGCCCACAAAACCACCCTCAATAAATTTAAGAAGATTGGAGTCATATCATGCATCTTTTCTGACCACAATGCTATGAAATTAGAAGTCAACCACAAGAGGAGTGCCTGGGTGGCTCAATCAATTAAGCATCTGATTTTGGCTCAGGTCATGATCTCGTGGTTCATGAGTTTGAACCGTGTGTCAGGCTGTGTGCCAACAGTTCAGAGCCTGGAGCCTGCTTCGAATTCTGTGTCTCCCTCTCTCTCTGCCCCTCCCTCACTTGTGCTCTGTCTCTCAAAAATGAATAAACATTAAAAAAAAAATAAAAAAAGAAAGTCAACCACAAGAAAAATCTGAAAAGACCAAAAAATACATGGAGGTTAAATAACATGCATCTGAACAATGAATGGGTCAACCAAAAAAACCAAAGACGAAATCAAAAAGTACATGGAAACATGGGGCACTGCATGGCTCAGTCGGTTGAGCATTCAACACTTAATTTTGGCTCAGGTCATGGTCTCCTGGTTTGTGGGATTGAGCCCTGTGTCAGGCTCCATGCTGATGGCACAGAGTGTTCTTGGGGTTCTCTCTCTCCCTCTCTCTGCCCTTTCCCTGTTGATGCACACATGAGCCCACTCACACTCTCTCAAAATAAATAAATAAACTTTAAAAAAAAGTACATGGAAACAAAAATGAAAACACAACTTTCCAAAACCATTAGAATGCACCAAAGTGGTTCTAAGAGGGAAATTTATAGCAATACAGGCTGACCTCAAGAAGCAAGAAAAATATCAAATAACCTAACCTTACGCCTGAAGGAGCTAGGAAAAGAACAATAAACAAAAACTTAAGCCAGCAGAAGGAAGGAAATACGAAAGATTAGAGCAGAAATAAATGACATAGAAACTAAAAAACAATAGAACAGATCAATGAAAGCAGGAGCTGGTTCTTTGAAAAAATCAGTAATATTGATAATTCTCTAGCCAGACTTATCAAGAAAAAAAGGACTCAAATATCAAATAAGAGAGGAGAAATAACAACTAACACCACAGAAATACAATAAGAGAATATTATGAAAAACTATATGCCAACAAGTTGAACAACCTTGAAGAAATTGGTAAGTTCCTAGAAACATAAACTATGAAAACCAAAACAGGAAGAAATATAAAATTTGAACAGACCAATAACCATCAAGGAAATTAATCAGTAATCAAAAAACTCCCAACAAACAAAAGAGCAGGACCAGAAAACTTCACAGATGAATTCTACCAAACATTTAGAGAAGAGTTAATACCCATTCTTTTCAAACTATTCCAAAAAAGTGGAAAAGGAAGGAAAACTTCCAAATTCATTCAATGAGGCCAGCATTACCCTGATACCAAAACCAGATAAAGACTCCACAAAGAGAGAGAGAGAGAGAGAGAGAGAGAGAGAGAGAGAGAGAGAGAATTACAGGCCAATATACATGATGAACATGGATGAAAAAATCCTCAATAAAATAGTTGCAAACAGAATTAAACAATACATTAAAAAAATCATTCACCACAATCAAGTGGGATTTATTCTTGGATTGCAAGGGTGGTTCAGTATTCACAAATCAATCAACATGATATACTACATCAGTGGGAGAAAACATAAGAATCATGCGATCCTTTCAGTAGACATAGAAAAAGCATTTGATGGGGTGCCTGGATGGCTCAGTCAGTTAAGTGTCTGACTCTTGGTTTTGGCTCAGGTCATGATCTCACGATTTCATGGGCTTGAGCCCGGAGCCTGCTTGGGATTCTCTCTTTTTCCCTTTCTCTCTTCCCCTCCCCTGCTCACATGCTATCTCTGTCTCTCTCAAAAATAAATAAATAAACTTAAAAAAAAATAAAAAGCATTTGAAAACATACAACATCCATTCATTATTTTAAAAAATCCTCAACAAAGTAGGTTTTGAGGGACATACCTCAATATAATAAAGGCCATATATGAAAAACCCAGAGCTAACATTGTCCTCAGTGGGGAGAAACTGAGAGCTTTTCCCCTAAGTTCAGCAATAGGGCAAGAATGTTCACTTTCACTACTTATATTCAACATAGTTTTGGCAGGCCTAGCCATAGCAATCAAACAACACAAAGAAGTAAAAGGCATCCATATTGGTAAAGAAAAAGTAAAACTTTGACTATTTGCAAATGACATGATACTTTATGTACAAATCCTGAAAGACTCTACCAAAAACCTGCTAGAACTGATACATGAATTCAGTAAAGTTGCAGGACACAAGATTAGTGTGCAGAAATCTATTGCATTTTATATACCAGTTATGAAGAAGCAAGAAAATAAATTAAGGAAATAATTCCATTTACAATTGCACCAAAAAAATAAGATACCTAGGAATAAACCTAACTAAAAAGATCTATATTCTAAAAACTATAAAACACTTATGAAAGAAATTGAAGATGACACAAAGAAATGGAAAGACATTCCATGATCATGAATTGGAAGAACAAATATTGTCCATACTGCCCCAAGCAGTCTACACATTTAATGCAATCCCTGTCAAAATACCAACAGCATTTTTCATAGACCTGGAAGAAACACTTCTCAAATTTTGTAGTTAAGTTTCTTAAAAGACCCCAAATAGTCAAAACAATCTTGAAAAAGAAAAGCAAAACTGGAGGCATCCCAATTCTGGACTTCAAGTTATATTACAAAGCTGTGGTAATCAAGACAGTATAGTACTGGCACAAAAACAGACACATAGATCAGTGGAACAGAACAGAAAACCCAGAAATGGACCCACAGCTATATGGTCAACTAATCTTTAACAAAGCAGGAAAGAATATCCAATGGAAAAAAGTCTCTTCAACAAATGGTATTGGGAAAACTGGACAACGACATCCAAAACAAAGAAACTGGACCACTTTCTTCCACCACACACAAAAATAAATTCAAAATGGATCAGAGTCCTAATAATGTGAGACAGGAAACCATCAAAATCCTAGAGGAAAACACAGGCAACAACTTCTTTGACCTTGGCTGTTTGCGACTTCTTACTAGATAGGTCTCCTGAAGTAAGGGAAACAAAAGCAAAAATAAGCTATTGGGACTTACTCAAGAATAAAAGCTTCTGTGTAACAAAGGAAACTATCAATAAAATTAAAAAGAGGCCTTTGGCATGGGAGAAGATATTTGCAAATGACATATCTGATAATGGGTTAGTATTGAAAAATATAAAGAACTTCTAAAACTCAACGCCCCAAAAGCAAATAACCTAATTTAAAAATGGGCAGAAGATATGAACAGACATATCTCTAAAGAACACATTCACATAGCCAACAGACACATGAAAAGATGCTCATCATCACTTAGCATCAGGGAAATCCAAATCAAAACTAGAATGAGATATAACCTCACACTGATCATAATGACTACAGTTAACAACACAGGAAACAACTGGTGTTGAGGGTGTGGAGAAAGGGGAACTCTCTTAAACTGTTGGTGGGAATGCAAACTGGTGTAGCCACTCTAGAAGGAAATGTGGAGGTTCCTCAAAAAATTAGAAATCGAACTACCCTATGGTCCAGCAATTGCACTACTATTTACCCAAAAGATACAAAAATATTGGTTCAAAGGGATACATGCACCCTGATGTTTATAACAGCATTGTCAACAATAGCTAATTTATGGAAAGAGACCAAATGTCCATTGACTGATGAATGGATAAAGAAGATGTAATTCTATCCATTCTGCTGCTTAACTTCTTTCCATTCTTCAGACCTCAGTTCAAAGGTCACATCTTTTTTTAAGTTTATTTTTTTTTAGTAATCTCTGCATCCAACTTGGGGCTCAACTTCACAACCCCAAGATCAAGAGTCTCACGCTCTTCCAGTTAACTGAGTCAGCCAGGCATCCCCAAAGGTCACATTTTTAATTAATGATGCTTATCTTAACATATCACTCCATGTCAGTCAGGTTACCTTATTGTTTGCTTTCATAGAACCATGCTCCTTTCTTATATAGCACTAACCATAAATGTAGCTATTTCATCATCTTTTTCACAAGGCTATAAAATATAAAAGCTCTGTGAGTACCAATACCATGTCTATCTACTTTTGCTTATCATTATATATTCTTATTATATAACCTTCTAACATTATAGACATTAATATTCAACAACTATCTATTGACATGCAACTACGTGCCAACAAATATAAATTTCTTGAATAAGGGATCCTCATTTTTAAGGGTCATTTGACAATCTTTCTGATATATATTATCATATTTTAACTACTCCCTATTATTGGATATTTAGATTTTTTCCAATTTGTCACTATTATGTAATAACATGAAGACTGTTTAGATTGTAGTAATTGGAAAAGACAGGGTACAAAAGTGAATGTACAGTGTGATTATGTGTAGAAATGTACAGAAAGAAAGGTTGGAAAGGAACCATGAAAATGGTAAGAACCATGTAAATTATGGTAAGATTGTAGGTGCTCTTTCCTTTCATGTTTTCCCAATTTTCTATAATTGTGCTATAATTTCATGAAAAAATTTTTAAGAAGTGCTATTTTTCCATTATGCTAATATATAAAACTATTAGCATAACTCATGTAGGGAAACTTTAACTCTTACAGTAAAAGAAAGAAAACAATTAAAGTTTTTGTAAAGCAAGATAAAGAAAATAAATTATTAAGCAGTCATTGATTGATAAAAGCCATCTGTGGGCATGTGCAAAGGGTATAAAAATGTGACTATTCCCAGAGTAGAGGGAGGAAGGTCTTTTTGTAATCAAAGGAGCTAGAAAAATAAATTGGGCTCATGAACATTTAAAAAGCATACTTAAAATCTGGCAACTACTGTGTGGAAATTATTGAATTTTGGGAAATTGTTCTTTTAATGTATGTTTAAATTTTTATAAAGGAAAAAAAGTATAAATAGCCCTTTTAAAGGGCTAGTTTCGAAAAAAACTAAGCAACTTCTTTATGTCATCTTTAATATTGTGTGCAAAATAATTTCTATTCCTTCAGTGTAAGGAGGAAGAAGGCAGGTGGATGAATGAAGAATAGTAATTTAGTTCCCAGGGAAACCCTTTGCTAATTGGAGAAAAAGATCATTTTAGGATCTGTAGATATGGCGCTGTATCTAGACAACTGTGAATTTTTCTGCTGTTATTTTCTAATCTTGGAAGGAAGAAGTTGCATTACAGATTTTAAGTTTAAGAGGTAATTTAGTTATATGGTAAATGCTGATCACTAGCAACATTAGAAAGGCAATGCCAATGAAGAATTCAGGCTATCATGAGCAGGTGCACAGATCTGTAGATTGCCAAGCAGTAATAAGATATCAGACTCCATGACTTAGGCTTTGGAATCTTTATAAAGTTTCATTAGTTAGGGGTTAACAGAAAAAGCTATGTAAAAAAGTACGTATGATATATAGTTGACAGGAAGTTGTTCACTGCAAGAATATAGAAGTGGAACAAATTCGTATATATTATTATATACCAATCACGTAAGTGTGTTTTAGCCAACATCTATGAAATAAAATCATAATTAATTAAAGCAGCCTTTACTTTCAATCAATAAGAAATTTATAAACCTTTTTATTATGCCTTAATCAGAAATTTTCCACTGCTACTTAAGATTCCCTGGGGGTTTGAAACAAGCCTTGGCACACAGCAAGAATATTATATGTGAGTGTTCAATATGATAATGTATTTATATATTAATTACTGACTTCTATTTTCAGAATTTTAATAAGGCTTTTACTCCTAGGAAAGTTGGGGTCACAAGCTCAATTTTATTATTTATTTAGTTTTTAATTTTTTTTAATTTTTTTAAATTTTTATTATTTTTTTTAATTTTTATTTTTGGGACAGAGAGAGACAGAGCATGAACAGGGGAGGGGCAGAGAGAGAGGGAGACACAGAATCGGAAACAGGCTCCAGGCTCTGAGCCATCAGCCCAGAGCCCGACGCGGGGCTCGAACTCACGGACCCCGAGATCGTGACCTGGCTGAAGTCGGACGCTTAACCGACTGCGCCACCCAGGCGCCCCTTATTTAGTTTTTTAAATGTTTATTTATTTTCAGAGAGTGAGAGAAAGAGATGGAAGAGAGAAAGAGAAAGTGCAAGCGGGGGGGGGGGGGGGCAGAGAGAGAGGGAGAGAGAATCCCAAGCAGGCTCTGTGCTGCCAGCTCAGAGCCCAACGTGGGGCTCGATTTTATGTACTAAAAACTTCACATTGTTCTTGGTCTCTTTGTAACTACTCCCAGCATGCATACTCATGTGTGTGTATGTACACACACAATTACAGAGCATGGCTTTTCTGAACTTTTGGCGCATCTTAAAATCATCTGGTGAATTTTTAAAAATCTGATGCCCAGGTTGCTCCCTATCCCAGTTACATATATTCTGGGTGGAATATACTATAATTTTTTGAAGCTCTCCAAGTGATTCTAGTGTGTTACAAAGTTAAGAATTACTATAATTAAAAGGGATTATGAACAATTACTGTTCTAGATGAGCAAGTAAACCAGAAAAATTATAAATTCATTTTAGTTTTTCCTCATTTAACCGAGCTAAATATATAATACTCTTGTTCTGTATTGACATTTACTGGCTAGTATGCTCAATGGAATATTTTATTCATTGATTGATTAACTTTCTGGGGGCGCCTGGGTGGTTCAGTCGGTTAAGTGGCCGACTTCAGCTCAGGTCACGATCTCGCGGTCCGTGAGTTCGAGCCCCGCGTTGGGGTCTGGGCTGACGGCTCAGAGCCTGGAGCCTGCTTCCGATTCTGTGTCTCCCTCTCTCTCTGCCCCTCCCCCGTTCATGCTCTGTCTCTCTCTTTCTCAAAAATAAATAAAACGTTAGGGGCGCCTGGGTGGCGCAGTCGGTTAAGCGTCTGACTTCAGCCAGGTCACGATCTCACGTCCGTGAGTTCGAGCCCCAGTCGGGCTCTGGGCTGATGGCTCAGAGCCTGGAGCCTGCTTCCGATTCTGTGTCTCCCTCTCTCTCTGCCCCTCCCCCGTTCATGCTCTGTCTCTCTCTGTCCCAAAAATAAATAAACGTTGAAAAAAAAAATTAAAAAAAAAAATAAATAAAACATTAAAAAAAGATTGATTAACTGTCTGAACCCCTAAGGATGGTAGAAGTGGAATAGGTGGTAATGTAATTATAATACACATTACCTGTTACTGATTTATGAAGTGTCTTAAATGTGCTCATCTATAGTATTAATAATTAGGGTGGCTTGTGGGTAAGAATCCAAACTTAAGTAATTCTTCTTGGTAACCTAAATGGAGGTTTAGTATCTGAGAAGTTTTATGTACCAGAATTCTAAACAGGCACAGTAATAGTAACAATAAAGCAATTAAGCTCATCTATTCTTGCAACTTTCTAGCTGCTGACGGTGAACTAACCTAAGCTGACCTTTACTAATAGAACTGCACATGTGATAGAACTGTGGATAGATGTTTGAACAGATTCATATTGCTAAAGATTACTCCACGGGATACACAGAAAATAAAAATTCTTTGCTTGTGTTGTTCAGAGATTTAATGTGATACACTATTGCCTGACTGTGGTTGATTAATAAGTCATTAAGTAAAAGTCATTCACACAATGGAAAATGTTATGGTGGATTTCTATCATCACCAATGCACTCATTACAAATCCTGTAATTATGAATGAAAAGCTATTAGAGATAGAGACCAAGAACTTCGTTTAAAATTCTACATTCTGCTTAATTCCATGAAGTATACAATACACTCTTTAGAAGGAATACAAATTCCTTAGCTGAACAATTCCTTGTTTGAGTGAGAGCTCAGGATATACTGGTGCAATGGAGTGTGTTGAAAAAAGGTCACCTGGAGAAAAGGAACTGGTTGTATTTGTTAAAGGGGAAATAAAAAAGAGCTTTAAATAAGAATTATGATCTAGAGGATCTTTCAGAGGGAGGTTCTAAAAATTATAAGTGATACTTTGTTTAATACAAATCCTAATTAATAGGGGTATGATTTTTTAAATTCTTATTTAAAATCTTGAGTCAGAAAAACTGGGGTTTGAGTCGTAGCTCCATTACTTAACAGACAGCATTAACCATGATTGAGTTATTTCACATGTTTGTGACTCAGTTCTATCATCTGTAAAATGTAGCTCTTTCTCTTGCTAAACTCATAAGGTAGTAGAAAGGGATTTAAACCTGAAAATGTTTGTAGTAAAGATTATTGTTAGCCCATGCAATGGCTATTAACCATCTTTACTGGTTTTGGCAGAACTCTAATTTTGTTTAGATATTTACCCATCTGCCATGAGGTAAATCATGAACTAATTTAATGTGGTGATCCCAGTTCATACTAGTGATTTATTTAGAAACAAGAAGGAGAACCAATCCTGGTCATTGAGATGTGTGGGGAAGTTCTTCCACAGGTTCTATTTAAGAGTTACTCACCTATGTTGGTAGAGTAGCAAGATTCAGTGACAACTTGAAGTTGTCAATAAATATCTTTAATAGCTTGAATTTTTAAAATAGCTTGATTGAGATATGTCACATGCAGTTTACCCATTTAAGGTGTACTACAGTTCATTGCTTTTTAATATATCTACAGATAAGTGCACATATTATTACAGTCAATTTTAGATGTGTTTATCAACCTCAAGAAAAAGTTACCATTGCTCTGACCCACTTCCCCCAGCCCTAAGCAACCACCAATCTACTTTATGTCTCTGTAAATTTCCCTATTCCGTGTCATACAGTAGGTGGTCTTTTGTGACTGGCTACCTTCCCTTAGTATAATATTTTCAAGGCTCATCCATGTTGTAGCATGTATCAGCATTTAATTCCTATTAGTTGCTGAATAATATCCTATTTATGGATTTTCATTTTATTTATCCAATTGATGGACTTTTAGTTTTTGCTCCCTTTTACCTGTTATTAATATGTGCTATAAATACACATTTCTGTGAAGACATATGTTTTCATTTTTCTTGGTTATATACATAGGAGTGGAATTTCTGGGACCTGTGGGAAAAAAGGGAATTCCAGGAAGATGGCAAACTATACCCCAGGGTGACGGATATTCATCAGGCCTGCTCAAATGGGAGCAGGAAGTTTGAAGTTTTAAGGAGAGAGGTCTCCAGAAATATAATGGAACTGGTATCTTAGAGTCACCAGAAAGAACCAGGAAAAGAGGCAGTTAAGAAGAGCTTTCCTGGGAACAGAACAAACCTTAAATTCTGACCTTAAAAACTGTCCTTGTCTGAATTTTATTGGATCATACTTTAAAGTATAAATTACTTGGGGCATTGTCAGAAACAATCAGTCTATGATTAGTGGAGACTAACAGCTGGTTGTAATACCAAAAGGGGCGGAACACTTAAAAGAAAAATTGGGGAAAGAGACAAAGAGAGCCCTGCCGAAACCGAACATTCAATGATGACTGTCCCATACTGAAGGCTCTGCCCTCTGATGAGCTACAGAAGAATTTTCATACTATGCATGTAGCCTGGATATGTTTGGGGAACATGAGGAATAGTCTGTTAAACTAACCACAAGTCTATTACCTTAGTGATTTAGTTTAACCACTAAATCAATACACAAGCAAACAACAACAAAAATAAGCACCAGAGAAAAAGAGAAATATGCAGCCAGTGTTGATACAGTTGTATTACCTAAAAGTTCAGTTTTATAGAAACTACCTGTGAGGGTTGCTGGAGAGGAGGTGGGTGGGGAGATGGGCATTAAGGAGGGCACTTGTTGGGGGTGCCTGGGTGGCTCAGTCGGTTAAGCGTCTGACTTCAGCTCAGGTCATGATGTCGTGGTTCGTGAGTTCGAGTTCTGTGCTGACAGCTCAGAGCCTGCAGCCTGCTTCAGATTCTGTGTCTCCCTCTCTTTCTGCCCCTCCCCTGCTAGTGCTCTGTCTCTGTCTCAAAAATAAATAAAACATTAAAAAAATTTTTAAAAAGGAGGGCACTTGTTGGGATGCGTACTGGGTGTTATATGTAAGTGATCAATCACTGGGTTCTACTCCTGAAACCCATACTGTACTGTATGTTAACTGACTTGAATTTAAATAAATAAATTAAAAAAAAAGAAAGAATGAATGAAAAGTACCTATGAGGGATGCCAGATATAGGATGTCACAGAGTTCAAAGCAGCTTTTATAAATGTGTTCAAGGAGCTAAAGGAAGCTATCCTTAAAAAAGTAAAAGATTCTGTGATGACAACATCTCATCAAATAGAGCATACCAATACAGAGACAAAAATTGTAAAACAGAATGAAAAGGAAACTTTGGACTTGGAAAGTTAAATAACCAAAATGAAAAAGTCACTGGAGAGCTTCAACAGCAGATTTGAACTGTCAGAAAAAAAGAATCTGCAAACTGAAGAATAGGTTGATATAAATTGTGTAAGCTAAAAAAAAAAAGGAAAAGAAAAAAATGACAGAACCTCAGAGAAATGGGGGACACATTAAGCATACCAACATATAATATGAATATCAGAAGGATGAGAATGAATAAAGGAATAGAAGTATTTAGAGATATGGCTGAAAACTTCCCAAATTTGGTGAAAAACTTTAATCTACACATCCAAGAAGCTCAATAAACTACAAGAAGCTCAATAAAATACAAGCAAGATAAATATAAAGAGATCCACAACTAGTTACATCATAGGAATGAAATCCTTTTACTTTGAGTCAGTAGTGAGTAAGCAACATTTACCATCAAATGTCACAGCCATAAAATTGTAAACACTGAATATTGATTTAACCAAAAATTTGTTATTGATTGAGAGGATGGTAAAAAGGAACATTGGTAATACAGTTGCAGTGGTGAGATGAGGCAAGTTTAATGTGAAGTTTAATGTGAAGTTTACAGTTAGTGTTAATCCTCATGTAACATAAGAAATCAAAGGTCTCAAAATGATGCAAAGTGAACAAAAATAAAAGCAAAAGATAGCAGTGTATGCACATTTTCAGAAATATGTAGGTAAATTGAAAAAGGAGCAGCTACAGCCTTCAAAGTGGTTGCTTTTGGAGGCAACACTGGGAATGGGTTGGACGGTGTGTTTTGTTTTTTGTTGTAAGCCCTTAGTACAATTTGACTTTATGTAGATACATATTTTTTACATCCATAAAATGCAATTTAATTTTTTTACCTCACCACAAATGGTGATACTTCTTTTTCTTTTTCTCCAGCTTTATTGAGATATATTTACACATAACTACTTTAAGTGTAAGGTATACAATGTGATGATTTGATACATATATATTGCAAAATGGTTAGTAAGGTTAGTTATCACCTGACATAATTATCTTTGTGTGTGTGTGTGTGTGTGGAGAGAACATTTAAAATCTACTGTCTTAGCGACTTTCAGGTATATAACACACTGTTGTTAACTATGGTCACCATGCTCTACATAGATCCCCAGAACTTACTTGTCTTATAACTGGAAGTTTGTACCCTTTGACCAACATCTCCCTGTTTCCCCCAAGTGCCTGGCAACCACTGTTCTACTCTAGTTTTTATGCGTTCAGCTTTTAAAAATTCCACATATACATGAGATCATATATTTGTCTCTGAGTCATTTCACTTAACATAATACCCTCAGGGTTCTTCCATGTTGTCACAAATGGAGGGATTTCCTCCTTTCTCATGGCTGAATAATAGTCGTGTGTGTGTGTGTGTGTGTGTGTGTGTGTGCGCGTATCCCATTTCTTTGTTTAGTCATATTTTAATGGACACTTAGGTTGTTTGTTTCTTTGTTTTGGTTATTGTGAATAATGCTGCAGCGAACATAGGAGTGAGGATATCCTTCAAGATAATTATTTAATTTCCTTTGGATATATACCCTGAGGAGGGATTGCTGGATCATGTGATAGTTCTTTTTAATTTTTTGAGGAATTTTCATGACATTTCCATAGTAGTTGCACCAATTTGTATCCCCACCAACAGTATACAGTGTTTCCTTTTTTCCACATCCTCACCAATACTTGTTATTTCTTGACTTTTTGGTAATAACCATTTTAACAGGTGTGAAGTGACATCTCATTGTGGTTTTGATTTCGCATTTCCCTGCTAATCAGTGATGTTGAGAATCATTTCATGTACCTGTGGGCCACTTGTATGCCCTTTTTATTTATTTATTTTTTAAAAATATAATTTATTGTCAAATTGTATGTCCTCTTTAGAAAAATGTCTGTTCAGGTTCTCTGACCATTTTTAAATTAAATTATTTGTTTTTATGCAGTTGAGTTGTATGAGTTCCTTGTATAATTTGAATATTAACCCCTTATCAGATAGATGGTTTGCACGTATTTTACTCCATTACAAACACTGCCCTCTTGTTTTTTTTTATTGTTTATTTTGCTGTGCTTTTTTAGTTTGATGTGGTCCCACTTGTTTATTTTGTTTTTTATTGCTTATATTTTTGGTGTCATGTCCAAAAAAATTATTGCCAAAACTAATGTCAAGGAGCTTTTCCCCTATTTTCTTTTAGTAGTTTGATGATTTCAGGTCTTATGTTTAAGACTTTAATTCATTTCAAGTTAATTTTTGTGAGTGGTTTCAGATAGGAGTCCAGTTTCATTCTTCTGTATGTACTTACCAGTTTTCCAAGCACCAGTTGTTGAAGAGACTTTTCTTTCTCTGTTGAGTATTTTTGGCTCTCTTGTCAAATACTGGTTACCTTTATATGTGAAGGTTTACTTCTGGGCTTGCAATTTTGGTACATTGGTCTATGTGTCTATTTTTATGCTAGTACCGTTCTGTTTTGATTACTCGAACTTTCTAATGTAGTTTGAAATCACGAAGTGTGATGCCTCCAGCTCTGTTTTTCTTTCCCCATATGGCTTTGACTGTTTGGGGTCTTTTGTGATTCCATATGAATTTTAGAATGGTTTGTTCTATTTCTGTGAAAAATGCCATTGGAATTTTGATAGGGATTGCATTTGATAGGGATTCATAGATGGTTTTAAGTAGTATAGACATAACAATATCAGCTCTTCTGATCATGAACATGGGGTATCTTTCTATTTGTGTCTTCTATTTCTTTCATCAGTGTCGTATAGTTCTTGATGTCTTATAGATCTTTCACCTACTTAGTTAAATTTATTCCTAGATATTTTATTGTTATTGATTCTATTGCAAGTGGGATTTTTTTCTGATAGTTTGTTGTTACTGTTGTTAGTTATAGAGATGCAACTTATTTTTTCAATAATGATTTTGTATTATGTAAATTTACTGAATTTTTAAAATTAGTTCTAACTAATTAGTTTTATTAATTTTTGGTGGAGTCCTAAGAATTTTCTGTATATAAGATCATATCATCTCTAAACAAAGACAATTTTACTTTTTTTTCCCCCTGATTTGAAAGCCTTTAATTTCTTGCCTAATTGCTCTGGTTAGGATTTCCAGTAGTGTGTTGAATAGAAGTGACAAGAGTAAGCACCTTTATTTTGTTCCTGATCTTAGAGGAAAAGCTCTCAGCTTTTCACTATTGAGTATGATGTTATTTGTGGGCTTATCATGTATGGCTTTTATTATGTTGAGGTACATTCCTTCTTACCCCATTTGTCATGAGTTTTTATGAAAAAAAGATATTGAATTTTGTCAAATGCTCTTCTCTATCTGTTGAGATGATTATATGATTTTTATCTTTCATTCTATTGATGTATATTACATTTATTGATTTTAATATGTCGACCCACCCTTGCATCCCACACTTGCTCATGGTATATGATGTTTTAATGTGCTGTTCAATTTGGTTTGCTAATATTTTGTTGAGAATTTTTGCATCTCTGTTCATCAGGAGTGCTGGCTTGTAGTTTTATTTTCTGGTAGTCACTTTATCTGGCTTTGGTATCAGGATATTGCTAGCCCTGTAAAATGAGTTTGGGAATGTTTCCCCTTTAATTTTTTGGAAGTGTTTGAGAAGGATTGACATTAATTCTTTTTATGTATTTGGTAGACTTCACAAGTAAAATCATCTGATCTTTGGCTTTTTTGTTGTTGGCAAGTTTTTTGATTACTGATTCTATTTTCCTTATTATTGGACCATTGTTCAGATTTTCTGTTATTCAGTCTTGGTAGGTTGTATGTTTCTAGGAATTTATCCATTTCTTCTAGATTATCCAGTTTGTTGGCATATAATTATTTGTAGTAGTTTCTTATAGTAATCCTTTGTATTCATGTGGTATCAGTTATATTATCTCCTCTTTCGCTTCTGATTTTATTTGACTCTTTTTTTTTAGTTTAGCTAAAAGTTTGTCAATTTGTTTACCTTTTTAAAAAACCAATTCTTAGTTTCATGGATCTTTTCTGTTGTTTTTCTGGTCGCTATCTTTTTAATCTGTGCTCTGATATTTGTGACTTCTTTCTTCCTATTAACATTGGGCTTAGTTCCTTGAGTTGTAATGTTGTTTGTTTGAGATTTTTGTTTCCTTTCTAAAATATAGGTGTTTATCACTATGAAGTTTTCTATTAGAACTACTTTTGATGTGTCCTATAATTTTTGTTATGTTGCTTCCTTTTTTGTTTGTTTCAAGATATTTTGATTTCACTTTTCATTTCTTCTTTGACTCATTGGGTGTTCAGGAGTGTGTGGTTTAATTTTCACATATTTGTGAATTTTCTAGTTTTCCTCTTGTTTTTGTTTCTAGTTTCATACCAGTGTGGTTGGAAAAGATACTTCGTATGATTTCAGCAATCATAAATTTGCTATTTCAATCTTCCTAAAGCTGTTAAGATTTATTTTGTGACCTAACATGTAATCTATCCTGGAGAATGTTTTATGTACATTTGAAAAGAATGTGTATTCAGCTGCTGTTAGATAGAATGTTCTATATAGGTCTGTTAGGTCCATTTGGTTTAAAGTTTAGTTCAGTTGCAGTGTTTTCTAATTAATTTGCTATCTAGATGATCTGTTGTTGAAAGTGGGTTATTGAAGTCCCTTTTATTGTATGTATTGTCTATTTCTCCCTTCAAATATTTTAGTATTGCTTAATTTTTTTAGGTGCTTCTGTGTTGGGTGCATATGTATTTACAATTCTTACATCCTCTTGAGAAGTTGATCCTTTTATCATCATATAATGGCCTTTTTTGTTGACAAAGTTTTTGTGTTAAAGTCCATTTTATTACAAGTATGCTACTCCTCTCTTTTGGTTTACACTTGAATGAAACTTTTTTTTTCATCCTGTCACTTTGAGCTTTTGTGTGTCCTTAAAGCTAAAGTCAATCTTTTGGGGTGCCTCAGTGGCTCAGTCCATTAAGTGGCTGACTCTTGCTTTTAGCTCAGGTCATGATTTATGGTTTGTGAGTTTGAGCCCTGCATCAGGCTCTGTGCTGACAGAGTGGAACCTGTTTGGGATTCTCTCTCTCCCTCTCTCTCTGCCCCTCCCCATCTTGTGCTCAGTCTCTCTCTCTCTCAAAAAATAAATAAACAACAAAAAAAGTAAAGTCCGTCTTTTGTAGGTAGGATATACTTAGGTCTTCAGCTAGTCTCTGCCTTTTGATTGGAGAATTTAGTTCATTTACATTTAAAGAAATTATTGATAGGTAAGGATTTACTAATGCCATTTTATTAATTGTTTTTTCTGGTTGTTTTGTAACTCCCCCTGTTCCTTTCTTTGTAGATTGATGATTTCTTGTAGTGTTGTGATTTGATTTTTCTTCTATTTATCTTTTGTCTCTCTCCTCTGTTTTTGCTTTCTGGTTATTATGAGGCTCACACAAAACATCATGTAGATATAATAGTTTCTTTTAAACTGATAAGAACTTAACTTTATTTGCATATAAAACTCTCCCCTTTAATTCCCCCACATTTTGTTTTTGATATCACAGTTCACATCTTTTTGTATTGTGCAGCCATTAATAAATTATTTTAACTATAGTTAATTGTAATTTTATTTTTTTAATGTCTTTATTTATTTATTTTGAGAGAGAAAGAGAGAGAATAAGCTGGGGAGCGGCAGAGTGAGGGGGACAAAGAATCCAAAGCGGGCTTTGTGCTAACTGTAGAGAGCCTAATGCAGGTTTGAACTCATGAACCATGAGATCATGACCTGAGCCAAAGTTAGGCAAAGTTAGGCAGTCACTTAACTGACTGACAAACCCAGGTGCCCACTATAGTTAATTTTAATACTTTAGCCCTTTAACCTTTTACTAGAGTTGATTAACACACTACCATTTTACAGTAGTATTCTGAATTTGACTGTATGCTTACCATTACCACTGTGTTTTATGCTTTATGGTTCTCTGTTACTAATTACTGAAATTGGGGAAGCTAATTTCTTGTTTTATTTCAGCTTGAAGAACTTCTCTCAGCATTTTTGGGTAAGGCAAGTCTAGTGGTGTTAAATTTCTTCATCTTTTGTTTGTCTGGAAAGGTATTTGTCTCTCCTTCATTTTTTAAGGACAGCTTTGCCAGATAAAGTACTCTTGGTTGGCAGTTTTTTTTTCCTTACAGAACTTTGAACATAATATCCCATTCTCTCCTAGTCTTATAAGATTTTTGCAGAGAAATTTGATAGCCTTATGAGGATGTCCTTATACATGAAATATTTTTTTCTCTTGTTGTTTTTAGATTTTCTTTGTTTTTGGTTTCAGAGTTTTATCACTTTGTGCCTTGGGGAAGATATTTTTGGGTTGAAATTAATTGGAGACCTTTTAGCTTCATGAATATGGTTATCCAGATCTCACCCCAGATTTGGGAATTTCTCAGCCATTATTTCTTGAAACAAGCGTTTTGCTCTTTTCCCACTATCTTCTCTGGGATTCCAGTAATGTGTAGATTCTTCATAGGATCCCCATTTCTTTCATGCTTTCTGAGAGCATTGGCTGCTATTCTCCCAGCCACTCCCTAGCCCGCAGCTGTGCAGCAGACTTCAGTATTCTAAATGGGACAAGAAAGAAGTGGTTCCCTTCGACAGTGTCTTGCACAGTTAAGGAAAATTGGAACTCACTGATATGCTTTCAGTTTTCTCCATTGGTGAAATCATAGGCGAACAAGATTTTTCTTGTCACTGAGATATGCCATCTTGGAGGCAGGATGATGTGGGTAAAGTAAAACTGTTCCTTTTACCCTCTTGAATGTGTCTAATCTTGGATTTTTTTTTTTCTCGGATGGTATGCTGAAACTTTTCTGCCGGACTCCCAGAGTTTCACAGAGGTGCTCACCTCCATGGGTGATTATCTAAATCAGTGCTAGTTGGGGGGAAGATGGTAGAAAAATTATTCCTTAATGTTGATGATGTCACTTTTTATTTTAAATTGTGTAAAATAAACATAATATAAAATTTATCATCTTAACTGTTTTGAAATGCAGAGTTCACTAGTGTTAAGTACATTCACATTGTTGTGTCATCAATCTCCAGAACTCTGATGATTATTTTTTAACCAGATTTTCGTAGAACTTACTCCTTAAACTTACTCAATACTAATTTGTGTGAGCATTTGTTACTCTTCAGCTGTTTCTTCTTAAAATACAAGAATCTCCTCAAGAGTAACCTAAAAATCTAGTGTAAGTTCTTTGAGATCAGTTACCATAAGATTTTAAATTGTACAATTTTGAGGATCCTTCATTCATAACAAAATGTCTCACAGTGTGTTCCAGTTCCCTTTTCTTCCTTGTAAAGTTTTAGAAGCAGCTTGTCTTTCTATAAGAAATACTCCTGAGATTTTCATTAATATTTGCCATCTGGGCCTTGAAGTTTCTTTTTCAGAACATTTTAAACTATGAATTCAATTTTGTTAATGGTTATAGAACTACTTAAGTTATCTCTTTGAGCTTGAATGAGTTTTAGTAGTTTTTGTTATTTGAGAAATTGGTTCATTTCTTTTAAGTTGTGAAATCTGTGTATAGAGCTATTTATAATATTCTCTTATTACCTTTTTATGTCAGTAGGGTCTGTAGTAATATCCTCTTTTTCATTCCCTTTAATGCTAATTAGTTTCTTTCTGTCTCCTTTCTTGTCAGTCTTGCTTGAGGTTTATCAATTTTACTGATCTTAAAAAAAAACAGATTTTAGTTTCATTGGTTTTCTCTGTTCAAGTTCATGATTCTTTACTCTAACATCTGTATTCTGCTATTGAGTCTATACAGTGAGTTTTTGATTTTGATCATTGTATTTTCAATCCTTAATTTCTGTTTGGTTCTTCTATTTTATATATTGTATTTCTTTGCTGATGTTTCGAATTTTAACATTTGTTTCAAGAATGTTCACAATTGCCATTTAAAGTTTTATAGTAGCTCTTTAAAGTCTTTGTCAGATAATTTCAGCATCTGTGTCATCGTGTCCTTGACATCTGTTGACTGTGTTTTCCCATGTGAGTTGAGATTTTTGTATTTCTTCATATGCCAAGTAATTTTGGATTGTATTTCTGGGCCTTTGAAATATGACAGTAAAAAATGGTTTTATTTAACTCCTAAAGAGAATGTTGGGATTTTTTTTAGTAGTTTACCTGGCTAGATTTAGACACAAGTTCCAACCTGTGACTGTGATTCCAATATTGGCTCAGTTTAAGCTTTTGCAGTGTTAGTTGAATTTGTCCTATGTGTGTACCACCTAGTAATTAGTCTTGGATTGAGTGAAATTGTTAGCTTAGTTCTCAGTGTCTTTCGTATGCTAATTAGAATAAGTTCGATGCATATTCAGGTGAGAGAAGTGAACCCTGGAGTTTAATTCAATATTTTATGGAGTTTTCCCTTTCTGCTATCTCTCTAGTACTTTCAGGTTCTTCCATCATTGTTCCACCTCTTTTACTCACTGGTGAACAGACAGAGGGGAAAAGAGCAATAAAAAGCTTTGGACCCACCATCTCGCTGCCTTAACTTCATCAAATGAAGAAGTTTCTTTTCCTTCAGGATTTTGGCTCCTGCGATCTCCTCTTGGTAGTCACTGTTGCTGCCACCATTGTTATGGGATATCTTGGAATCTGTGACATGAGAGATTGGAGAAATGGAATGAACCCTCCCAGGTGCCCCTTTTGGCTCCTTTTTATAATGTATTTCTTTCTCTTTATTGATATTCTAATCTTGTTTATGCATTGTTTTCCTTTGTCCCTGTCTTCCTGTACTTCTTTGAGTGTCTTTATTTTTTTTCTTTAAAAAATTTTTTTTAACGTTTATTTATTTTTGAGACAGAGAGAGACAGAGCGTGAACGGGGGAGGGGCAGAGAGAGAGGGAGACACAAAATCGGAAGCAGGCTCCAGGCTATCAGCCCAGAGCTCGACGCAGGGCTCGACGCAGGGCTCGAACTCACAGACCACGAGATGGTGACCTGAGCTGAAGTCAGACGCTTAACCGATTGAGCCACTCAGCCGCCCCCTTTGAGCATCTTTAAAAAGACAATTTTAGGAGCTCCTGGGTGGCTCAGTCACTTAAGCATCCAACTCTTATTTTCAATTCAGGTCATGACCTCACAGTTTGTGAGATTGAGTCCTGCATCAGGTTCTGTGCTGATAGTGTGGAGCCTGCTTGGGATTCTCTCTCTTCCTCTTTCTCTCTGTCACTTCTCCACTCTCTTCTTTCAGTCTCTTTCTCAAAATAAATAAATAAACATAAAAATAAAAAGTTTTAAAAAAGTCTTTGTCTAGTAATCTCAGTGTCTAGGCTTTTCAGGGTCAGTTCTGTCGATTAATTTTGCTCCTTTGAATGGGCCATACTTTTTGATTCTTTGTATGCCTTTGGTTTTTTGTTTTTTGAAAACACTGGACATTTGAATTTTTTAATGTGTCAACTTTGGAAATCAGATTTCCCTCCTTCCCCAGAATTTGATGTTTTTTGATTGTTTTTCTTTTTGTTTTTTGAATGTTGAAAAGTGTCTCTGTGTTGGGGATTAGCTTGAGTTGAAAGCTCAAGGTCTCCTCATGTCTTTTTTTAAGCCAGTGTCTTTGCCTGTGCACATGTGGGTTTCTAAATTTCTCTACGTATGTGGTTGCTTTTGAATGACTTAATCTTTAATATAAGGCCCAAAATAAGGAAAAGGGCAGGGAAGAAACCTAAAGATGTGTTATTCCTTTAAATGCCCTGTAAGCAGCTGTAGTCAATAGGGATTGAAACAATGATGGCCAGGTTCTGTGCTAGCCAAGATTTCCCCTGAAAGCTGCAAACTTTTAAATAGAATTTAGAGCTTCAAAATAGTTTGTATTAAGTCTGCCAGTACATTTGTTGTCTAGGTAGAGAGAGGGGATTCCTGGTGCTTCCTACTCCTCCAGTTTCTCCGAGGTCACTCTCATAGAATCTTTTATAAATTTCTTTCTCAGCTGCCCTAAAAGGAACCAAGGGAGAAAATCTTCATCCATGGACCAGTGCTTTAGAGACCAGAAAAGCGTTCTTAGATCAGACTAACGAGGCAGTGGGAACCCCTCCCCCACCAAGAATATGGAAACTCAGAAGGATAAAATTTAGTCTACGTGGGCAACCATTTTGCCTGATTTGAAGATTGACCTTCCAGGACCCAAATCCTGGTGTTTCTGGGTTTTGTTTCACTTAAGATGAGTCCCCCTTTACTAGGGGCTAGTCAGTCTCTATTCAGTCTATCTTTATTTGCATACAGACTACAATTTTGGGCTAGCACACTGAAGGCAACCTTTTCCTGACCTTTTTGAGTGTTCCTTTGTCAAGTGCATTCACAATGAATACAAAGATGAATCACAGAAGATTCCAGTTCTCCAGGGACTGGTAGTTACATTGATCAGCTGCCTATAGCCAACATACCTTCATGTAGAGGGTATGGCCCTCTATTAGTGGTGTCCAGTACATTCTGCTTTGATCCTAGAGAGCAGCAATTTTACTGCTTTTGGGATCTTGGTGCATCTGTACCCAGTACATGTTTTTGAATTAATGCAGTGGTTGGGACAATTGTGGTAGGTTCTCCATAAGAATTTACTGCTAGGACCCTCATTTGAACCTAATAATCACATATGCAAATATATGCACGAACTTTTACAGACATAAGTATTAGTAGTCCCTAGACCAGTGATCCTCAAACCTTGCTACTCATCACCTGAAAAACTTTCCCCAAGCCCTAATTCCTATGTTCTAACCATGGAGATTGTTTTAGTTAAGTCTGAGGTGGAAGCTGGAAATGTGTGTTTTTCAAAAGCTACCTCATAATTTTCAGGCAGCCAGAGTAGAGGACCACAACCCTTTGAATGCCTAAGAAAATCTAGTAGTCACAACAGACGATTTAAAGTGCCTTCTATTATTTAGGGAGATTCTGGGTTAGAAAGTCAAGAGCAGTTTTGGAGCAGCATGGAGATTGTATTCCATTTTCAGTGTAGTCACTTAGATAAACTACTGATTTTTCAGAGCTTCAGGCTTTTTTTTTTTTTTTTGTAATGAAATAGGCATTATAGCGTTACCATGAGAATTAATGTAAAGCCTTACTTAGCACCTCTACTACAGCACACAATAAATGTTGGTCAGATTTATTCTGGTGTACACACATGCCACTGGATATGTCCAGATGCAGAATCTACTGAAGTACAGCTTCTCTAGCCAGTTCTTTAGGAAACCAGGAGGTTGGAGAGGTTAGTTTTCTAGCCCCCCAGCCAAGTGAAGGTCAAAAGCCAACCAAGAAGGAGGAGGCTGTTGGTACTGGTTGCTCTCCGGGCTCCAAGTGCTGTGTTACGTATGTCCACCAGGGGCCGCTGAAGCTACCTAAACTCCGAGCGCTAACCTGGAGAGGCCTCCGCGCGTGCTCACTGGGTGCTACGCGTGCCTCTGAATCCCCTCCGCCATTCTAGCTTTTGGCTGCCCCAAACCAACCCTCTGTGTCTGAGTAAGGCAGCGCTTTGGGGACACAAATATTCCCTCTTCTTTGGGCTTCGCCTTGTACTTCTTCGTTCCCAGGGCAAATCTGGGGCGGCAAGTATTAGTGTCTCCATTGCGCTGCTGCCCAGGAGATAGAAGGCTGAGCCCCGCGCAGAGTTCAGGCTGACTGGGTCCTGGGCCCAGCGAGAAGCTGCCGCTGCCCGGATGTTGCGATGGCTGATCGGGGGAGGCCGAGAACCTCAGGGACTGGCCGAGGTAAACCCCCTGGCGACTCTGCCTGCCGCCACAGAGGCCGAGCATGCCTGACCAGTGGCTTTTGTCAGAGTCCAGTGCCTCATCCAGACGCGGGAGACCCGGGCGGAGGCGGGGCCTGCGGGTTCGGAGGCCGGCAAGGGCGGGGTGGGCGTGCGGGGGACGCCCTTCCTGTGGCTCGTCTGAACTGTTGATCCCCCTAAGATCCTGAGAATTAAATATCCCTGTTTCAAAAGGAGGTAACTGAAGCTGATGTGATTCAACAGCAGGCTCAAGGACATTCAGCTAGCCTTCTCCGTGCTTAAACTAGCTTCATTTCAATTATAGAAGTATCTGGCTTACGAGAAACAAGTGGTGACTGCAACTTTCTACTTAAGGTTTATTAGAGTTGGTGTCATTTCCCACCAACTGATGCTTGCTCAGGAAATAGAATATTTGATTATTTACCCAAGAACAAAAAAGGATAGAAGTATTTTAAAAAATTAATATGCTTCAAAGTCAAAAAATGATTTTGTAATTAACTGCTGTTTTTTGGTTCCATAGTCTGGCTTTCTTCATGGGCCTGAATAATTGAGTTGACTGTAATGAAATTTATATTTGAAAGACTGAATACAATAATTTTGGAACCTTGAAAGGTTTTGTGTGCCACCCGAGAATTAGAATTTGTGTTGAATTCCCGTTATTTCTCATAGGAAGTAGTTGTTTAGATTGTTAAAAATGAAAAATTTGGGTAGTTGTGAGTCAGCAACCTTACTTCTCACTTTTGACTTCCTCATATTTTTGCAGTTGAGGCTTACTGTCTATTAAAAGCATTTATTTCAAATTAGACTCATTTCACATAGGCTGAAATCCTAAGGATTATGGAAAAGTTGTAGAAAATTATCATTTATGTGACATGATAATTCAAAATTAACCCACTTATTTGATGAATCATATAATTAGATTAACTGATTCTGCCTTTCCTGATAAATTTTCATTTAGGGCAAGTGGTATACAGTTTTCAGATTTCTCAGTTTTGTTTTTCTAGTCATAACCACTGCCAGAAGTGAGATGGGATAAATAGAAAGCACCCACTGCTTTGGGGATGATTTTTTGGGGAAAACACTTAGGCATGCTAGTTCCACGTTCTGTATAACTGTTGTGAATTTGTGCGTTGTTGGAATCAATGATTTTCCTTAATTTATGTGAGAACTTTGTATCCAGACTTCTAGTTTCACAGTATTTCTCTGGTGGGATGTTTTGCCCTTAGGGGACATTTAGCTATGTCTGGAGACATTTTTGATTTTCAGGATGAGGAAGGTTAGATTTCTATTAGCATCTAGTATGTAGAAACTACAGATACTGCTGAATATTCTACATTGCACAGAATAGTCCTCAACCACAAAAAATTATTTGGCCCAAAATCTCAGTAGTGGCAAGTTTGAGAAATTGCAGTTCAGAGGTTAAGAACAAAGGTTTTATCATGAAATAGTACTGGGTTTGACTACAGAAATGAGGTTAATAAGACCTACCTTACAGAATTGTTGAGTGAATTATATGCCGTATATGATTTGCACAGTGTCTGGCTTATGGGCTGTGACCTAATTCTCTGTTAGCAATTATCTTTATCAGACTTACTGTCCAAAATGGAATTTATTGAATTTATCAACTCCAAAGGATTTCATCCTTTCTTTTATTCATTCAGTAATCATATATTGAGTACCTATAACGGGCCAGGCACTGTTGTAGTCTCTATTTTACCCTTTTGATCTGCAGTTTTGTTATCAAGTTTTAATTGAGAAACACTCATTCTAAAATAGAGTTAGATTGGCCCATTGATTTTTTTAGGTCAGGTTTATTGAGATACAATCTCCTTAACATAAAATTCACCCTTTTTGTAAATATATTGTGACTTGAAAATACTAAAATGAATGCAAGAGTGAGATTTTTTTCTTCCCTTTTAGATTGTTTTTAGATAACAATTTGAAGAATGATTATCTGAGTTTAAGGATTATATTTAGGTCACTTCTAACAAAGAAGAAAAAATTCATGATGTGAATTTGTGGTTAAGAGAAATATTTTATGTTAAATTGGCAGTTAGTTGATATTAGGGGAAATCATATATAGTATTAGAACATGATATCATAGCTTTTTAAGTCTTATATTCTTAGATGTACACCATGAAGCAGGGTATTTTATTTCGCTATGGTTATTTATCGTAAATAATTTAATTTCTCTTTCTCTCTTGTTTTTGTTTTCTTTTTATCCAATACAAGAAATCTCCCTTACAGACAATAGGTGAAGAACAAACCCAGAATCCCTACACTGAACTGCTTGTACTGAAAGCTCATCATGATATTGTACGGTTTCTGGTACAGTTAGATGAATACAGGTAAGAAGCTCTAGTTGTCCAGTTGCCTACTGTTTGGAAAGAGCTTTTAGGGAATTGTATATTTGAAAACAGCTTCATAATTAATACATCTTTTCTAAAAATTTCAAATCTGATCATCTGATCTAAAAATTTCAACTATTTACTCGAAATTGACATCTGCATCTTAATGAAATATGCGTCTGAAGTCATTTTTTGCCCAGAAGTCAGCATGTCATATTTGGTGATTTGATGGTTATTTTTATTTGAAGTTTCTTTTGTTTTTTATTGCTCAGGAAAATTTTTTGTTAGTTTAGAAGAAGTGTATGACTTTAAAATTTGCTTGTAAACAAATTTTACATGAGTTTTGTTAAGGTGAACCTAAATTTGAGAAACAAATATGGGAAATGTTTAACTATCAAGTACCTACCAGGAATGTGCTATTTTTAGTAGAAAGTAAATATTTAATCTGAATCTTATGTTAATGAGGAAATCCTTTTAAAACGTTCATTATTTACTTTCTTGTCAACTGAGATAATACTGTGTTTAACTGCAAATAGAGATGAAGTATGTAGGTCTTAGGATTGTAGATGTAGCTCATTTCTGATGTATGTATCTGTTTATTAAGCCCTTAGTCAACTAAAGGTTATCCTTTGTAATATGTAGCATAATAACAATTAGAGGTAACTAATTAGTAACTTAGAGGTAACTAAGTAGTTGTGTAACTACTTAATATTTGTCTTCACTAGAATCTAAACTTCATGGGAGGCATGTTTTTCTTATTCACCACAGTATCCTTAGTATCTGAGACAGTGCCTTACATATAGCAGGTGATTAATAGTTGTTAAATGAATGAATATGACCCCACAGACAATATTAAGTGTGCATGTTTCATGCCATCCTAACTCCCTAACCCCCATCTGTTGTTCTTATCAATTTTTCTGCTATCATCTCTAATCTTCTCTTTTACCTTTGATACTTTTTTTTCCCCCATTTTTGACTCCATGGGTGACTGCTGTTGTGATTATTCCTAATTCTGACCATCACTTCTCATGTCTATTAGCCTTGTCTTCTCTCTTTTTTTTTTTTTTCCTTTAATGTCTTTGGTATTGCTTTTCCCATGTTCAGTGCAAGTATGACACTACCTGGAGTTAGATTAAATTTTACAGGCTAGGGACACAGTCCTGCACAGCACTCTCTGCACATCAGTCACCAGTTGTAATCTCTAGGGGTCCCATGCCACTCACACTTCTGACCAACTGGCTACAAATTTCCACTACCGGCTCAGGTGCGATACTTACTAGAAAGACTAACAGAACTCAGGAAAGCGCTGTTCTTAAAATTGCAGTTTTATGATAAAGAATGCCAGTCAGAACCAGCTGAATGCATGGATGCATAGGTCTAGAAAGATCTCAGATCCAAAGCTTCTCTGTCCTCAGGACATGTCACCCTTTCAGCACATCAGTATGTATTACCAACAAGGAAGCTCACTTAAGTTCTGAGTATCCAGAGTTTTTATTATCCAGAGTTTTATTGGGGTTCATTACATAGGAATGATTGAGTCATTTGCCACCTGATTGAACTCAATTTCCAGCCCTTCTCTCCCTGCCCTTTGCCCATACTTCAGCCTCAGGTTGGAGGGTCAGGCTGATATCCCAGGGCTCACAGCACCAAACCTTTAATTACATGGTTCATATTTCCCACATGGCCAGCCCCTATCCTTAATTGTGTAGGGAGCCCACCCTACATCATCTCATTAGCATAAACACAGGTGAGTTCTGAGGAGCCCAGCTGCCTTCTAGAAACCAGGGACAAAATCCTGACACATTATTGTACAACACTATGTTCCTCAACTTTTGCTTGAAAAGATTGACCTCATATATATTACTAGCCTTCCAACACTGTTTTGTTGTGATATGACCCAGACAAATCATAACATGTAAACCATAATATAAGAATCTTCAGCCCTTTGGTAGTATTCATTGCTCATATGTTCTAAGAGACACTGTGATTTTTTAGTCAGCCAGCCAGTCAGATTTTTGAAGCTAAGCATCGCTGGAAACATGGGATGTTTAGACCGCTAAATTTTTTTTTTTTTTAAAGTTTACTTATTTATTTTGAGAGAGAGAGAGAGCAGGAGCAGGGAAAGGACAGAGAAAGAATCCCAAGCAGGCTCCACACTGTCAGTGCAGAGCCTGATTCCGGACTTTAACTCGAGAACCATGAGATTCTGACCTGAGCCGAAGCCAAGAGTCAGATGCTTAACCTACTGAGCCACTGAGCCACTTTGCCCCTGGACAGCTAAAGTTCCTTACATGTTTTACCATAGTAAGTTGCTAAGCAGGTTTTAAAAAAACCCAAATACAGTAAAACCTTGGATTGTGAGTAACTTGTTCTGCAAATGTGCCACAAGATGAGCAAATATTTCTAATAAATTTTAACTTGATAAATGAGCAGTGTCTTGCAGTATGAGTAGTGTGTGACTCCAAACATTGCATGATCACAAGTGAGCCAATGGTTCTTGAAATTTGCTTTAATATACAAGTGCTTTGGATTACAAGCATGTTCCTGGAACGAATTATGGTCACAAACCAAAGTTTTACTGTAGTTTCTTAGACTATAATCACTAATATTTGGGTCTTAAGGAATCCTCAGATCATGTTGTGTAAGAAAATTAAATAAAAATATACAGTGTACTTTCAGGATGTGATCTTTAAATTTTTATATAGATTAACTGTTAAGATACCATGTTCGTTGCAACCTGTCCTCTGAAATGTCCTCTTGGCTTTTATTACATAGAGTAAGAATCTGCAGAAAAGGCCATCACCTAGAATAATGATCATTGTGAAAATGCTAATATCTGATTACATTTTCCCCACACTGATGTTCCTGTATAAATAAGTTGTTTAATGATGTAGTAAATGTTCTGTTAACAGTAGAAAGTTATAGATAAGTGTATCAAGTTATATATTGCTCTTTTAAATACCACCCCAAACTTAGTGGTTTAATACAACCTGCTGTTTACTTAGCTCACCAATTATTGGGCTAGGTTCAGCTGGGTGGGTGTTTTCCATCTGTGCCAAGATCAGCTGATCTTGGTTAGGTAGTAAACCTAACCTATGCATCTCTGGTCAACAGGTAAATGGGCTGGGCTGGGTGATTCACATTGGACTCAGCTGGGATGACTGGGATCGCTCTTCATAAGATTGCTCAAGTGCTTGTGCACGTAGTGATCATGGAGTTCTCATAAGAACGAAAGGGAAAGCCCTGTTGTAAGCTCTTCTCACGTCTCTGTGGTGTTTGCTGCTGTATTGTTTGCCAAAGCAAGTCAGGAGCTGGCCAAATTCACTATGTTGGTAAATAAACTCTACCTTTTGAGGGGAGAAGCAACTAAGTCCTATTGTAAATGGTGCTAGACAAAGGGAGAATAACTTGTGGCCATGTTTGCTGCCCACCGCAGTGAATCTAAATGTCTAAAAATGGATGCAAAACTTACATTTTGGCTTGTGCAATAAAGTGAAGATACTACTACATGAGTCACATTTAATTATTTGTATTCAAGTTATTACTATGCCAAAATTTACATCTAGTTAGGAAGTTTTTCTGTCAGTTACAGACCTATAGAACTTTCAATCTGTGTTTTGCTTTAAAAAACTGAATTCTGCACTGAAAGAAAAAAACTAAATGGTCACTACTGGTAAGAAAGATATAAGAAATATACAAACTGTATAAGTATTTATTTAAATGGAATTAAGAGCACAGCATTTTCTTTTTTTTTTTTTTTCAACGTTTTTTTTTTTTTTTTTTTTTTTTTTTTATTTATTTTGGGGACAGAGACAGACAGAGCATGAACGGGGGAGGGGCAGAGAGAGAGGGAGACACAGAATCGGAAACAGGCTCCAGGCTCCGAGCCATCAGCCCAGAGCCTGATGCGGGGCTCGAACTCCCGGACCGCGAGATCGTGACCTGGCTGAAGTCGGACGCTTAACCGACTGCGCCACCCAGGCGCCCCAAGAGCACAGCATTTTCATTCTCAATTTTGTAGTTTAGATAATTTAGAATTATCTTTACTATTCCAGATGTATATTATTTTTGTATTGTCAAATTACAGAAATACCTTTTCAGTTTTAAAATAAATACATATTATATTTTATGTTTTTTATTTAATTTTTATGGACCTTACATTCTGGTTTTTTGGTCAGCTGTTGTAATCCAGGTTTCACGCTTCAGGTCTTTAGATAATATCATTTTATTGAGAATTTTGCAGAAGGATTTTCTTGTTTTCTTGGTGGCTCAGCTAAAATCAGTGAGTGGAAAATTTTCACAGATTGGTTTTTGAAGATACCAAATAAATCCTGTATAACCTAACAGACAGCTGCCTTTTCTTTTCTTCTTTAGTGTTTTTTGAACATGAAGTGAGGGTCATATTGATTGGGAGATCACTAAAGAAGGCTAAGCCTCAGCAAGAGTCTTCCAAATAATGGACTGTGCTAAAATTGCATGTAATACTCTAGCACTTGACACATTAAACTAAACTGAGTTCATAACACATTTTAAGAATAGTTTTTTCTGTTGCTCATTTGACCATTCCTTGCTCCTCCAGGAAACAGACAAGGTTATGTAGGATGGTGATCATGACTGGAAAAGAATCAGCTGACCCATGAAATGCCAGACTGGAGAACAAAATGTGCCCTTAGGATAGCTGGTGAAGCTGTACATTTACAAGAAACTAAGTCAACTCAGTACAGTTTGATAATTCACTAACCGTATGCTATATCTTTAAGAAAATATTCTTAAGCTAAGAATATCTTCCTTATATTCAGAGAATAGAAATCAATAGTCAAGGTGATTTAGACCCTCTTAATCCCTGAGTTCCCTGCAAAGCAGATAACAAAATGGAATTAAATATGCAAATGGTTTATTAGAAACACCAGTGAAGGGACAGAGAAAGAAGCAGGATTGGACAAGGGGAGCTGTCTCAGACTATGGTCTAGATCTGACAAAGTCTCTGTAGGCCCCATGGGGAGCTCTGGAGGAAAGAATGCCCTTTAGGGGAATTCTATGTTGGATAGAAGTAACTGGGACTTTTAACCCTGCCTTGCTTAGTCATTAGCTGAGGGTCATCCAGGAACATGCTTCTGGCTTCCACCACCTTGCGTAAGTTCCATTACCTGGAAGCCAACTGAGGTAGTATGACTTTGGCTTCAAAACTGAAATGGACCCTGAAGTCAACAGGTGGAGGCTGGTAATCACCTTTCTGAGAGCTGGACAGCTTCTCCTGAGGGGGTATCTGCAAGATCTATATTGCCTTTCCTATACAGACTGTATCTGGGATCAGTAATAATTGATGGGAGGAAATTTCTTTTTATAGAAGAATTCAGGCTAGGAAAAATTGTGGAATTGGAATATTGTAATTTTGCAACTTCTAATAAATTTAGAGAGTTTACTGATGGCTGTTAACCTTACATGCACACAAAGAAAAGACTATGAGAAATTACATTTCCTGTTGGAGTATACAAACTGCAAGGAGAAAAATATGAAGAATAAATAGAACAAAAGACTTTAAAGCTATATCAATTACTCCAATTATGAACTTTATTTAGATCCTCCTTCTAATAAAATTAAAAAAAATCATGAGATCGGGAAGTATGATCACTGAGTATGTGGTGACATTAAGAAATTAAATGGTAACTTTGATGTAAAGGATTCCTAAAAGATACACACTGAAATATTTACTGATGAAATATAGCTAATTGGATTTGCTTCAAAATAATCTGCAGGGGGGGGATTGGGTGTGGTACGGATGAAACAATATTGGTCATGAGTTGATAATTGAAGAGAGATGATGAGTAACTGATAATGAGTAACTGATGATGATTTTTGTCATACTGTTTGCAATTTTATATACATTTAAATTATCATAATGAAAAATTGAAAAATGATATATATTTGATATAGAGGAAATAAAAATGCCAATTTGAAAGGTATTTTTGTTTGAGTATAAAACTTTTTCTTAAAGGGGCACCTGAGTGGTTCAGTTGGTTAAGCGTCTGACTTTTGATTACAGATCAGGTCATGATCTCACAGTCGTGTGATCTAGCCCTGCATCAGCTCTGTGCTGAGCGTGGAGACTGCTTGGGATTCTCTCTCTCCTTCTCTCTCTGCCCCTCCCCTCCTCACTTTCATCTTTCTTCCTCTATCTCTCTCAAAATAAATAAAACTTAAAGATGAAAAAACAAGAAAACTTTTTCTTAGGTATTGGATGCAGGAATCACATAGATGGACCTGAACATATTAAGTAATAACTGGAAAAAAGCTGGATTAAAGGATGTTGGCTTTTATATACAACTGCTGTGGGATTTCTCATACTTCATCCTGAGGTGGGTAGACATATCACTTAAATCACTGGTACACCTGGACATCTGCAGGCTTCCCACTCAGATGTAAGCTTACCTCAAAAACAAGAGCAAACCAGAATGTTCCCTCTCTGTATAAACATATCCTCAGAGAAAGCCCTGAAGGATTTGAACTGAGCATGCTCAGTTCATTCTCACACGCTAATTTAACTGGTGGGGCACAGAGGCCAAGATGTTTCTTTAGTAGTTAGAAATTCTTTCACAGAAACTTGAGCTCAGGTGAATAGAGCTTCCCTTTATTAAAAAAATTTTTCTTTACATTTTTATTTATTTTTGAGACAGACACAGCATGAGGGAGGAGGGGCAGAGAGAGAGGGAGACAGAATCTAAAGCAGGCTCCAGGTTCTGAGCTATCAGCACAGAGCCCAACACAGGGCTCAGGCCCGCCAATTGTGAAATCATGACCTGAGCCGAAGTCAGACATTTAACCAACTGAGCCAACCAGGTACCCCTAGAGATTCCCTTTAATAGAAATCACAGGGAGTTTTGGTTTTCTAGTACTTGAAAACTTTGATGCGTAGTTTAGCTTCTTGTTTGTGATTTGGTGGAGGGGAGAATTTACAAAGGGTTTACCTTTCCTAATGACCATGAAAACTATGGAATCTTCCAATACCTTCAATGTATGTGAACTAAAGAGGGACGTCAGACATTGACATATTAGAGTTATGTAGTTGTATGCATTTTTTTTAATGTTTATTTTGGAGAAAGAGAGGCAGAGTGCAAGCGAGGGAGAGGCAGAGAGAGCGGGAGACACAGAATCCTGAGCAGGCTCCAGGCTTTGAGCTGTCAGCACAGAGCCTGACACTGGACTCTAACCCATGAACTGTGAGACCATGAGCTGAGCCAAAGTTGGACACTTAACCGACTGAGCCACCCAGGCGCCCTGATGTATGCATTTTTCTTAAGGAAAAAAAAAATCATGTTCAAGTAAATCTAATGAAAGGATCAATGACATCGGTGTCTCTGGGTCATGAAAATGCTTTCAAGTTCCCTTTTATTTCTCTACAGGTCTCTACATACTTCTTTGATTTTCTTCAAGTAGTTCTAGCAAAAAGATAAATAAAAATCTATTTCGGTTTTTATTTTTTTAAGTTTATTTTTTTTGAGAGAGAGCACAACCAGAGGAGGGGCAGAGGGGGAGTAACAGAATCTGAAGCAGATTCACTGTCAGCGCAGAGCCCGAGGAACTCGAACTCTCACAAACAATGAGATCATGAGCTGAGCCAAAACCCAGAGTCAGACGCTTAAATGACTGAGCCACCCAGGAGCCCCAGTAAAAATCTATTTTATTTATGTATGTATATGTATGTATGTATGTGTGTTTATTTCTGAGACAGAGACAGAGCATGAGGTGGGGAGGGGCAGAGAGAGAGGGAGACAGAGAATCCAAAGCAGGCTCCAGGCTCAGAGCTGTTAGCCTAGAGCCCAATGTGGGCCTCAAACTTACAAACCGTGAGATCATGACCTGAGCCGAAGTTGGTCACTCAACCGACCGAGCCACCCAGGCACCCACAGTAAAAATCTATTTTAAATGAAATTTTTGTATATTTTCAATTGTGTTTGGTTTTGGTATTGTAGTACCATTTTTCAACTCTATTTTATTATAAAAAATGTATACTACTTTAGTTGCATCATGTATTACATTTGTGGATTATGTGGGAAGTTAGTTAACTATAGGTATTTTCTGTTTTGCCATAATAATGTTCTGTTTTTATTTTTCAAGTGCTTTATGATTATGTAGATATTGAATACAGGAAAGTTTATGTGCAGGTTTATGGACTGTACTTTTCATTATATCCTCTAAGGTTATATTGGTATCTGTAGCCACCTTTGACTTAATTGAAATATATTCAAATGAATAAGAACTATTAAATAAGCACTTGGGTAATAGACATAGGAATTCTTGTGAAAATATTTTATACAAATCTTTGTGAAGCTTTGCTGTACATTTCAGTTCACAGTTGGCAAGAATGAGAGCACTTTCTCTAAGATGTTCAAAGGGAAGGTTAAACACCTTCCTTTAAAAGGAATGATTTCTATAAATTAAATTGAGTATAAATGAGAATTCTCAATGGATTCATGATGTGGACCCTGTAGCATTACTTAGTAATGTAGACTGAGTTCTTCAAGGGTAAGAACTATCCTTTTAATCTTTATTTTCAATATCAAATATGTATTATCAAATATAATTATATTTAATGCTTAATATATAGTGTTTAATAAATATTTCTTGAATGAATGAGTGAATCATCAACTCTTATGGTAAATTTAGTTCTCATGATTAGGGGAGGAAAAGATGGGACATTCTAAAAGTTTTTTTATAGTTCTTTAAATCATGCTTCACCTTGTTAAACTTCTTTTCATGCATATAGTTTTTTGCTTAGTCATTTAATTGTATAGTCTGAGTTTTTTTAAAGATGTGGTTTCATGTTGAAGATTATACATAAATATGGGACAGGAACTTGAAAAAAATAAAAGGAATTCCATGTGTGGAGTGGGATGCTGGATTTTAAATTTTTTTAATTTTACTTTTTGTTGTGACAGTAGTTATATTAACAATGATAAAAGAAAAAAAATGAGGTTACGTTAATAAACTGAATGATTATCTATTTTACAGAGCCCTTGCAACACTTAAATGTTTGCTCATTCATTGAAAAAACATTTCTTTAGTGCTTTAAACCTGCTGGAGATAATCAGAGTTTTGCTGGACTAGAAAGTGCCACATTATAAACATTAATAAATATGGCAATTATTATGTTGATTCTAAGAAGACTATTTTTTCCTATTTTAACCTCTCTGAAATTTGGAAACAGTATATATCTGATGGTGACTTTCAGTTATAATTGGCAGTATTTTTATCTTAATAATCCATAAAATAATAGAATGTCTTATAATTGATATCTTAGATTTGATGAAATACAGCACATTTCTACACAATCGCTGAATTTTAAGATCTTGAAACAAGAACCACATGTAATTGATCTTGATATTTTCGTCACCTAGCATGAATCTCACTAAATACATTTTGTGCCATCAGTAAAGAAGCATTTCTCTTAAAACCTTATCTTCAGATGTGAATCTTTGGATTCTACTAATTTAGAATGTTTTAAAAATTATTATTATAATTTTAATGCAATATAGCTATAATTCTTCTGTTGAATAATTTAAACCTTATTGGCATTTTAATTAATCCTTTTTTATAGTTGATTATTTCTGTTTACCAATTATGTATCTTACTATTAGGAATTCTTGGGTTGAATTTTCATTTTTGATTTGCAGATGGCTGAAGTATGTACTTGACTGATTAGGATAAACTGATTTACTTTAAGATAAACTGATGAAGTGTAGCTAGTTTTCAATTATCCATCCTAATAGCATGGCTAATTATAATTTGTGAATGATCTCCCAACCCTTTGTTATTTTATGGGAGATACTAATATGTAGCAAAGTGATATTGATGTGTATTTTTAAGCTTCATGTTTTCTCTTTAGAGGAGGTAATAATAAATACTGAAATGGCACCAAAAAAAAAAGAAAAAGAAAAAGGCAGCAATAGAATATATAAGAAAATTGAAAGGCCTGAATAATCTACCAACTAGGTAATTGACCTCTGAGCAATAAAAAATTGGCTCTGATTTCATGCATTACTATTGAGCATTGTTTAGATTTAACTTTTGTTCACTACTGATTGAATTAAAGTTTGAGGTGAAATGCTCTATCATTTCTAAACTCTCAACCGTTCAATCATCTCTCATTGTGAACTCATGAGATTCAGACACGATAAAACAATAATGAGAAGTTAAAAATCAGGGTTAGAAAAAGTATGTATTTTAAACCTGCTGTCTTCTAGAAAGGAGAAAAGCAATTATAAGAGTTTCAAGAATCAATAGAAATTGATGTTTTATACCAAAGAAAACTTAAGACCTTGAGTCCTGCCTCCCCACCATCACTATACAAATAAAAAGAAATCAATAGGCCTAGAAACATAAGCTATTAAAGATTGACGTCCAGCAACTATTTTTGGTACTCAGGCATTGTTTACTATTCTGATTCAGAAAAATGTATGTTATTAAATAAGAAATTGTATTTTTAATTTAAAAATGATTGTTTTTCTTTTCTTATAAATCTCCAGATCTTTTATATATTTTGTTTTGAAATAAGAATAAATGTTAGGCATGGATTTAAAAATAACTCTGCAGGTGATTTCTCACTAGTTACCTAGGAAGTTTTGAAGGTCCTTTCTGTTAAAAAGATAACGTAGTTCAATATTAAAAAAATTATTAATAGACTTTGGTAAGAATGTATTTGACCAATTTCCCAATTCCTGAATAATCTCTTAGCTCCTGTAGTAGGAGATGTAATTGAAGGATTTTGAAATGAGTGCTGAGTGTGGGAATTGTCAGAGCCAGTGAAGATAGCAGTTACTTATGGGATTTGAAAGTGAGTATGAGAAATTCAAACTTGAAGCTCAGTTTGGAATGTTAAGGAAATTGTTATATGACTGAAGTAGTGAAATTTTATGGATCTCATATAGTGGTAAAATTCATTGGAACAGATAATCTCAGGAACAAAATAATTTTTGTGTCGTAGCGTGTCAGTTCACCAACAATAGACATCTGTGCCTAACAATGTTTACTTCAATGAAGACGTTCAAGGCATACCCAGATTTTATGAAACACACTAACAGTTTTGCAAGGAAGAACATGTTTTCTAAATGCCATAGCTGCTAATGGATTATCATTTATTAATGGTTGTTACCTATAAGGGGCCAGTTATACACAGTTCTTAGCTGGCTTTCTGTAATAACCACTTCTCTCTCTCGTATTCAGAAAGCAAACCTTGAATTCAAGTGAATGAAAATGATATTATGGGAACAACTTTGGATCAATTTTGATTTATTAAAGAATCATTTACAAACTTACATCATTAATAACAAATTACTTGACATGCTTACAGTGTGATTGCTGTAAACCGTTGTGTTGGGACATTGCTTGAGAACAGTGCTTTCTTGATTTTATTATAATGCAGTCACTATGATGAGTAATCCTGTATAACAAATTACTTTTCTTGACAGTGTTTTTATCATGGATAACTTCTACTCTACAAAGTATAGATAATTGTTCCTTTATGTATAGTGAATGGGAAGTAAAGAGGAGAAAGAAGCTATAACCGGGTTCATCACAGCTCTTTTTTTCATGCCAGCAAGCAAACTTTCCTTTACTTCTTTGCATTTCAAGCATTTTCACTAAAAAACAAAATAAAAACCTTCAAAAAACCTCAAAGCTTCCAAACTAAAAACATGGTATTTACAGGAAAGACCAAGAGCCAAGAGGAGCAAAGGAGAGATCTTCGCTTTAAATAGGAAACTAATTAAAACATCTTTGCAGAGAAAATAATAGAAATAATGAACTTACCTGAGAAAGTGATTCCTTCGTTCCATTCTTGGAATATCACTTCCCATCAAGTGAAGCTCTTCTGCAGCTTAGTTTCCTATCACTTAAGTCAGGGTTTAATCATAATTCAAGCCAGGAAGGACTTGAAAGATTAGTTATAGGCCTCCCTTATTCTTACAGTTCTAGCTGCTGATTCATTGTAACTCTGAATGGTTTTATTTATCTTTGCATCTTCAGTTTTATTTATCTTTGTACCTGGCCTAAAACCCAGAAGATATTCCTTAAGTATTTGTTGAAGTAGTTTAACCTAACCTGAATTAATATTAGTAAGTTAAAATACCATTAATAAATTCTGATATTTGTAAGTTATTTTAGCAAATAAATGTCACCAGAGATTTTTTTTCACTTTTTTTCTCTACCCAGGTTTGCATCTGCGGGTGATGATGGAATTGTAGTTGTGTGGAATGCCCAGGTGTGTATTAAAAATTCTATGTGGAGGGGCGCCTGGGTGGCGCAGTCAGTTAAGCGTCCGACTTCAGCCAGGTCGCGATCTTGCGGTCCGTGAGTTCGAGCCCCGCATCAGGCTCTGGGCTGATGGCTCAGAGCCTGGAGCCTGTTTCCAATTCTGTGTCTCCCTCTCTCTCTGCCCCTCCCCCGTTCATGCTCTGTCTCTCTCTGTCCCAAAAATAAATAAACGTTGAAAAAAAAATTAAAAAAAAAATTCTATGTGGATTGTGTAATAAAGACATGACTGTAGGGGTGCCTGAGTGGCTCAGTCAGTTAAGTGTCTGACTCTTGATTTCGGCTCAGGTCGTGATCTCATGGTTGGTGAGATGGAGCCCCGTGTTGGGCTCTGTGCTGACAGTGTGGAGCCTCTTTGAGATTCTCTCTCTCCGTCTCTCTCTGCCCCTCCCTCCCTCCCTCCCTCCTTCTCTCTCTCTTTAATGTAAAAAAACAAAACAAAAAAACAAAACTTAAAGATTTGACTATATAGTTGAGGATGCATTCATAAACACTATCTAGGTATGTACCTGCATAGCAGTATAATGCGACTAATTGATAGTTTAAAAAGACTACTTAGGATGAATCCATTTAAAAAAATTTTTTTTTTCAACGTTTTTTTTTTTTTTATTTATTTTTTTGGGGGGACAGAGAGAGACAGAGCATGAACGGGGGAGGGGCAGAGAGAGAGGGAGACACAGAATCGGAAACAGGCTCCAGACTCTGAGCCATCAGCCCAGAGCCCGACGCGGGGCTCGAACTCACGGAGTGCGAGATCGTGACCTGGCTGAAGTCGGACGCTCAACCGACTGCGCCACCCAGGTGCCCCAGGATGAATCCATTTAAAATGGGGATCAATATTTCATAATAGAGAAAGGTTTTGAATTAAGATTTTTTTTCCTGAGAAACAAATGCCAAATTACAAAAACAAAAGTTTTAATCTTATTCAACAAAACTTATCAACAACTATACACTGATTCTGAAAATGAATCAAGTGTTGATTTTTGTGAGAGATACAATTTTTATTTCAAAATTGATAATATAATATTCTCATGTTTGACTTTAATAGTAATATAATAAAAGACTAATTTTTGTTGTGAAAAATATTTAAGCTTCATCACATTTTTCCAGGACCTCTCTTCCTGATCCTTTGATGCTCAAATTATTCCCTTTTGAAGCATTTATCTTCTCACTGTTAATTTGGATTGGTATCTGGTCTGACTCTGTCAGATCCTTATTTTTCAATGGTTTTGCCCGTGATTAAAGCAATTATTTACCATTATGTTCACCACATTCATGAAATACTGCAACCTTGGGACGATTGGCAGTTTGTTATATTTACTTAGGATTTTTATTTGTTTACTACTTGGGAAAAATCAGTGAGATACTGATAGATGAAGACATTGGATGGGTAAGAATAGCTGTTGGTGTTAGAGATGGAGTGGAGACTGACTTTATGAACAGTTGATATATTATTGGATGTATATAGTGTATATATTGTGTTGTCATGCTTTTATTTCCTTCAACATTTTAACTATGGAGACTTAGATAACAAATACTTAAGGATAATGCAGACTCCCTATTTTTTCCTACTGATTATTTACTGATATTTTTATACTTGATTTACACAGGTCTAAAAAACCATATAGGAAAATATTCTTTTAAATTTTCATATGAAATATGCTAGAATTTAGTATTTTCTATTAGCAAATAATTAAGATTATTTATGGCTACTCTTCCAGTACCTGTTTAGATTCTATTTGATTGCTTAAGGTTAAAGTATAACATCTAAGTAATTAAAAATGGAATTATGTATTTTGTATATGGCGATTTTTCTTAACATTGTCATTTAAGATTATTTAAGTTATGAATATAATATGAGCCTATTAAAATTTTTATTGGTATTTCAGACAGGAGAAAAACTTCTGGAACTTAATGGGCACACTCAGAAGATAACAGCCATTATTACATTTCCTTCCTTGGAAGTTTGTGAAGAAAAGAATCAACTGATCTTGACAGCCTCTGCTGATAGAACAGTTATTGTATCCTTAAATCTGGAAGAGAGTAAAATACCTATAGTGACCCAACAGACCAGTACATACATTATTAGTTTTAGCCTTTTGGGGCTTGTCTGTACATTAATTTGAGCAAAAAATGATTTTGCTTTAGCCTTCATAATACACTTCTTAAAAGTATTAGGCAACTGAATGTATTAGACTGGATATAGGTTAAAGGCTTATTATTGATGGAAACCGCATGACTAAGGTTCTTTCCAGAGTTACTATTATATCAAGTTATATAAAATGGAGAAATTGGGAGAATTTAGGCTTAAAAGTACTTACTTATCTCCACTTGCTTTTCAGTTTAGAGAAACAAAGAAGAGTTGGGCTGGAGAATAATTCACATTTTCCTCTATACCACATTGTACAGCAAAAGAAATGTAATGGCCCCAACCCGTAAGAACTCTTTGAGCATCTGAGTCTGGCAGAAAAGTGAATTGCCATCTCCTTAGTGGTTAATATTAATATTTAGTGTTTAAAAGCAGTTTTAAAAGAGTAAATTATCTTCCCTCCATACTTTTAGGTAAAAATTTAAGGTATAACAGCAGTAATGTTTTATAGAGTGCTTATGTGTGCTAGGCATTGTTCTGTTTAACATATATTACACATATTTTTACATATATTACCTATTACATAAATTAGCCCATTTAATTCTTACAGTAAGTATTTTCTCATTTACAGATAAGAAAAGAGGCACAGAGAGAGTAATTAAGTAACTTGCCCCTAGGTCACACAGCCATTATAGGGCAGCAAGCAAGCAGTCTGACTGCAGAGTCAGAACTCAACCATTGTATAATACTGCCTTTATAAAAGATTTTCCTTAAACTTTCCTTAAAATTCAGCCTTTAATATTTGTATGAGGAATTAGATTTAAGAAAGCCTTAATGGCCAGTTACTTATGGAAACTAATCTTTACTTATTTTTTTAAAAAGGTATCAAAGATTTGCTTTAAATCATCTGTGCTTATCTGAGAGTTCTGTTTTAAATAGTTTCAAGCATTAGTGAAGTAAGGTTTGGAGTAAGTCCAAAGGAATAGATGTTTCCTGGGCTTCTGTACAACCAGGACAAACTTTTTGACACACTGTAAATGAGCTCATTCACTCAAGTGATTTCTAGACACATTGTCAGTAGGTGAAAAAACTTCCAGGTACGATTTACATGTGGTAAACTATATTCTGTGGTGATGACAATATTGCATAAACAGTATTATTATGTATGTTTAGGTCAGTGTAACTTTATTAATACTGTTCTATTGAGGCAAATATTAGTTTAGGCACTAAAGCTTTTGCTTTTAGTATCAGTATAATCTCCAAAAATAGAATTTAAAATACTTTGTTTAAAATTTTTTTTTCATGTTTGTTTATTTTTGAGAGAGAGACAGAGCATGAGTGGGGGAGGGGGCAGAGGGAGAGGGAGACACAGAATCTGAAGCAGGCTCCAGGCTCTGAGCTGTCAGCACAGAGCCCAGTGCGGGCCTTGAACTCACAGACCGTAAATCATGACCTAAGCTGAAGTCGGAGGCTTAACCAACTGAGCTGCCCAGGCACCCCTAAAATACTTTGTTTTTATTAGACCATTCCTAAGGTACTGTAATAATATTTAGAGGCACTTACTGAATTATTATAGTACAGGAATGAGTAGCTGAGACAGTATCAGCATGAACTTTACTTGTAAATAATGGTATAGAGTCATTTGCTTCACATAATGAATTTTATTGTTAAAAATCCAGTTCCAGGCTGCTTGAGTCTCCACTGTTAACAAACTTCATTAATTAAATGCTGAAGGTAAATTTTTAATTTTTGTCAGGTAATAGTCTTAACAGTCTATCCGTACACATATGTGTGTATGTATATGTGTGTGTGTGTGTGTGTGTGTGTGTGTGTGTGTACATGAATGTCTATATGTAAACGTGTGCTCAGACATGGTGTAGAATGTATATGTTACCATAGGAAGTGGGATAAAAAATTTGAAAATGGTTATACTCCTTAAGTCAAACTAACCTTGGACACTCATAGAAGGTCCTCTAATTATTTTAAGAATGTGTACAAGTAATACACTGTTACTGGCTTTTGTCAATCAGTATAATAGTAGTAAACGTGCCATGCATGTTGAAGGAGCTTTCAGTAAGAATTAATGGAACTGGTTGTTTTTAGTGTAAATACTTTATGTTGAGTGTTTATTAAATCATGGTGGACTATTTTGGAGAAAACACTTGGAATATTTAATGCCTATAAATATTGAGTATTCAGATGATTCATTCCTTGACATTTTCTGATAGTTTGGTAGTAAAATTTACCTCAAACATATTTTAGATTATAAGCTTGATATGCTGAGTTGATAATTCATTATATGAATTAATTTTAGTAACAGTATAGATGGTAAATATACTTTATTTAAAGATTTTTTTTTAACTAAGAGTGTAACATTTGTGATTTAATTATTAGAAAACTTATCTCTTAATTTAGATTTTAATGTTTTACTTAGAAATTATTTCTTAACATAAGTTTAGGTATGGGATTGTGATACTGGCAGACAAGTTCAGAAAGTATCATGCTTCCAGTCTACTGTAAAGGTAAAATCTTATGCTGATATTTTATGGTAATTATCTTTTTTTCTCAGCAAAAATCTTCAATAAGTAGATGAAGTTACTGTTGTAGGTTTTAAGAATTATTTCTTCTATAAATACTTATAGTCATTTGATTCTTGGAAGACTAGATTTTGAGGGAGCATATAAAATGTTGGAATGCTTGAATTTGGAACTAGATCAAGGGGTGAATATATAGCAAGATAAGGAAAAGGTTAGTACCTAGTATGGTTTTGTAGGTAATTCTAGGAAGACATACTAGTTGTAGAATGACTATAGAAGTAGGTAGTCTGTTTTCTTTACACTTTGAACTAAAAACATGGATTTATTTGTTCTTCATTCTCTGCCTTTTATAAGGTCCTGAAGATAAGACATTATCAATTACTTAATTCCAAAGAACTGTCATATGGCTAATTGGCTGTTACTATTAGGTTCACTGATTTTATAAACAAATAATAATTGGAGCTTATTACATGATAGGAACTCTGCCACATGTTGGAGAAACAAATTTGGAGAAGACTTGGTTACTTGGATTCCTACAGAAGAAATTCTTAGGTCTTCTTAGAGAGCGTGTCTGTTTTTCAATAATGTCAGCAAATGTGGTGGAAAGGGTCTTCTAAAATGAGATGTTTCCTTGTTTTATTTTTTAAAAGTTCTTATTTATTTATTTTGAAAGAGAGAGCAGGGAGGGGCAGAGAGAGTTGGGGAGAGAGAATCCCAAGCAGGTTCCACACTGTCAGTGCAGAGCCTGATATGGGGCTTGAACTCATTAACCCATGAGACCAGGACTGGAGCTGAAATCAAAAGTTGGATGCTTAACCAAGTGAGCCACCCAGGTGTCTCACCTTATTTGTTTTAAAGATACCTTGTCTCTTTATTTGAGCTTACACTTTTAATGTAAAAAGAATTGTTGTGTCTCAGTGTTCAAAGTATTTGATTTTTTTCCTAAAAGGCAGCATCTCTGGTAGCCATCTCATGCTACTATGCTATTCTTCATTATCAATTTAGTAGAGTTTCTGGGGGAAGAAAGTGCCCAGAAATGCTTGTATCCAATTTAACAATGGATTGTCTTTGAGGGAGTTATTAAAATATTGATTTGATGAAAATTTCTGTTTTATGTGATCTGAAAAGATGCTTCTTTAAAATACGTTACAAATATTTTTGCTAGTTGAGGCTATTAGGTTTCAAGTGAAAATACATGAATTGAAAGAATAGGGAACAGGAAGACTGGAGAAAATTTTGGTATATTTTGGACAAATTCTTTGGGTGAACTGTTTCATGAACTGTTTATAGGAACTGATCATGAAAAAGTATCTTATTTATTTTTTAAAGAGGTTTTACTGTAATGTTAGTCAGCTAGATAGTTGTATATACTCCTGCTGTGATCATGTTTCTCATAAGAGATTGTTTAAAAGTATCATTTCACTCACTTCATTTCAGTGGTTCAATTCTTTAACAGATAATTTATCAAAGAAATTCAGATCCCTAATAAATATAAGAAATGCTATTATTTATTTTTTGAGCTAGTAGTTTTTATAAGGGTTTGTATTAGCGAGGAAGTGGTGAAATTAGCATTTTTATTAAATTGATGATATTCCTAGCAGACAGTTTGGCATTATTAATGAAAATTTTAAATGATTACGTGAATTGACCCAGAGACTCTACTTACAGAAAACTCTTTAAAGGAAAAAAAAAAAAAAAAAACTTGGGCAGAGATTTAGGAACAGAAATGTATATTGCAAATATATTTCATAAATGTATGATTGGCAGTATCCTAAATATCTTAAAGGAAAATAGTTAAATTATGGTCGATACATATGCTAAAAGTGGTATTTAGAGAATTCATAAGAAGTTTGGAAAATTCTGATAAGATACTAAGTAGCAGAAGTATATTATCCTTAACAAAATACTAGCAATCCAAATCAGCAACATATAAAAACATTCTGCACTATGACCAGATAAGACTTATCCCAGTTTAACATCGGAAAAATCAGTAACTATAACATACTACAGTAAGAGTAAAGGACAAAAAACATACGATCATCTAAATCGATGCACAGAAAGCATTTGATAGACAGCACCCTCTCATGGTAAAAGTAGTCAACAAAATAAGAATAGAGAACTTCCTCAGTCTAATAAAGGGAATTTATGAAAACCCTGGAGCTAACATCATATTAATGGTGAAAGACTGACTGAATACTTTTCCTCCTGAGATCAGGAATAAAACAAGGATGGTATTCAGTGTTATAGGCAATAAAAAAGAAATAATGGGTATCCATATTGGAAAGGAAGAAATAAAACTATATCCACAAGTGACATGATCTATATACTAAATCTTAAATTCATAACCAAACTATTGGAGCTAATAAATGGATTTAGTAAGGTTTCAGTATACGATATCAATATACAAAAATTAACTGTATTCTTCTACACCAAAAATGAACATCCAAAAATGAAAAAAAAAAACAGTTAAGAAAATGAAATGAATTTACAGTAGCATCCAAAAGAATACAGTACTTAGAAACAAAGAAGAAACATGAGAGTTGTACATGAAAAACTACAAAACAGTTTTTGAAAGAAACTAAAAATCTAGACATGAAAGTCATTCCATATTCATGGATAAAGTTGAATATTGTTAAGATTGCAGCACTACCCAAAATTATCTGCAGATTGGACACAGTCTCCACCAAAATCCCAGCAAGCTTCCCCTCCCCACCCTCACCCCTGCACCCAGGAATTGACAAACCAGTCCTCAAATTCAAAGCATTTCTTTTTATTTTTAATGTTTATTTATTTATCTTGAGAGAGGGAGAGAGGAAATTTAGAGTGTGAGCAGGGGAGGGGCAGAGAGAATCCCAAGCAGACTGTGTGCTGTCAGCACAGATCTGATGCAGGACTTGAACCCACAAACAAACTGTGAGATTGTGACATGAGCCAAAATCAAGAGTTGGATGCTTAACCAGCCACGCCAGTGCCCCAGGATCCTCAAATTTGTATAGACGTGCAAAGGACCCCAGAAATAGCTAAAACAATTTTGAGAATAAAGAGCCAATGTACAAGAGTTAAACTTCCCAATTTCACAATTTACTACAAAGTTCAATAATCAAGACAGTGTGGTTCTGCATAAGGATAGACATACAGATGAATGGAATACATTTCCGAGTCCAGATATAAAACCTCACTTATGTGGTTAATTAATTTTCAACCAGGATGCCAGGACTTTTCAAAAAGAGCAAGAATAGTCTCTTCAACAAATAATTCTGGGTCAACTGGATATCCTTATACAAAATAATGAATTTGGATCCCTACTTCATGCCATATATAAAAATTCAAAATGGATCAAAGGTCAAAATTTAAGAGCTAAAACTATAAAACTCTTGGAACAAATATGGGAGTAAGTATTTGTGATCTTGGGATAGGGATCTTGAATATGACACCAGAAATATAGTAACAAAAGAAAAAAAGTGATAAATTGGATTTCATCAAAATGAAAAGCCTTTATACTTTTAAGGACACTATCAAGAAGGTGAGAAGACAACCCAACACATAGGGTGTGAGAAAATACTTGTAAATTATATATCTGATAAGGAACTTGTATCCTGAATATATAAAGAACTCTTAAAACAGCAGTAAAGGGGCACGGGAGTGGCTCAGTCGTTTAAAGAGTCCGACTCTGTCTCGGCTCAGGTCATGATCTCACAGGTCATGATCTCACAGTTCATGAGATCAAGCCCCGCATCAGGCTCTGTGTTGACAGCATAGAGCCTACTTGGGATTGTCTCTCTCCCTCTCCACCACCCCCCCCACTCATGCACATGTGTGGTCAATCAAAATAAATAAACCCCTCAACAATAAAAAGACAAGTAACCCAGTTAAAAGTAGACAATTTGAAAGACATTTACCCAAAGAAATATACAGATGGCCAATAAGCATGCAAAAAGCTCAACATCATTAGTTATTAGAGAAATGCAAGTCAAAACCATAATATAATACTATTTCACTTACACTAGAGGGCAGTAACGTGTTGATAAGGATGTGGAGACAATGGAACCGTCACACATTGCTGGTGGAATTGTAAAATGGTAGAGCTGCCTTAAAGAGTTATCATTTGGCCCAATAGTCTCACTCCTAGGTATTCCTATTTCATTGTCAAGAGAAATGAAAATGTATGTCCACACAAAAATTTGTACGTGATGAATGTTCATGGCACCACTGTACATAATAATCCAAAAGTGGAAATATCCTAAATGTCTACCAGCTGAGAATGGACACATGTGCTATATCCACATAATGGAATATTATTCAGCAATCAAAGGGAGCAAAATAATGATACATTAAGTATTCAGAAATTAGGGTAGGGATTCTTAAAATAGAAACTGCCTTATTTTCAACCCTTTTTGTCCAGTAGTTTTAAAAGCTAAGACAACACTTAGGTTGGACAAGACTATCAGAATCTTTTCCTTTTCTTGTTTATTCTTCTCCCTCACTCTTGTCCTTTTAGTCAATCAGAGTCTTGAGTGGGAGAAGTATGATTAAAGGTGTGGACTTTAAAGTACTGTTAAAGGTAAAGGACTTCTATAGACTTGAAATACTCATTTTCCTAAATGAATTAGGAGGTATTAATTTAAGAGTTACATAAAAACTAAGGTCATATATTCAGTTTTATTTTAAAGGAAGTTTAAGCCTTGTGTGTTATCTATTACCGAGTAACAAATTACCTCAAAACTTAGTTGCTTAAAGCAATAAATATTATCTTACAGTGTTTGTAGTCAGGAATAAAGAGCAGCTTAGCAGTTTTGGCTCAGTGTGTATTATGAGGTTGCTGTCATCTGAAGGTTTGACTGGGGTTGGAGGTTCCTAGGGGACTCATATGATTGGTAAGTTAGTGCTGGCTGTTGTCCAGGGGTCTCACTTTTTTTGCATGTGCATCTTTCTCCATGTGGCTGCTTGTGTGTTTGCCCTAGAGTGATTCGAGAGAGCAAGGAGGAAGCCACCTTGTCATTTATGATTTAGTCTTGTAAGTCACACACCGTCTCTTCTGCTATATTCTCTTCATTAGAGGCCACTTAGTAGAGTCCACATTCAAGGGTGGGAAACTTAAACTCCACCTTTTAAAGAGAATGGTTTCACAGAACTTGTGGACATATTTAAAAGCCACCAATGAATGCTTGAAATTCTAAACTGATATTTCAAATTAATTTTTCAGTGCTTAATTGTTCTTCAGAGACTAGATATTTGGCTCTCTGGTGGGAATGACCTACGTGTGTGGAATCGAAAGTTAGATCTCCTATGTAAGACCAGCCACCTTTCTGATACAGGTAAGAAATCAAATCAACGTAATTATGAACCATGATTGATATTCTTTAAAAGACATAATGAATCTTTGAAGAGACTTCCTATGAATACCTCTGTATCCATTAATTAATATAGGGGTTTTTCTTTTCAGTTCTGAATATATCATGTAACTTTATTTCTCCAGTTTGATGGTTGTATAAAAAATACTTCTATCCCAAATTGGAGGGAGAAGCCTCCCCCACCCACCTTTTGTCTTCACCTCCCCTTATAACAGAATTTCTCAAAAGTGGTCAAGAAAAACTTTGATTTATACTCTTGGTCTGCGTTCCTAAACTGAGTTAGATGAGCACTTTGATACATGGAATTACACCTTTCCAACTTTATAATAGAGTTTATTTGTGGGCCATTGGATTTTGAATGGATTCCAAAGGATGACCTCATTTTACAATTGGTTTTAGTAGAAAGTCCATGCATTGTGCAGACTTACTAATAAAGTTCAGAATTTGGTTAATATTTTTGGTTTTAAGAAAAATTCACTTTGACTTCTGATACCAAGGATCTTAAACAATAAAATAAAAAAATTATTCAGAGTAAAACTATTTAAGTATAAATGAGAAAATTTAAAGAATAACCTTGAAGTTATGTGATATACTGTTAACTATGTTTGTTTCTAAAAGTAATCAATAAACCCATTGACATCCTAGAAAGAATATTATTAAGCATATTGATACTGTAAAGGTAGCAGGAGCCCTGTGAATTGAATTTACAGTTCACAATTAGAACTAACTTATCTCCACAAAGATACTAAATCAGAAAAGTAATGTGATGTCTTAACAAAACTAAATCTCTACGTTTCTAGGATTTTCAGTTTTACCTTTCAATTCAATGTTTGATCACTAGTAATGTTGGTAGTATCTAGATTGTATTTTCATGTTTCCTGTTATCATGAGTTATATCTCTTTATTTACACTTATATTTTCCTTTCTATTTCTAACACTAGCCTGTGGTTACCTGTGAATTTTATTCCATGAATTATTAGTAACTATGTTATGAAATAATGAAATCAGGACTAACAAGAATATTTTGTCTGATAATGGAAATTACCTGTTATTGTAGTCTCCCTTTTGCAAGTTATCTTTGAGAACTATTAAGTAATCGTAGTATTGTCCTATTTATCAGTGTCTCAAGAGATAGTGGAAATCTTTGAGAAAATCTGTTAGAAACCTTTCAGAAGGCTATCATTTATTACTGGTGAGCCTTTTGTGATTTGGGTTTTCCACATTACCAGATGCCATTGAGTTAGCCGTGCTGTTAGACCTTTATGTCATGAAGCTCCTTTCATGAGGCTTGCTTGATTTTTGGCTAGCAAGGCTTAAAAATTATGGTCTCTTTACAACCATTTCATGATTCAGCTATAAAAAGATACTCAGAATTCTATCTTTATATCTTTTCGATCTAACAGAAGGAGAATCAGATCTCGTTTCTGGATTCAACGTTGAATATGCAGCAGACCCCTTCGCCCTATTTTTCCTAGCGGAATATGCTAACATTATCATATTAAATATTCTCACAACAATCCTATTCTTTGGAGGATTTCACAACCCATATATACCAGAACTATGTACCGTTAACTTTACTGTCAAAACCCTATTCCTAACATTGACCTTCCTATGAATTTGAGCATCCTACCCATGATTCCGATATGACCAAGTCATATGTCTTCCAAGAAAAAATTTCCTACCCCTCACTCTAGCCATATGCATATGATGTGTATCCTTTCCAATCATCACAGCAAGCATTCCACCCCAAACATAATAAATATGTGTGAAAAAAGAGTTACTTTGATAGAGTAAATAATAGAGGTTTAAATCCTCTTATTTCTAGAATTCTAGGACTCGAACTTAATCCTAAGAATTTAGAAGTCTTCGTGCTACCATAGTATGTCATAGTCTACAGTAAGGTCAGCTAAATATGCTATTGGACCCATACCCAGAAAATGTTGATTTATATCCTTCCTGTAGTAATTAAACCCCCATTCTCATTATTATTATATCAACACATTTCAGGAGCCATAATTGTGATAACAAGCTCCCACTGACTAATAATCTGAATTGGCTTCAGAATAAACATACTAGCTATTATCCCCATTCTTATAAAAAAAAATGTAACCCACAAGCCATAGAAGCATCCACAAAATATTTTCTTTGTATCTTCTTTGAGCTAGTCATCTTGTAAATGGTGATTATCTTTAGGGATTCCTGGTTAAAAAAAGTTGACCATAATAGTGAAAGTGTCAACAGAGCATATCCTACCTTTAGTAAATCTGCATCTTCTTTAGGTCTCTAATACTTATCACAGACTCATTTTCCGTGTGCAGGTGAGCAGGGAACCATGATGTAGTATATTGTGTGTGCTTTATTGTTACAACCCTTTTATGGGAAATAACTGGCATAAATCTGAAAATGTTTTTATTTTTCATATAATCTTTGAAGAAAATAATTTGACCTTTGTCATATATATTTTTGAAGGGATCAGTGCTTTGATTGAAATACCTAAGAACTGTGTTGTGGCAGCAGTTGGCAAAGAACTGAGTGAGTATGACTCTTTTTCTTTTATTTTCTTTTTAAGAAAATTTAAAACTAGACTTGTATACACATTTTAGAAAGACAAGTTTTTTATTTAAGGGACATCTGCCCCTGCCCACGTCTTGACCTGCGATTGTTGGAAGCGATGTGGAGACTGAGACATTTTCAAGACGTTAGGTCAGTTTTTGTACTGTGCTTGGTCTAACATAGCCAAGTGGGGCATGGTAACCCCATATGTCTGAGGCCAGAGAAAGCCGTTTACATTCCACAGTTCTGTCTGCTCCTGATCTATAGTCCTACACTTAGCAAAAATTCTGACCACAGAAAGCAACTATCAGCATTCTGGAAACTAAAAACTTGATTTGGACGGGTTGGAGGATGATTACTGTGGGAAGCCACTAAGGCAGGAACTGTGGTGTTTTTGGCTCGGGAAGCCAGAGTGGGGCCCATTTTCTTGGGAAGAGTTTCTGCCATTTCCTTCAGAGTGGTGGGATAGCAGAGAGAGGGGGTAGCAAGAGGAATTTTGTAAATTTATTAATTGATTATAAACTTGCTGTTTGAAGGCTATTTGGCTGGTGATGGTTAGCTAACCCATTTACTGCCATGGAGCCCATAGTAAAAAATAAAGTCTCTTGTTCCTACTGCCTTTTGAATAGAATTGGGGTGCTGAGAAGTGATACAGTAAGCATGCTTCTTCAAGGCTCCTTATTTCTTGAAGAATTTTTCTAATGTATCCCAGAGAGCATATGATGTTGCTTGTGCTACTTTCTTTTTTTTTTTTTCAATATATGAAGTTTATTGTCAAATTGGTTTCCATACAACACCCAGTGCTCATCCCAAAAGATGCCCTCCTCAATACCCATCACCCACCCTCCCCTCCCTCCCACCCCCCATCAACCCTCAGTTTGTTCTCAGTTTTTAAGAGTCTCTTATGCTTTGGCTCTCTCCCACTCTAACCTCTTTTCTTTTTTTTTTTTCCCCCTTCCCCTCCCCCATGAGTTTCTGTTAAGTTTCTCAGGATCCACGTAGGAGTGAAAACATATGGTATCTTTCTCTCTCTGTATGGCTTATTTCACTTAGCATCACACTCTCCAGTTCCATCCACGTTGCTACAAAGGGCCATATTTCATTCTTTCTCATTGCCACGTAGTACTCCATTGTGTATATAAACCACAATTTCTTTATCCATTCGTCAGTTGATGGACATTTAGGCTCTTTCCATAATTTGGCTATTGTTGAGAGTGCCGCTATAAACATTGGGGTACAAGTGCCCCTATGCATCAGTACTCCTGTATCCCTTGGGTAAATTCCTAGCAGTGCTATTGCTGGGTCATAGGGTAGGTCTATTTTTAATTTTTTGAGGAACCTCCACACTGTTTTCCAGAACGGCTGCACCAATTTGCATTCCCACCAACAGTGCAAAAGGGTTCCCGTTTCTCCACATTCTCTCCAGCATCTATAGTCTCCTGATTTGTTCATTTTGGCCACTCTGACTAGCGTGAGGTGATATCTGAGTGTGGTTTTGATTTGTATTTCCCTGATGAGGAGCGAGGTTGAGCATCTTTTCATGTGCCTGTTGGCCATCCGGATGTCTTCTTTAGAGAAGTGTCTATTCATGTTTTCTGCCCATTTCTTCACTGGGTTATTTGTTTTTTGGGTGTGGAGTTTGGTGAGCTCTGTATAGATTTTGGATATTAGCCCTTTGTTATGTCATTTGCAAATATCTTTTCCCATTCCGTTGGTTGCTTTTTAGTTTTGTTGGTTGTTTCCTTTGCTGTGCAGAAGCTTTTTATCTTCATAAGGTCCCAGTAGTTCATTTTTGCTTTTAATTCCCTTGTCTTTGGGGATGTGTCATGTAAGAAATTGCTACGGCTGAGGTCAGAGAGGTCTTTTCCTGCTTTCTCCTCTGGGGTTTTCATGGTTTCCTGTCTCACATTCAGGTCCTTAATCCATTTTGAGTTTATTTTTGTGAATGGTGTGAGAAAGTGGTCTAGTTTCAACCTTCTGCATGTTGCTGTCCAGTTCTCCCAGCACCATCTGTTAGAGACTGTCTTTTTTCCATTGGATATTCTTTCCTGCTTTGTCAAAGATGAGTTGGCCATACGTTTGTGGGTCTAGTTCTGGGGTTTCTATTCTATTCCATTGGTCTTTGTGTCTGTTTTTGTGCCATGTGCTACTTTCTCCATAGGCCAGATATGAGATTTGCTGTGACCATCAGTTGGCATATTTGCAAATGCCAGTAAGACATGGGCTAATTGTTTACCATTTATTAACTGCTGTTTGCAGACTCCATGGCTTTGCAGCCAAGTTTCTCTTTCTTCAACTGACCTTGCCATGTGTAATCATGTCAGAGAAGTAATTTTCTAAACACTGTGCTTATTACCCTTTCTTTCCATAGAGTAGTTTCAAAAGGTATTGGAATTTTGTGTTTAGTTTATTTTCTCTTCCTTGCAGAAATTTAGTTTTCTCATGTTTTCGATCAAGCTGGAAAGAAGCCTAGCTTTTCCCTGGCTTTCTCCTCTTGTAGTGAGCCAGTCACTTTGAGTTTTGCTGATTTTACTGCTAACTCAGTGGTTCTCAGATTTTAGTGTGCGTTAAAATGACTTGAATGGTTTGTTAAAAAACACACATTACTCGGTCTTACCCCTAGAGTTTCTGATTCAGTGGGTCTGGAGTATGGTCCGAGTTTCTGCATTTCTAACAGGTGTTTTGGTGGTGCTAGGGTTGCTGGCCTGTAGGCCGTACTTTGAGGACTCCTGCCTTAAGTACTTTGATTCTCTTCTTTCCGTCTCACTACTGTTGCTCAGTTCAGGCTCTCATCTCCCCTCTTGCCTGTTCTGTTGTGCTAACCTCCAAACTTTATCTTCCTTCCTCTACTGTAGTGCTTCTCCAGTGCCTTCTCCTCCTCTAGGTTAGGGCTTCTCCGATACATTTCCCAGGAGGTGCTAGGGATGATCTCTCTAAAAGGCAGGCTACTCCCCTGCTTCCTTTGTCTATAGCGGTCATTTCTAGACTCTCAAATTTCTGACTCGTATGATAGTTCATCTTGTTGGAGATCAACTGAGAGTTGCCAAATTAGTATTTTACTTAGTAAAATCATTAAATACAAAAAAAAAGCTATCATTTACCATCATCATTTTGTAAAAATTACTTAATAAAAAAGTATGAAAAATGTGATCTCAGCAAAGAATAGGACTTTAAACTGAATATATTTTTGTACAAAATGTATGTGGCCCTTATTTTTTCCCATTTTTGCCTTACATGAATGAAATCTTTGCTCCGGGGGACCAATATAAGACCACCAGTAAGATAAAGCCTAGACTTTTCAGCAGATCACATCCAGTTCTTTATTCTCTTCCTCCTCTCTCCTCTGAGTCCTGTATCACGTGTTTGTCAAAACTGAATTGCCCTGGGTTCTCCCACCTGAGGTGTTTCTCACCTCTTTGCCTTCATTTCTCTAGTCACTCTGTATCAGGTCTTTGCCCCCTACTCATTGTCCTCTTTGATGTTGCTAATTCCTACTTACTCTTTAGGAGCTCCAGAATGACATTTTTTGAAGCTGAAGGCTTGCTTACCTATCCTCTCTGCTCCTAGAAGTTTTTCTTCTGTGTTCTCATAATCTCTTATGTGTCATTTCACTTACTACTTAAAAAAAAAAAAAAAAACTTCTCTTTGCTTTTTGTTCTTTCCTTGCCCTTCCCTTGCAGAATGTGAGCTCCTTGACAACTAAAGCTTTTTATTCACCTTTCTGTTAAAAGATGGGAGATTTTTATTGAATGAATGAGTAATTGAGTCAATTCATTTATGTGGTAATAAAAGTATTACTACTGCCTCATCAGAAGTTAGAATATCATGTAAAAAAAAGGAAGAAATGAGAATTGGTTATATTCAGAAAATAATTTGTAAAAAATATGTATTCTTAAAAACAAGGTTTTGCATTTTATTAGTTTCATTATAAAATATAGTGCCATTTTTTCTTACATAAAAATACATTTCATTCTCGTAAATAGAGTGTCTTTTCTATTTCCAAGACCGAGCTTGTGCCCATTTCCTTGGTTTGAAATGTTCCATACTAATTTCTCTTTTTCTATGTGAGGCCGGGCTACTTTCACCAGGAAATACAGCTTGTGAGTACTCATGTAACTGTGAGGCTAATCAGCAAGGCTGTCAGGTCTGACATCTCATCTTGGTTCAGAAAACCAGGCTTTTGTTCTTAACCCTTTTTTAGAATTCACTATTCCTTCTCTTTTGTCTTAGGATCTAATTTATATTTGTTTTATTTCCTTGAAGTTACTACATAGGTGACCCTATGAATACTTGTCTGTAGGGGCCATATTTATGGATTCACTGAACAGTTTCACATTATCTCCAGTACTTGGTAGTTCTTTGTGGAAGCCTCCTTTGTAAGGTTTTTTTGTCCGTATCTGAGGTTACTTTTTGTTAGTTTGATTAAATAATACATTGCCCATTATTCCACATTCCCAATCTCAAGATCATTTAGTAGTATTCCAACTATAAGTAGAATTTTTTTTTTTTTTTCAACGTTTATTTATTTTTTTTGGGACAGAGAGAGACAGAGCATGAACGGGGGAGGGGCAGAGAGAGAGGGAGACACAGAATCGGAAACAGGCTCCAGGCTCTGAGCCATCAGCCCAGAGCCCGATGCGGGGCTCGAACTCACAGACCGCGAGATCGTGACCTGGCTGAAGTCGGACGCTTAACCGACTGCGCCACCCAGGCGCCCTATAAGTAGAATTTTTACACAAGTTGGACAGGTATCAGGAAGAGTTCTTTTATTTAATGAAAGACCTTCTTTTGCCAGCCACAGTTTGAATGTGAACGGCTGTCAGGATGAAATAACTTTTTCTAGAGATTCATCAGTTGGTAAAATATTATCCAGAGAGATACAAAGGAATGTGGTATGACCCATTTTCCAGAGAGGAATGTAAAAAAATAAAAAGAGAGACTTTAGTAATTAGCCACCACCTGGAAAGGATCTGACTTCTGAGACCTTCCCACTTCTCAGATATTAGTGATCCTAATCTGTGAGCATCCATAGTACTTGGTACATTGGCTTATTTCTAGCCCTTAATGCATTGATTATAAGCTTGTTTATAAGTCTCATTCCCACTCTAGAATGTATTTCAGGGCAGTGACTGGGCCTTATTCACATTTAATATCTAAGTTGCTGGGATATAAAAGATATTTAGTAAATGTTGATAGAATCACTCCTGTTGATTTGATTTTTGGTTTTCTGTATTGATTAAAGTTAGGATTTATACAAGTTTAAATAAAACTATTTGTTAATGTCAGACAATGAGTAAAGCAACACATTGAACATCTCTCATAGTCAAAAGTATATTAAAGCAACACATTGAATATTGACATAGAAAAATTATAAGGCATGTTCTCAGAGAACATATAATTTAATAGTTTACACCTAATATAAGGAAAAGTTAAAAAAAATAGCTTCTCACGTTTTTACTGAGTTGAAGTTAAACGTGAATTTGTAGCTTATTTTGTAGCAGTGCATACTGACCTGAGAACATGAGTAGAGAATGATGATGATGGAGATGACTCTGGAATGTGGACCAGTCACTGACCAGGGAGAGAGGGAGGCGGGTTAGCCAGATATACCTTGAAGCCCCAGAGAAGATGGGGATTTCTGGTTGGTAATGGGTTTAGAAGAGTTTTAATAAAAGAACACTTGTAAAGACACACTTATTTGGGATTTTAGTAGATCATCTCAAACATCTCAAGCATTTGAAAGAAATACTGTGGTATGAATAAGGCTTTCTTTTTTTTTTTTTTTTAATTTTTTTTTTTCAACGTTTATTTATTTTTGGGACAGAGAGAGACAGAGCGTGAACGGGGGAGGGGCAGAGAGAGAGGGAGACACAGAATCGGAAACAGGCTCCAGGCTCTGAGCCATCAGCCCAGAGCCTGACGCAGGGCTCGAACTCACGGACCGCGAGATCGTGACCTGGCTGAAGTCGGACGCTTAACCGACTGCGCCACCCAGGCGCCCCTGAATAAGGCTTTCTTATTTGGAGTTGGGTTTTTCAGTATTTTAGATCTTTCTCACTTAATGAAATACTAGCTTTTTTTTCCCACCAGAAATAGAATTCCATCTTCTTTGACCATTTTAATAAAATCATATCTGTATTTTCATTTAGTAATTTTCAGGTTGGTAACACCAACAGGAGAATCACTGGAATGGGATATTCTTGAAATTAAGCGCCTCCTTGATCACCAGGATAATATTCTCTCCTTGGTTAATGTCAATGGTAAGCTTACTGTGTATTTGTTTATATTATGTAAAATTTTGCACTTGTTGACAGAACTTTGGTCTTATTTTGTTCTAGAGTTCTGTAATTACCATCATTAAAATAATGCTTTAGACTAGTACAGGTCAGCAGTCTAATATACTGTGGGGTTTATTCCACTAGAATTGATCAAGTTTTATAGATAGGTCTAAGATATAGGTCCAAGAAGAATAGAGTGGGGCAGAGAAAAAAGATGATGGGAGGAGCATAATTATGTCAGGTGTTGTGTGATAGCTGTGAGATGACTGTCATAGGCTATAAATACTAATGCCTAGTAGCATTTCAGCATTTTTGGCAGATGGTTCTGGCCAGTTCCTCTTTTGTAGACCACACAGTATAATACTACATAGCAAGTTATACATTTAGATCAGAAGGAGCAGAATTCAAGTGGATTGCAATCATGATTGAAGACTTCCAGAGAATAACACCAAGATAAAGTAAAGGTCTGCAAAAATTGGGTCATATCTGCCCATCCTCATGGTTGTATGTTTTGACTTGCCAGACATCTTATTTGGCTTCACAGTGATTTTAATCATGTCTCCTGGAATCTGTCATCAGATGGCAGAATAGGATCAGACACTACCAGTCCTGGGATTTGGTTGGCTCACTTTGAAGTAAAATGATGCCTTGTATCATCAGAACTCTGCTGATTAATTGGTATTCCGGGGTCACACAAGAAGAGTCCTTGGTGGCTTCAGTTTGATAATCTGAAGGAAACCGTAAGAGTTTTGTGAGGATGCCATGAATGTAATGTAGTGGGAGGACTGGACTGCACTCCCAGACCTGAGACCTGGGTTGGCTCTTTTTGAAGAATACTTTGTATAACCTTGAGGCAAAAGGAAAGAGGGGCACAGATAGCACCAAATGTATTCTCCATTTTTATGCCATTTAATCACATGCTCAGATACATGTGTGAATGTCCTTCCCAGCTCCAAAAGGCTCTTGCCTAATAGCCATCTTCTTACACAAGTCTTACTTACTGCAAGTCTTTCTAAGGACCAGATTGTCTGTGGTGATAGAAGTTAACATGTTGGGAACACCCTTTGATTTTTCTCTGGGGGTTCTCTTTTCTTCTAGCCATGGATGGCAGCACAGAAGACAAGTTCTTGTTTGGGAGACCCTCTGACCAGAGTCTTAAACTCCAGGGCCCTGGAGCTGCTAAGAAAAGCACGCATTGTCCTTGCCCATTACACTGGTCATGCCTACTTGTTCTGTTTTAGTGGTAAAACATTGGTGTCATTGATCCAGCACGGTTCCTTATTGAAGGTGATAGGATGTTACTGAACAGGTCTTAGCTTCATGGCCCTTCTGCTGTGCAATATGCAAAGAAGCTTAGCTTGTAACAGTTGAACCAGAAAATATTTCTTTGCCAACTTCTTAAGGGAAAGAAAATGGAAATCTAAAGCAAAAATATTGTTAATGAAAATTACAGGAAACCCATAGTAGTTTTTACTTTATTAACTCCCTGACTATAAAATTACATTACAGATAATAAATAAGCTATAAGCATTTTGAGGAATCCTATATGGTCGAGTAGTCTGTTAAAATTTGAAAATGATATTGTGACAGTCTCTATTTTGTACATAGGTAGGTTTGCTGTCCTGAAGATATCAGTGATCCTGAAATTATTATGTTGTACAGTTCCCAGCTCCACTCTCAGCCCTGTTTCTTTTACTACCAATTACCATTGGAAGATGTGGCTAGTTCTGGGTTTGTATTTCATAGGAGAAGTGCATTTTCATGGAGGTGGCCACAGGCAACCTTAGAATGGTAGGACAGAATTCCCATAGATGTGAATAATGAATAACAGAGAATCTGATAATGAATGAAAAAGAGATCTGAATGCCTCAGCAGAAGGTTTTCTAACACAGACATACAAGATAACCTAGTTTATATTTTCTGGCAAAAGGCTCTGGTGCTCCTCCATTTTATTCCTTTTCTTGTGTTGACAGCATGGTATGGTAATCACAAATTATTAGTACTTGTGAGGGAAGGTAGACAGATATAAGAATGGGAGTTCCTACTAAGTGACTTTTTTTTTTTTTTGAGAGACACAGAGTGTGTGTGTGGGGGGAGGGGCAGAGAAGAGGGAGACACAGAATCCAAAGCAGGCTCCAGACTAAGCTGTCAGCACAGACCCTGATGCGGGGCTCAAACCCACAAACCATGAGATCATGATCTGAGCTGCAGTCAGACGCTTAGTGACTGAGCCACCCAGGTGCCCCTATACTAAGTGACTTTTGATACTAACATAGGATGAAAATCCATCCCTGTATATCATTGAGCTTGTTTTGTGTGAAACATTCTGAGTGACCTGTTTGAGAATATATAGTGATAAATTTATAGTGATAAACTACACTGACGTAGCTGAATGCCAGTATTTTGTTTTAAGTGAAAAATTCCAGCTGGGCACAAATATCTTGTTTCTGTTGCATAGATGAATCACAGACACTCGGGCAGATTAAGTTAGAGCGGACAGCCGTGTGGTCTCAAGTTCAGTTGACTCTGTTATGATGGCATGCAGAGTTAGTGTCAGGAATCTTCACTCCTTAATGTCTCTGTTTCTTATGTAGTTTGAATGAAATTGGAAAGAGGAGGGAAAGGGATGGAAAAGAAGGTCATGGAAATAGTACAGCTTTAACTGTCCCATTATTAGTAGTCCGTTAATAAACTATAGAACTTGGTCTTGGAACCAAGACAAAATAAAGTTTACATGTATGACTGCTGGTAATTTTTTATTTCTAAGAGATTGTTCATCTAATTATTAGATATTTCTGTCCTGGCTTATTTGGTAAATGGAATCATTAAATCATAACTCATCTTTGTATTCCTAAATTAGAAATACTGGAGGTTTTAATACCATTAATTTGGAATAATACTAGGAGCTCAGAATAATGCCAGAGACTCAAAGATAATGTTTGATGTCTTTTTTAAATTCGTACACATTTATTATTGGCTTTTTCATCTAGTGCATGAGAAATCCAAGATACAGAGAGGTTAAATGACTTTTTGAGGACTAGATGGCTAGTAACAGAGCCACATTTAGAACTTGGGTTTTTAGACTCACCTTGTATTGTTCTCTTCTACCTTACCTAAATATGTAAGGATTAAAATAAATTACATTTATTTAAGATAGTTTTTAGTGTCAGCAGTAGTACATTTTCTATTAATTATGTAATTTACAAAGTGTCTTAGTTGGCCCACTAATTTTATTTTCGTTTAAGGTAATAAAAACTTGTTATTGTAGAAGTAATATCTAGTCATGGTAGAGCAATGAGAAAAGAGTGAGAAACATAAAGTCTGTAAAAAGGAAAATAATCCCACACGACAGTATTAAGCACTGGTCCATATACTTCTAGGTGTTTTTCTGAGAATATGTATGTGTATATCCATATGGCTTGCTGTTTTGTAACTGTATGTCATGAATATATTTCCGTAGCAGTATAAACATACTTTTACAACTAAAATTTTTTTAAGTTTATTTATTTATTTTGAGAGAGAGAAAGAGAATGCAAGTGACAGAGGGGTAGAGAGAGAGGGAGAGTGAATCCCAAGCAGGCTCCACACTGTCAGCACAGAGCCCGACTCAAGGGCTTGAACCCACAAACCATGAGATCATGACCTGAATCGAAGTTGGACTTTTAACTGAGCTACCCAGACACCCCTACAACTCAATTTTTAATAACAGTTACTGTTTAATTTTATAGAAGTCTTATTTATTCAGTTCCCAATTCACATTGTTAATATTACGTATAATAGCCTTGTTACATTTGTCTTTTATGTGCTTTCCTCAGGATAAATTTCTAAAAGTGGAATTGTTGGATCAGTGGGTTTACATTTTTTTTAAAGGTTTTGATGCATATCACCACATTTGAAAGGATTGTACCAATTTATACTAGGACATTAGTACGGAAGTATGTTGATTTTATGCTTTTGCCAGCATTGGGGACTTTGCTATTTTTTCATCTTTCCCAGTTTTCAAGTCATTGAGTAGTATCTTACTGCTTTATTATTATTTTTTAATGTTTATTTTTGAGAGATAAAGATTGCACATGCAAGCTGGGGAGGGGCAGACAGAGAGGAGGAGACAGAGGATCTGAAGCAGGCTCTGTGCTGTCGGTGCACAGAGCCAGATGCGGGACTCAAACTCAGAAACTGTGAGATCATGACCAAAGCCAAAGTTGGTCGCTTGACTGAGCCACCCAGGTGCCCCTCTTACTGCTTTTAGATTTTTTTGATTATTAAGGCACTTGAACATCTTTGCACATGTTTACTGACCATTTGTATTTCTTATTTTGTCTGTTCAGGTCTTTTGTCCACTTTCTGTGATGGAGTATTTATCAAAATTTGGTTTCCAGGAACTCCTTATTTATCAAGTATAATAAACCCATTTTGATACCTGAGTTGCAAATTTTTCCCAGCCTTTTGTCATTTAAATATGATTGTTTTCACTAAGCAGATATTTACATATGTATCATTCTTTCCCCACCCTGCCTCCTTTAGAGCTTTTTAGCACTCCATATTTATAAAAGCATTTACCTTTATTTTTTCAATCCTTTAAGTACTTTTAATGTTTTAATGTATTTGAAACTTACTTTGGCCTATGTAAAATAACGGAAAAAATATATATTGCTCTCTGCCCCCAGTTCTTGGCACAGAGCTCCTAAAACCATTGTAATTTCCTAAGTGATAAGAGTTCAGGGAGCATCTTTTGTTCTAATATTTGGTCTAATATTTGCTGATCAATATTTCTTGGCATTTTCTGAGTGATAGTAGTGACTTTTGTTCTAATGAGACCTTTGTTTCTTGTTGGGCTTCTAGATGGGGGCTGGTCACCAGAAAGACCAGCCATGACTAGAAACTTGGAAGTTTTAGCCTACCCCTCATTTTCCACAGAGGGGCTGGAAATGGAATAATTGATCATGCTTACATGATGAAGCCTCCATAAAAATCCCAACAGTATGGGGTTTGGAGAGCTTCCTAATTGCCCAGCATGTAGAGGTGCTGGGAAAGTGGCATGGTTGGAGAGGGCATGGAGGCTCCACAGCCTTCCCACACACCCTGTCCTACACATCTCCTTCATCTGGGTGTTCATCTTTGTCTTTTATCATATTTTATAATAAACTGGTAAACAGTAAACTCTTTTCCTGAGATCTGTGAGCTTCTCTAGCAAATTAATTGAACCCAAGGAGAGGGTATGAGAGCTTCTGATTTATAGCTGATTGGTTAGAAGCACAGGCAACAACCTGGACTTGCAGTTGGCATCTGAAGTAGAGGGAATCTTGTGGGACTGAGCCCTTAACCTGGGGGATCTGATGCTTCCTCCAGGTAGAGTGTCAGAAAGGAGTTAAATTGTAGGACACTCAGCTGGTGTCACAATTGCTTGGTGTGGGGAACCCCCCCCCCCACATCTGGTGTCACAAGTGTTATATGGTAGTAGTGTGATAGTAAAAGAGACACATAGGAGAAGGGTCTGTTCCCTCCCCTTCCCCTCCCTTCTTTTAACGTTTATTATTTATTTTTGAGAGAGACAGATAGAGTGCAATCAGGGGAGGGTCAGAGAGAGCAAGACGCAGAATCTAAAGCAGGCTCCAGGCTCTAAGCTGTCAGCACAGAGCCCAATGCAGGGCTCGAACTCATGAACCAAGGGATCAAGACCTGAGCCGAAGTCGGACGCTTAACTTACTGAGCCACCCAGGTGCTCTGGGTCCGTCTTCTAAATAGTATATGATCCAAGATAAGGTTCTTTTATTTCTGTTGCCCAAATAGTTAACCAAATATTCCAGTGTGAGGCATTTCTTCCCTCACTGAATTGAAATGCTGTTATGACATACTAAATAAGTAAACTTGAGTCTGTTTCTGGTCTTGCTATGTTGTTATATTGATCTTTTTGTTTGGCTTATCTAGGTACCTCACTATTCTAAATGCTGTGGTTTTATAGAGCATTACTACCCGGCAGTCTATTTCTTTTTTACCTTTGGCGTATGTAAAATGATCACTAAAGAGACAAATATGAACTCTGCCTAGATTTGAGTTTTGTAACTGGCTCCCATGTTGGAGAAATGATCATCTGGAATATTCTGGACTGGACAGTGCAGGCCCGTGAATGCAACTTCTGGGACCCATCTCCACAGCTGGACACCCAACAAGAAATAAAACTCTGTCAAAAACCTAATGACATTTCTATTCATCACTTCACATGGGATGAAGAGGTAAAGAAAAAAAAAATCTGTAAACTTGTCTTTTTTAATACACCCAGTGTCTAATTTTTTTTTTAAGTTTATGTATTTTTGAGAGAGGGAGAGAGAGAATCTCAAGCAGGCTCTGTGCTGTCAGAGCAGAGCCTGATGTGGGGATTGAACTCATGAACTGTAAGATAATGACCTGAGCAGAAATTTTTATTTTTATTTAAAAACTTTTTTTTCAATATATGAAACTTATTGTCAAATTGGTTTCCATACAACACCCAGTGCTCATCCCAAAAGGTGCCCTCCTCAATACCCATCACCCACCCTCCACCCCTCCCACCCCCCATCAACCTCAGTTTGTTCTCAGTTTTTAAGAGTCTCTTATGCTTTGGCTCTCTCCCACTCTAACCTCTTTTTTTTTTTTTTCCCTTCCCCTCCCCCATGGGTTCCTGTTAAGTTTCTCAGGATCCACATAAGAGTGAAAACATATGGTATCTGTCTTCCTCTGTATGGCTTATTTCACTTAGCATCACACTCTCCAGTTCCATCCATGTTGCTACAAAGGGCCATATTTCATTCTTTCTCATTGCCACGTAGTACTCCATTGTGTATATAAACCACAATTTCTTCATCCATTCATCAGTTGATGGACATTTAGGCTCTTTTAATTTGGCTATTGTTGAGAGTGCTGAGCAGAAATTTTTAAACTTAATCTCATGATGGATATAAAAAGGTATCATTCCCCGTATTCAAGTTGTGCTTTAAAATGTTCTGATATTTTTCAGGGTGCCTGGGTGGCTTAGTTGATTAAGCGTCCAACTTCAGCCCAGGTCATGATCTCAAGGTTGGTGAGTTCGAGCCCTGTGTTTAGGCTGCTTCGGGCACTGTGCTGACAGCTCAGAGCCAGGAGCCTACTTTGGATTCTGTGTCTCCCTGTCTCTCTGCCCTTCCCTCTCTCACAATAAGTAAAGCTGTCTTTTTTTTTTTTTTTTTGAGCTGTCTCTCAAAAATAAGTAAACGTTAAAAAATTTTTTTTAATGTTCTGATAATTTTTCATAGATTGCAGAACTTCCATTAAAAAAGCATTTTAATCTTAGCTCCTGTGAGGCAAAGAAGTGATTACATGTCTATAGATTTAAAAACTCTGTTGAAATCTTTGGTTGGATTAAATAAGAGTTATGGCCCTAAAAATTATGTTTTTTATTTGGTACCTTTTTTGCTTGTAAAAATTAGTATTTAAAGTGTTTTCATTTTGTATTTTTTCTTCTCACAAATTTTGACTGAGGTGTATTAATTGCTATAAATGCTTGATAAAGCATTACTGTTTTCCCTAGTATTTCTTCTTTTATAGGGGTTTGTTTTTTCTATAAGGGGACATTAATTATTGATTATAGGTGATTGGTAGAGTGACTCTGATGAGTAATAGCTGCCCAAGAGTTCATTAATTCTCCAGCTGTGTTTATAATTTCCTTTGTGCTCTTTGGTACGTCACTTTAACTGCACAGATTTCCTGATATGTAGAACTAGTTTTGGGGGTTTCTTTGCATTTGAATTGCTACCCATAGGGCTCTAGATTTTAGCACGTTGACCAGTTTTCATTAATGCTCCTGACACTTGCCCTCACTTTGCGCTAAGTGCAGAGTACTGATCCAGAGGATCAAGGGGGATCTTTCCACATTTAAATTCTGGTAAGCCTTGAGGGCATGCTATGGTCTAGATACTGTGAGTCTGAGTTGGGTTTGTAGGCCTCAATGTAAGAGAAGAGAAGAATTCCTCAAGAGAATTTTTTTGGTAAAAACAGGGAGGCTAGATCTTGAGGGATTTTTTAAAGGTCTGCCTCACTGGGGTACCTATTGCATAAGAAAAGGATTCCCAGGCAAGTGCTACCAAAAGTCTAGTGATGTGCAAAATAATTTCAGAAGCTAGGTAGTGTGGTGTGAGTCAAGAGCAAGGGACTGGAGTAACATGACCTTGATTCTAGTATCAGCTCCATGCCTGAACTTAGTGTGTCGCTTTAATCTTCTAAAATTTTAACTTGTTTCTCTGGAAAATGAGATGTTGTCAGGCTATAAGAAGAAAAATATTGGTAAAAGTACCTTCAAAAGATTAAAGTTGTTTTCCAATAATACATTTGGAAAAAATGTTTTTTGTGAATTCTTCGGAGGATCTTAAGATGATAGTGCCACTGTAGCATAGGCTTTTTTGTGTCCTTGCATTTGTAGGTCTCTTGCATTCTTAAGGGTATAGTGTTAGGTGAATGAAAATCTAGGTTGTGCCTCAGCAGCTCCCACTGTACCGCCAGTCTGCCAGCCAGAGTTCCTCTTTCTAGCTGTCATACAGAACTTCTTTGGAAGTTCTCTATTGAATACGGAAGGTAATAGTGGCCTTCTGATGTCATAGCAGGACTGGAAATCTGTTGTACTACGTAGTGATAAGGATTAATTTTATGTCCATTTCTGAACTTTTCTCCTGACCAGAATGTATTTGCTGCCGTTGGAAGGGGTTTATATGTGTATAACCTTCAAATGAAGCGTGTGATTGCTTGCCAGAAAACTGCCCATGACTCCAGTGTCCTGCACATTGCCAAACTTCCAAACAGGTACTAGAAGGTGGGCCAGAGTAGCCCATGAGCTGTAGTCTGCCAACTGTAGTTTAATGAAAAAATACCACCCTAACTTTGACAAAGATCATGTTAGTATTATTTAAAAAGGTTATTTACAGGGGTGCCTCGGTGGCTCAGTCGGTTGAGCGTCTGACTTCAGCTCAGGTCGTGATCTTGCGATTTGTGAATTCGAGCCCGGTGTCGGGCTCTATGCTGACGGCTCGGAGCCTGGAACCTGCTTCAGATCCTGTGTCTCCTCTTTCTTCCTGTCGTCCCATCCATTCTACAACAAATGAAATAGATTCCCATTTCCCAGATCCACCATGGTAATTTCTGAAGTGGCAAAGTTATTTGGCTCCATGGTTTGACCTGTTAGATTCTTTTAGAAATGGAGAATACCCATGGCTGTCTCTAACAAAAGAGTTTGTAGTAATGTGTTATAAAATTTACAAGAAGTAGACTTTGGGCACTATGTGCTTATTTTTCTTCTTGTATTTTCCATAAACCCACCTTATTGTTGCAGTTGTTGATGGCCAGAAAGAAATGGTCATCTCCTTGTTACGTGGGGCTACTAAGCAAGGGCTTTCCTCTAAGGGTAAATTTGGCTTCTGAGTTTGTAGGAGGGGAATACTATTTTCTCTGCAGGATACTTTTAGAGTGAGAGCCACCCTGAGAAGAGATACAGTGAGAGGAGGGAAGGGGACTGTTCAGGATATTGTGAAAGTGTAATTAATTCATAATTTTCCTGAATACATTTAAAAAAATTTTTTTTACATTTATTTATTTTTGAGAGACAGAGGCAGAGCACAAGCAGGGGAGGGGCATAGAGAGAGGAGGAGACACAGAATCAGGTTCCAGGCTCTGAACTGTCAGCACAAGGTCTGATGTGGGGCTCGAACTCACAAGCTGTGATAATCATGACCTGAGCTGAAGTCAGACGCTCAACCGACTGAGTCACCCAGGCGCCCCACATTTTTAAAAACGGGATGATACATTTATCACATTTAAGCCAGTGGGACAGTATAACATGTGCCCTTCCTGAGGAGTGCTTTTACTTTGCATTGTAAAGCCATGTTAAATAGTGGTTTTTATCAACTCCTGCCAAGAGCTGAAGAGAAGCAGTTGAGGGCGCTGATTTCTTTCACTGCAAATTTAGCATAGGCCCTTGTTATGCACTTGCTTTTTGTTAGTTATTTATTTTTTTTCTGACAGGCAGTTAATCTCATGCTCGGAAGATGGCAGTGTACGCATTTGGGAGTTAAGAGAAAAACAGCAGCTTGCAGCTGAACCTGTACCAACAGGTGTGTCTTTTCTCCTATGAAAAACAGAAGAAAGGCAGTTAAGTGCAACCACAGGAATAATATACAGTGCTCCAAATAGGCATGTTTACATGAAGCATATGCTAATTGGGATCTCAAATTCACATCTTAATGTTGCTTTAATGTAGAACTGCCTGTTTATTTCAATTCAAGTCAACTAGTATTTTACTGTTTTAAGGGGAAACTCTTTCTAGTAATCTGAACAAATGGCCCATTGAAGTATTCAATCATTTTATATTGTCTATCATAATGCTTGATACACAAATGGGATTTGTACCATCAGTTATCACATTAAAGTGTTCTTTCAGCCTGGAAGCATTAACATCGAACTCAATTTATGGAAAAATACACTTTTGTGTTTATATCATAATCTCCTGAGCTCTTGACCTGCAGGTATTGGGTTTGAAAAACAAAATCCTGGTTCATTAGCATCCTTTGCATAGGAAATCCGATGCTAGTACCTCTGGAGTTTCTTCTGGTCATCTGAAGTCATAGGGTATTGTATTTGGACATATATGTTGCTATTCATCTACCCTTTGTTGATCTGAGTTGTGTGGTTTTTGTTTTGTTTTGTTTTTTTTGACACTGGCATTCAGGCCTTTTGCTGGTCTCTTTTATTCCCAGTGCATTTTGTCATGTGAATGCACCTTCACCAGTGGGTGAGGAGGGGCAATCAAAGAGATGAGCAACAAACCTTGTAGTTAAGATGAAAGGAAGTAACATATTTACATTTAAATTTTCTGTTTTTCTGATCTTTTATTCTGAGTAGAGAGCATAGTAATTTTGGGAATGACTGAAATGATTACTTTTCTAGGTTTTTTTAACATGTGGGGATTTGGAAGAGTAAACAAACAAGCCAGCCAACCTGTTAAAAAGCAACAGGAAAATGCCACTCCGTGTTCATTGGAGCTTATTGGAGATTTGATTGGACACTCCTCATCTGTGGAGGTATTATTTTTAATAGGCATATAAAGGTTTAGGGAATTCCCACTTTTGCATCTCCCTGCTCTTCATTCAGTTGGTATCGTTTTTTTCTGAATCTAAACATGGATAGGTTATAGTACATGCAGTTAAGATCTCCCTTTACAGAGATACCATGTGAGTAAGCAAGGAATGTTTTACTTCTAAATATGGGCTGAATCACCATTATTTGTGAGATGGAGACAGCCAACAATGGGACAAGGTGAATAATGTGGAATACATATGTTTAACAGTAGTAGAGGGTGCGTGGACAGTTGGGGTTATAGGTAGAGTTAAAGTCTTCCAGAATTGAATTCAGGGGGTCTTAATCAAATTCAAGAACAGAGCCCTGTTTTTACCTCCTTTTGAAGGATATATTGTTAGCTTCATAAATCACAGGGCTTGGTTAGCGTTGTGCATATATGAAAATATTAGTTGAGAATTATGTATACAGTTCAAACTTGGGGAAATCCAAATACATTAGTATTTTACTATATACACTATTGCCTATAATGAAAGGAATAAGATCAATTGAGATAGATGATTGGAACTGATAACAGTATAAGCAGAGCCTTAAGGATTGAATTTCTTGAATTGTTTTTCCCTGTCTCATTGCCAGGGAGGAACGAATTACTTTCCATGTGGAAGTGCATTTATGCCTAGCATTCATTTCTTCTATTTTAGGGCAGTGTACTAGACACTGGAATTTACAAAGAAACCTAAAACATAATCCTTACCCTCTTGGGACTCATACTTGAGTAGACAGGAAGGCTATAGATCTAGTAAGCTGTTAACCTAAGCTGTTGAGGATAGACCCAGATGATTGTACCCAGTGAGTACTCAGGAAGTAGGAGAAGATGGTTAGTGGAAGATAGAAAATGGACTTGACCTGTACCTTGAAGGTTAGGGAGGGTTAACATAGATAGCCTTATGACGGTAAGTTTCCTGATGTTGGGTACCCTGTCTTGTTTATCTTTGCTTTCCTCTAACAGGTAGCCCAATTGTTTTCATTTTGTCCTGCTTTTTAACTTTGCTTAGGTGGTTATAGTGTAGTTGGGGAGTAAGGATGTAATGTGGTAGACAGAAGTGCAAAGATAGGATCTCCTTGCTGGCAAAGAGCAGACTGGCTAGGCTGGAGCAGTGGTTTCCTGTGAATAGACGCCAGTAGGAGATTAAGCCTGAGAAAGTAGTTTTGGGTCAGATTATGAATGTCCTTGTATGTAAGGCTGAAGAATTTGGACTTAATTTTTAAAATAGGTACCCATTAAAGGTTTTTAAATGGTGGGGGAAACATTCAAAGTGGCATATTTGCTGTCAAGTGTTGACCCTGAAGTATTTTTTTTAAGTGTCTATGAAATTTCAGTCTTGCCTTTGAGGAGCTCTGTTCTTCATCGGTGTTCATGCTGCCTTCCCACCAACACTCCGTATTTTTTATTCTTAGCTCCCAGCCTTTCACTATGCATGACCTTCCCTTTATTTGGGAAATTTTGTTTTTGAACCGTTGACATTTTCAGTGGTTACTGATCTATGTTCCCTTTTTCTGTGGCAAATCATAGTGTGAACTACATTTTTTAGGACCTGATTATATAGTCTTTAACAACTGAACTAGCACCTTTTTCATGGTAGTGCCATCTATTATGCTGGGTTCCCTAAGTAAATGCTTACTGACTGCTTAGAGAGCTGAAGCCAGTGTTTATCGTACAGAATTTGGAATTCAGACATTTTCCTGGTAGCTATTAGTGCGTACAATAAATGATGAAGCAATTCTGGCAGGACTTCTGATATAAAACCAATACTTGAAGAATTAGATTATGGTAAAATTGAGAAGATTCAATGGGAATTCATGTATTTCACACAAAAAAATAGCTGTTACAGTTCTGATTATTAAAATACAGGATATTAGTCACATAAATAGACCATTAATTTCTCATGAAAAATGATAAGGAGTTTTATATTCAAAACCAAAGAAGTCTCCAAGGTACATATTTTACAAGCCATGTTAGTGTATAATTAGCCTTGCCTCTTCTCTTTAAATTTCCTATAATCAGTAGCTTTAAATGTCTTTACAGATGTTTCTGTACTTTGAAGATCATGGACTAGTGACTTGTTCTGCTGATCATCTCATTATTTTGTGGAAAAATGGAGAAAGAGAATCTGGATTGCGCAGTTTAAAATTATTTCAAAAACTGGAGGAGAATGGTGACTTACATCTTGCTGTGTAGTTGAAGGAATTTGGAATACTTGTGCATGAACCTTGAACATCAAATATAGGGTAATACTCAAATTTGTATTATTTATTTTTTAGTAATCTCCACACCCAGTGTGGGGCTTGAACTCAAAACCCTGGGCTCAAGAGTCATATGTTACTCCATAAAATTCTGGTTGAATTTTTTTTTTTTTTTGGTGGGCCTGCAAACCAGCAGCAACTTGCTTCTCAGGTATTTAACTTAAGAAATGGGTCTAATTTTAGCAGTGAATTTTCACAAGTACTCAGATCAGAGCACAAATATTGGTTGATACAGAACTAAATTATATATGGCATCTGTATAGAAAATTTTTTAATTAGGCTTAAAGAAAATTCTATACCAGAAATTGTACAAGCTTATGTTTAACAAAGAAAAGTGCTCGGACCTCTCACTCCCTTTATTTAGCATACTTTTGTTGCCTCTACATTACCACCAAAAATTAATTTTTTTAAAAGGTACATGTACTTTTTTTGTTGGTGGTGCCAAATCAATCATTTTTTATTTTAGTTTACTACAATTCCTCTAAACTCAGATCAATAGGAATCTTATGAGGGTATATTCCCCCCACCCCCGCCAAATAACTGTTAGCTAGATTGGTACTAGACCAGCACCTGCCCTTCATAGAGGCCAGGGATGACAGCTAGGTCACTAAAGACTTCTGTCACAGGTCAGAGACGGTGAGCCCAAAGTGCTTTATTTGTCTTACCACTGCTTCAGATAGGAAACACTTGAGAATGACTTCATTTGTGTAGTTACTTGCAGTGACCACTCAGATTTAATCATCTTCCTCACCACAGCAACCTTAAAACAGAATACTTTCCTCCCTTTGGGTACTAAAGAATAAAAGTTTAAAAAGAAAAGTGGGTGACGCTTCCCCTTTCTGCTGACTCATGTGTTCAGCCCATACAGCCTAAATGGAATCTTTATAAACTGTTGTTTCCCCAACCATCCACAGATGAAAAGACCTAAAGTCATCTGTGCCACACCAGTGCCCTAATATTAGGAATGAGTAAAGGTAAGCGATACTATTATTTTTAATTCACCATGAAGATAGCTTTATGGAGAAATATATTAAAATCTCTCTGCCAGCTTTCTAAGTTTTCATCCTAAAGTTAGAGCATGAGTAGTATCCCTAAACCAGGCAGACATGCATTCTAGTCTTAGTGCATCATATTGTTTATCACTTTAGTTACGTGTCTCCAAGTCATTTTCAGGCTTTTAAATTTTCCTCTATAGATGGACTTTCTTCCATTACTAGCTAGCTTTTTCTTTGGAAATTCTACATGAGGTCTTGAGTTGTGTAAGACCTCTTCAATGAATTATACAAGGAATTCATAGATTTTTAACTGCTTTATTTCCTAATATGTTTTGGGATAGCATTTTCAGGTAGTAATCTATTCCTACGGAGTGATGGAAACCATAGGTGAAAGCTCCCACTCAGAAAGATGGGAGATTGTAGTAACAGCCCAGACTGGACTGCTGCTAAAAAGTTGAACTTGCAACAAGTTGCAGGCCCTTATGGCCTCTTCCTCTGGCTGTATTCACATAATACAATCAAGAGCTTAGATTTCTGAGGCACTGTATTATTCCTTTCTCAGCTTGAGGCTGGTTCTTTGCCCCCAAGACTAACCAGCCCTGAGTTGCTTAGACAGCCAGCCAATTTTATAAAGTAAAATTGGAAATAAAGAATGGCCTTCATGGTACTAAGGGTCTTCTCCCTGTATTAGATTAGAATTTTTCTAAATTAATATGGCTCCCCTTAACGCAGAATGTTTTGGTAAACAACTAAGTATAAAGTATACCTTCTGCAAGACTGTATTTCTAATAAATTGACTGTATGGAGGAATGCAATATTGAGTTAGCAATTCAGAAGATTACTCCACAATAGAGGACACTGATAAAGGACATAGCTGTGTTAAAGCTTTAGTACCTGGCAGTCTTCGAGGATTTAACATTTGAGTTCTTATGAAATTAATTTAACAGTATAAGGAATAAGCTGTAACATTCATATAGAACATGTCAGACATCTGATAAATGTTACTTACCAAATGGAAGTGAAAGCAACATGGTGAGGAAAATATTGTCCTTGCCTCAAGCAAGCTTCTGAAACCTCGGCAAATTACAGTGGGATTTTGACATCCTAAACTTAATGTGTCTGAAAATAAAGTTTGTGATTCATGAAATAAAGGACACTAAAGCGAAATTTTGAAATAATGAAAAGTTTAGGCCAAAGAGATGAAATAAAAACAGCTGTTGGGAATGAAAAATGGCTGTAGGAATTTAGTTACAAGTACTTCACAAAAACATTTTCATCACATTTACATAATGCAGCATCACAACACAAAGCAGGCTGCTGTCCTGACCAAGCACATTCGCTTATCATCTAACAAAAATAATTTAGATACATTTCTGTGCATGGAATTATCATATAGGTTTTCATTTTTTTGGTACAAAACATAGAAAAAAACAGTGGCACATTATGTAGTGATGTCATTTTTTTTCTTCCCATTTCCTAGTTTCCAGTGTTCTGCATTCCAATTCAGTCTCTGTTTATACCTCTGAAAAATGCAGCATGGAGTACAGAGGATTTGAAAAGAAAATGAAGCTATTTTGTTTACGGAGTTTCTAATATTTACAATACATAGAGAACAGGTGGCCGGTAAAAGAGAAAGGAAAATCTCAAGTCTGACTTTATGGAGATCACAGAAAGTTTTCAAAAGAGCTGTATAAAAATATGCACTTGTGCTTTAGAAGCTTTTAGCATACAATTAATAGCTTAAAATAGTATTTACTGCTTCCCCTTACGTCTGTTTTCTGATATATTTACACACCTTGCAGTCTTTTCTGTTTTACATCATTAAAGCAAAATGGCAAGGTCTCAAATATAGATTAAAAACATCTGAACCCTGAAACTTCCCCATCCCTCCCCAAATACATTATGTATAGATGGTAACTGCGTAACATACTCCATGGACTTGTACCCAGGAAATTCAGATTGCTTTAATAAAAATTTTTTACTGTGAATGTATATAAATTTTCTTTTTTAAAAAACCTTATCCAAGGGCATTCAGGTTTAATGGCTTTTATATAATACTTACTATACGGCCTTGTGACTGCCTCTGTAAACCAGAAACAAGGGAAGTGCGTGGATTCCCCCCAAACAAGGTGTCAGTCCCTTCCCTACCATGAATGGCTCACTGTTAAGGTGAATTGCTTTTATAGGAAAGAAGGCTACACAGGCTGCTTCTACCAGTCTTCAGAAGGCACTCACCAGGCCCAGGCTGTGGTCTACCTAGGGTGTCACCCCCTTGATCAAAAGAACTGCTTAGCCACAGAGGCTGTGAAACTAGTTTATCAATAATTTGGTCCTAGTTGTTTTGCTCATTTTATAAATAGTTTTTTTCCTTAGGTGTTTTTATGAATCTTTCAGACTGGTGCTCTTGAGGAAAATAGTCAAGCTAAACAGCAATGTTGACTTCTATGGTTAGAGATGAGCTGAACACTCGCTAAGCTGTGTCATCCACAGAGATGGGCTCACAGGCACCAAGTTTTTGCTGCTTGTAGCCTGCTAGAGTAAATGAGCTCCATAGTTTGATGAGGACACTATCACTAAGTGTTCAAAAGAAAAAATATTTTTCTTAATGGAACATAACTTTCTAAAAATGCAATTTGGGACTTGAGTGATTCAAAGTCAAAAATTAAACACCAACCCCTTAACCTACACCTGTCTTTTCAGTATAAAGGAAAGCCTCTTATTTACACTACTGTGATTCACAGTGCCCGTTGCAGATCAAGAGGTCCCCTTCTCTCTCGGGTTTAGCTGTCAGATGGAAGCCTCAGACTTTTGCACTTTAGGTCATCTAATGTCTTCCAGTGTTTGTAGTTATCAGCCAAATGTTGCATCAGGGCTGGCAGATGGGCAAAGGCTGCAAGGACATCAAAGAATCACAGGTTAGATGCCAGGAACATTTAGAAGGCCGGTGCTCTGTGAGACATATGGAGGCTTAATATAGGAAGGGAGGTACCCTAGGTCAGGCCTTATGCTACACATGAACATACAAGCATGAGAAGGGTAGATGGTTAAACACTAGTTTCTGAAATACAAACAGGTCCTCTTAGTTAAAAGTGGAAGAGCCATTTATCAGCAACATTACAAAATGTATTAAGTCTACTCTGAATCAGATTCTTTGGGTATTCTTTCTAGAGTTTCCTCCAATGATAGGAAAAACTGCTATAAGCTTTGGAACCCTATGCTTTGAAGAAGTGAAGACTTGTAGATCCAGTTATCAAACGTCCATGGAGTCTTCTGTACTCAGAGGTTCTCTGCAAGGTGCTGGCGATGCAGAAAGTGGACATGCACGCCACCATAGCTAACTTAAAAAAAACAAACAACATTTCACATACACCTGTAGGCCCAGCCTATGTCCTTAGGGGTTATCATCATAAAGCAGAACAAGATATTCTGTTGAGGTGACAAAACACCAACTCTCTTACCATCCCAAGCATCAAACATGTCTGTTATGAAGTAGTCAATGAAAGAGATTTGGGATTTGGGGATGCTACATGTATTCCGGTCAAACACTGGCATCACCACAGGGAGCCCCTGTCTCTTCTCTTCATCAGTCTGCAAGACATAAGAACACAGACAGGGCTGAGGCACATGAGGAGCTGTCACGGTAGCATTTAGTTTCTCAGAACAACTCTGGAAAGGGGTCATCATCCTATTGTATCTATGAAGAAGGAGGCTCAGCAAGCTCCTGAGGCCTATAGAAATCAACCACCTGATGAACTGTGGTGACTGAATTCAGGTCTTGTGAGTCCGAAGTCTCTTATACCATACCACAGCTCCTCCTGACGCATCAATCTCCGAGTTCTTAACTCCTTTCCTGAGATCGATTTCCAAAGTAGTACCAGTAGTATTAATACTAATAATCCTGACACTTACAGTGAGAGTGCAGTGGGTAAAACTTCTTGTGCCTTGGCATGAATCCGGCAACTGTCACTAAACTGTACCAATAATCATTTTATTATTCACTGCTACATGCCTGAGGTTTAAAACCCCAATTTTACTTAGGAATATCCTCACTGAAGCAGTAAGAATTACTAATCTTATTAAAGTTTAACCTTTGAGTATGTATCCTTTGAAAATTCTATGTTTTGACAAAATGGAAAGTTCACATAAAGTCCTTATACTGCATACCAAAGTATAATGGTTGTCTTGAGGAAACACATTTATTGAGGTGACCTAGCCTTTTTTTTTTTCTTTCATGGAATACAACTTTCACTTGAAAGGGTGACAAACTATGATTGTTCAGATTTGGGTATTGGTCATGCAGCTCTCTCAGGAAGTATGTAAATCTGAATAATTTGCACATTAGAGTGTGTAATGTGTGTGTGTGTGTGTGTGAAGGCCATTATGTACTAAGCTGAATATTAACATCCACATTTCCTGATGGTGTGTTGAACCAGAGGCCACATAATCGGAGGCCTCGTTTGTAACTTCTGATTTTTAGGTCACAGTGCTTGTGAACGTCAGTACATTCCTTTTTGGGAAAAGGACCCTTAAACGGGGAGCTTCTATTAAAGAACTTAAAAGTGCTTCTTTCCCATTCCCTAATCACATACTTATGAGAGTATTAGGAGTAGGATTTCAAGTCTTCTCTGGATCCTGGGAAGCCCATTAATGGCCTCCTGCCAGCTTTGGGCTCAGCTTGCTCATTTCAGATGAATTGATGAGGTATCCTTAGAATATCCACTGTTGCTTAAGGAGTAATTTGGGATTTTTAACCCCTTGGTTCTGGCGAGCAGAACTGCCTGTCCTACTTTTCTTCAATTCAGGGGCTCTTCCCAGCCTTGAAAGCTGCAGTTAACTTACTGGGTACTTGGCTAGTCATTCCCTCTGGCAGTCCTTCTAGACATTTTCAGCTATTCTTTATCCTGCCTTAGTGGTAGAGCCTAGCCATATAGGTCCCCCCAAAATACATTACTTGTAGCTTTTTGTTTCTGTGACACATACACACCTCAATTCTTAGGACCTTTTCTCTGGAAGTAGGCTTGTATTTAGAATGGCATCTTGTGGTCTACTAATTTCTCGATTTTTTCCCTTTAACTCCTTTTCACACTGGCTAAGTGAACTACATATTGCTGCTCTTGTTAAATAAAAATTCTATTTTTCTTCATAATTTCGTACATTTTTTCTCTCCCAGAAAGTCCTTTCCTATTTCCATAATTATCTTTCAAAAGAAAAACAAAAACACGACTCTATTGCCATTTCCCCAGGACTTTTTTTTTTTTTTATTTTTTTTCAACATTTTTTATTTATTTTTGGGACAGAGAGAGACAAAGCATGAACGGGGGAGGGGCAGAGAGAGAGGGAGACACAGAATCCGAAACAGGCTCCAGGCTCCGAGCCATCAGCCCAGAGCCTGACGCGGGGCTGGAACTCACGGACAGCGAGATCGTGACCTGGCTGAAGTCGGACGCTTAACCGACTGCGCCACCCAGGCGCCCCGGACTTTTTTTTTTTAATCTAGGAAACAAGCTTTCTTAACTCTGATAGCCCTTAACATACCTCCTTTTGAGCTATTTCCTTTTTTACAGCAATGTGTGGACCTATCTATGTCTACACAGCTCCCTAATATATTCTGAGCTGCACCCGTGCAGGAGTGTGTCTTCTTCCTATCTGTGTCCTCACATGCTCCATGGTGAGAATAACCTAGTGAGCGAATGGACAATAGCTCAGATTTGGAGGGAGTTCAAGATCTAACAGTTTGATGATGACAAGGTACTTCCAAAGGCTCAGTTTACCCTTTTCCCCTAGAGTAACTTTGGTTACTGACCAGCCACATTAATCACTCCTGAGGGAACCAGAAGCCATTGCTAGAAGAGAAGTGGAGCTTCCCTAGAGAGGCAGTATACCTGTGCAAAATACTCCTCAGAGATCCTCCCAGCCCATTCAATGCACAGGTCCAGGGGGCGGCATGGGTTGGCGACATCAGCACACTTGATCATCATCCGCTTGATCAGAATTTGGTTTTCAGGAAAGTTCTTCCCTGTAGGGTTGCATTCACAGTCACTGCCCTCAATCTGGAGAACAGATGGTTAGATCATGGTTAAAATGATGATGTGATCACAATGACCAGACTACTAGAGAGTTATCACCCAGGTACTTTTGGACAGGACTGGGACTCAAATTTTCCCATCCTTAATTCCAATTGTATTAATTCCTTAATTCCATATTCCATACACTGATCTATTCTCATACAAAAATAACCTCAGTCAATACAAAACCAGAGTTTACTATTTTTTTATGTTTATGAGAGGGAGGGGAGGGGAGAGGAGAGGACCCCCCCCCCCGCCAAAACCAGTTTACCCTATCACCACTCATCCACTCCCTTGCTTCCATCCTCTTCCCCAAAGGTAACTGCTACAAACAGGGTTTTGTGCCATATTTAGTAGTTTAGTATGTAGTCTTAAAGGTGAGCTTCTCTCCCAATTTTATCAGGATATGTGTAAAAGCAACTTTCAGGTTTAAAAAATATGTTAAAGATGGGAAATAACACATACCTGTGACCTTTCAATCATTTCTTCATTTACTTCTATTTCTTATGCCTGCCAGCTCCTTCCGTCCCACCCCTACCCACTTTGTTTCTTTCTCTTAAGGCATCTGTCCGCTCATGTTTTCCTGGCTGCTATTCTGAGTGGTAGGGAGTCATGAGCCATGTACATTTTGGGGGGTGGGGGTATGAAGAGAAGCAAGTGGACCAGGGCGGGACTCTGTGTGTTCAGTCATGTTTAAAAAGCCTGGGCATACATGAAAAGATGCTCCACATCACTCATCATCAGGGAACTGCAAATCAAAACCACAATAAGGTACCACCTCATACCTGTCAGAATGGTTAAAATTAACAATACAAGAAACAAGTGTTGCTAAGATGCAGAGAAAAGGGAACCCTCTTGCACGGTTGGTGGGAATGCAAACTGGTGCAGCCACTCAGGAAAACAGTGTGGCAGTTCGTCCGAAATTACAAAATAGAACTACTCTTTGATTCACCAACTGCACTATTAGGTATTTCCCACAAGGATACAAAAATACAGATTCGAAGGGGCACATACACCCCGATGTTTACAGCAGTGCTACCAATAGCCAAACTATGGACAGAACTCACGTGTCCACTGACTGATGGATGAAGAACACACACACAAACACACACGTGTACACACACACACACACACACACACACACACACACACAATGGAATATTACTCAGCCATCAAAAAGAATGAAATCTTGCCATTTGCAATGACATGGGTGGAGCTAGAGTATGATGCTAAGCGAAATCAGTCAGAAAAAGATAAATACCATATTTCACTCATGTGGAATTTAGGAAACAAAGCAGATGAACATGAAACTGAGGGTTGATGGAGGGCGGCAGGGTGGGAGATGAGCTAGATGGGTGATGACACCCATCTAGGAGAACACTTGTTATGATGAGCACTGGGTGTTGTATCTAAGTGATGAACCACTGAATTCTCGTGAAACCAATATTTCACTCTTAACTAACTAGAATTTAAATAAAAATTTGGAAAAAAAAAAAAGAAAAAGACTGGTTGTATAGTAGTGTGTACTGAGTGATGGATGTCAGGTCAGGGGTCCTGAACCGAGTGGCCAGGTCTAGCAGTAGGTTTACATAAATGCAGTAATAGGCCAATTATACAAAACCTGGAAGATTGCTATTCTCTTCTTTCAAAGACATCATCACATTGTGTGAAAAATTAATTAGATCTGCAGACCTCTGCCAAAGTGAAAGCATAACATTTAAGAGTTTTTTGTTCTGTTTCAAGATCAGACCTATTTATTAAACCATCAATGGGCTTCTGAAGGTAGTTGTTTTGATTACCTATTACTGGGAAGTTACTGCTTACCCTAGGCAATGTGATAAATAATAAACCTCAACACAGAGCTTGAGGCTTATTTGATGGGTGACTTTCCTCAACTATAAATTCTGTGGTTCTGTATAATTTTTCCCTCCTGAATCCCTAGATCCTTACCCCCGTAAGTCCTCTGTGGAAAGAGAAGGCTCTGACATGATGCTGTGGGATCCCTGGAGGATGAAGTAGAACAGATGGGGTGGACACTGTTCGTGCATCTGGCCTGGTCAGGTGATGGGTTCTACACAGAGAGTCTCCATACTGATCATCAGGTTACTTTTAAGACAACCATTCATCACCCATCAACATATGCAACCTCTTCTCAACGGAATGAGCAAAAAGCTTTTCTAACTTTACAGGGCTATGAGCAGCTTCATGGTCTCAGAGGTCAGTTGATTTCATTTTAAACAACTGGGATGTGAACCCTCTGTGTGTGTTTCTAAAACTCCAGTTTATAGGGGCCTTAAGGCAGGACTAAGGTACGTCCATAAATTTTAAAAAGGAAAAATGACTTCTGCTTTTGTTATCAACTAGCACTCACAGTTTGACTGTATATAATCTTTAAGTACTGATGTGGTTTTAATGCACATCATCAGGAATACAGTTCTTTAAAACATCCGTGTTTTCTTCTAATACTGAATTTCAGCTTCTGTTTTTACTTTTGTTTTTATTAAGTTTTCTAATTCCAGTAGAGCTAACATACAGTGTTATGTTTCGTTTTAGGTGTACGATGTAGCGATTCAGCAATTGTATACATTGCTCAAGTGCTCATGATGATAAGTGTCTTCTTTTATCCCTATCACCTATTTCACCCATCCTCCTCCCCCTCCACACACACCTCCCCTCTGGTCACCACCAGTTTGACCTCTATAGTTAAAGAGTCTGTTTCTTAGTTTGTCTCTTTTTTAAAACATCCACTTTTGAGGTGTCCAATGTCACAGAATTAGAAAAGGCTTTGGGTGCCCTAAAATACCACCATTTATCCAGGCTCTGCTGTCTGCAGTTCTCATCTATCTTACTCTTGGGCCTATCTCCTCCTCCCGTCACCACTGGCTTTATCTCAGGACCTTTCTTTCTAAGGAAGGCAGAGTTACCGTGGACACTGTGGCCAGTATTTTCAGCCCGTCTTTACCACCTCCAGGCAAACAACCATCTTGTGTCCAGGATGAAGAGAAAGTACGTTGCGGCCAGCGCCGGCTCTAATGGAAATAATACGCTGATGTATCTTATTATAGGTGAAATGCTTACCTCAGCCGCCAGGGGCTTATTGATGCTGTTCACAAATTTGTTCACATGTTCAAAGTGTTTTGTCATCTCTGTTGCTAAAACCATATCAATAATAGCCTGGCGTAGTGTTCGATAATGGTTCCTAAAATAACCAGAAGACACAGGGCCTTGTTCATATCACGTCCAGAATTAGAACTGTTCTGCTACCATTTCACCATACTTCCCACACCATACGAGGCAGCTGGGGGCACAGAGTTAAGAAATGAGTGCAGATCATAAAAAAGTTTACCTGCCCCTCTTTCCATTATGCCAGGACTTGATGACACCATTCGATTTTCCCCAGTGAAGCTGACTCTTCCTTGTATGGGTGTGTGTGTGTGTGTGTGTGTGTGTGTGTGTGTGTGTGTGTAGTAACTGGCACATAGTAGGCACTTATTTTACAAAGTGGTTTCCTTCTACCTTCCCTTGGAAACGTATCAATAGTAAGATAGAAGGAAATGCCAAGTTCCTTCCCTACAAGACTGACACAGCAACCTGATGAGCTGTCCCCGTTATATTCGGCACAGACACAGTGATTTGAATTACAGAGAACTGTCATTCCTTCTTTAGATGATGGTAGGGGAATAATGTTTTCCCACTAATAAGTAACTATCTTATAAATATGGAGAACAAACTGAGAGTTGCTGGAGGGGTTGTGGGAGGGAGGATGGGCTAAATGGGTAAGGGGCATTAAGGAATCTATTCCTGAAATCACTGTTTGACTATATGTTAACTAATCTGGAGGTAAATTTTAAAAAATAAAATATAAAATTTGAAAAAAAAGTCATTCTCTAAAATAGAAGTGACAACGCATGGGGCAACAAACCTGCCAAAACATTACTCTCCAGTTCCTATCATCTTTTTCTAACTTTCAGGAGCCAGAACAGGGAGCTGAATAAAACTGGCTCTTGGATAAAATTCTTTCAGTCAAAGTTTTAAAAATTAAGCCTTGATCCTGATGAAGTTTAAGTTGAAGGTAGAATAACTGGTCTCCATGTTTTCGCAGATGTCTGGAAATCAAAGTGATAGGTCCATGTTGACAAGTGTTCCCCAAGGCCCAGGTGAGCCCTGTGCTCTGTGTAGTCTGCCCTGCCCCAGAAGTCCGCTCTCCAGCCTGGCTGGTGCCGTGTGGCAAACAGCCATCGTCTGACTGCAGGCCTGTGGCAGCCAAGAGGAAGTGCTCCTCTCGGTTCACAGCTGGCCAACTTTCACCAGACAGGAGTACAACAGCCAGGGGGAAACCTGCCCAACCCTCTGGGCTCTAACGACTCTGCCGGGACCTGTGGAACAACGCTATCTCCTCGTGAGTTAGGATTTTAAGTGGCAAAAACTCAACTGGGGAAAGCCAAGGAAAGATGCATTTTCCGGGAGTTACACAAAAGGCAGGATGTCCCCTGGGAGGGTAAAAATATCTGCTGTACTTATTAGACAACCAGGGTTTTAAGCGTTTTTGCGCAGTGTGTAAAACACGTTTGTGAACTCCATGAAGAGCAAATGAAATTCAGAAAGATGAAAGCAGTCTGGAAAGTACAAGTAAGCTTATAAGGGCAAGGTGATTACTATACCGTCTGGTACAATGGTCCAGCTATTGTTACTTCCCCCTTTCCCTGCCCTAAGAGAAGCTAAATACTTGGAGAAGTTACGTAAGACTGAATGTCCCGCTACTGTTTCACAAACCTGAGCAGAGGAGCCCAAGCACAAACCTGTCAATGTTCTTGAAAATGTTGCATTTGCTGTCCTTGACCGTGAGCTGGAAGGCCAGGGCGGTGTGGTGACTCTCCAGGACAGCAGTGTCATTATAGAGCACAGCGAGTTCACTGCCTGCGTTGCACAGGAACGAGTTGGTCCTTCCCGGGTGATCCACATCGTGGACTGTGGCGGCAATCAGCGCTGCTACCTCATCCAGCTGATCAAGGCTTCCCTGGGGTCACGAGGAGGCAAGGTTGAACGTTAGCCACTGAATGTCAGGATCCTACACGTCTCTCGGGGGATGGGCCAGGGGAGTTGGGATTATCAGAATGTTCTCTTAGTCTGATGAGCCTTCTCGGACTTCCTGGAAGTTGAGAGGCTGCCTAGGATATATCACATCACCTGGTGTTGCTGTGGATTATGTGGAAGGAAACAGAAATCTGAGTTGTCGTATGTGACAGATGTATTATCACGGACACCGAAATTCTTTTCCCAGGATCTGTTCACTCCAAGTCCTTTGCAGGAAGAAGCCAAACAGGACTTTTCAAGTGTTTGCCCTGTGGTATTTATTGCTGACTCTGTTCCACACGTGAAGAGCAGAAAGTGGCCTAAGATCACAAGTATTACTTATTTTGTTTTCTTACTTACGCAGAGATTGAGAGAGTGGCAGTAATGGCACAAATACAACCAAACTCTTCACACAAAGGTGAAAAGGGGTAAAGCCAAGCAGTACAAGAGCATCAAGGACAAGAACAAAAACTTTTCCATGAAAACTGAGGCTAAAGGGGCTCTTGCAATTAAGAACAAAATTCAGGGGCGCCTGGGTGGCACAGTCGGTTAAGCGTCCGACTTCAGCCAGGTCACGATCTCGCGGTCCGTGGGTTCGAGCCCCGCGTCGGGCTCTGGGCTGATGGCTCAGAGCCTGGAGCCTGTTTCCGATTCTGTGTCTCCCTCTCTCTCTGCCCCTCCCCCGTTCATGCTCTGTCTCTCTCTGTCCCAAAAATAAAAAAAAAACGTTGAAAAAAAAATTAAAAAAAAAATTTAAAAAAAGTAAAACAAAATTAAAAAAAAAGAACAAAATTCAGCTCTAGGTGAGCAGGTGGCAGAGGCACAAAGGGAGACCCTCTTTCTACAGCTCTTGGTATGTAATGTAAGAACACAAACCAGAGCAGAAGGGCACACGGATGTTTTCTCAGATCACAGCCTTAGGAAGAAGTTATTAAATGGGCTACTATTATGTAAGAGATCCTGTACTTCAGGAATTCATTCAGTAATCATTTATGATACACTTACTGGGTTCCAGCTGTGACTCAGAATGCTGGCACTACAATGATGAACTACACTGGCATGCTCTCTGCACTAGTGGAATTGATAATTTCCTGGGGAAGGCACAAATCATACACACACACACACACACACACACACACACACACACACACACACACGTAACTGACTGAAATGTGCCAAGAAGGAAAGTACAGATGCTTTGACAGAGTAACCCCAAGGCCTGATCTGGTTTAGGGCAGTGCTGTTGGCTCAACTCTCTGTGGCGATGGCAATGTCTGTGCTGTCCATATATAAACCCTGGTCACACGGAGCTACCAGACACCTGAAACGTGGCCAGTGCAACCAAAAACTGCGCTTTTTCATTTTATCAGCATAAAAGCCTGAAGGAGAAGCAGAAATTAGCCGGGCAAAAAATGACGAGAGAGAGAATGCCAGGCAGAAAGCCTACATGGTGTTCCTGAGGTCAAACAAAGAAGTGGTTTATTCAGGCAACTTAAGGAGCATCACTGTGGCTGAAGGGTAGTGAGTAGGGGAAAAGTGGTACCTGAGAAGAGGCTAGAGGGGCAGGCATAATTTTCTGGCATTACAGAGTTGTTCTCCCAGGCTGTGGGAGGTAAAAATGCCAACTGCTTCTCAGACCCTAATGGGTAAGGGAGCAATGAGTCTGAAGCTAGCCCTGAAAGGTTTCTTGAAAGCTGTCCCTACCAGAAGACAGCCATTTCCCTTTCCAACCCTGACCACCTGGAGCAGGAGTGGGGGTGGGGTGGGGGGCAATTCCTGGCTTGGCCCCAGTCCACACGTATAGCTTTCCTGACCAGGGACAGCACCCGATGCTGTTCCTTTCAGCTCTTTTCAGACACTGATGATTGTATAATGCCCAGAGCAAGCAGAAAAGCTGGCCCCATTTTGCCTCTGGTCAGGGAGGTGCAGTCAGGACCCAAAGCTGCCCTGATGGGGCTCTCCTCTGACTCTACCTGTGCAGGGAGGACCCATGGAACCCACACTTTGGGCCTGCAGCTAGTGGTCCTGGAGTATGTTCCACCTTGACTGGAGCCTGGGGCCAAGTTGTTTTTAGTTTTTTCAATAAAAGAGACTCAAGTAACTGCAGTAGACACACAAGTGACATTAGATGAGACATGTCTTTTCTTCCAGCCTACACTGATTTAAACCTGGGGGTAGTTGTGGTGGGAGGCAGGAGAAGAAGGCTGGGCCCACCTCCCCACCCCCCCAGCAGATGGAAGAAGCAAGCCCTTCCTGTGGGATGGAGGGACCGTCTGTGGAAGAAAACTTCCTCACCAAACCTACAAGAGGAGAAATTTCAGACCTTTGGAGATGCAGAGAGTTCCGCACCGTTTTTGCCTTCTTTAACCAATGGGAGTAGATTTGGATCACCCTGAGGCAAATTGGCCAGACTGGCCCCCATTTTAGATGAGCCTTTCCAACAGTTCCTTCCCTACGACGGTCACCTACACCCATAGAATAACAACAGAGTGCTGGCTACCCTGAGCACTCTAGTTGCAGTGGTTCCTGGGAATCGGGAAGAGTAGGGGGAAGAGAGTATCTGTGACAAATTCAAGGGGAAGGTCAGCTCTGGGCATGTTATCCAGCTGGCTGGGGTGGGGATGTGGAGCTATGTCACAGCGATATCAAGATTTTTAGTCTAAGCATAAAGAAAAGAGGGTGACAGATGGGTATTCGGTAAAAACACATTTCCCTGACTCTCCTCATCAGTGGCAGCAGGTCTGGCACAAGAGTCCCCAGGATTAAATCCTGCTCAGAATGCCTCACGGTGGACTAACCAGTGGTCTGGGGCTGCTGACTCAACCTTTGAGATAAGGAGCCCCCTCCACCTACTTCTCCAAGGTTCCTGGCAGTTCTAAATTTCCTGATTCTCTGGCAAGACTGTCAGAAAATGTCTTTTGAATTTGAAGTAATTATAGTCTTAGCCTTGTTTCTATTGCTACTTGAGAAATTCAATCAGATTTTGAATATGCTAGCAGAACTCAAAATCTAAAGAAAAATTCCTGGGGGAGGGAAAGTATGGGAGGTGATAAAGTGACCAAGAGTTCCCTGATTTATCAAGCATTTAATGTGTATTTTTATAGAGTCGTTCTGCGTAAGTGAGGGTCATCTTTACGTCCTGCCCTCAACTTTGCAGTGCACAGCCTCAGCTGTCTAAGGTTTCATGCAGCATAAAATGGAGGAACATGAGCCTGGAGTAGGAATCTCAAAGTGTCTTAGCTCTTCAAAGGAACGTGCTATCCCAACAAAGCCTGAGGTCACCTTTTTGAAAAGGAGGTGATAAAAGTCTTCAAAAGCATCATTCTTGGACCACATTCTTTACTTCGCTGATGATGAAAGTGAATACCAACATTAGCTTTTGGCAACATTGAGAAGGAAACCTCCTCTTTCCCCATTTTGGTCCCATTTCTAGCTCCTGCTACCTGTCCTGCTATCACTCTTCTAAGTAGCCAGGGTCTTAAGACTAAGGAAATGATGTAACGTCAGGCCGCTGCGGGTTGATAGGAATTGCGGTGTCTATATAGTACTTCTCGCAGGGGCATCTACATTCTAAGCTTCCATTTTAACTGTAGCAAAGGAATTACAAGCTTCACTGCAAGTGATGGTAGTTGGGAAGGAGGAGAGATGGAGATCTCTTGCCAGCTGTACATGGGGTGTACGTAGGGCTGTCCTATAAATCAGCACCTATTCATGACAGTACAGGTGCTTCTAAGTAAGATTAAGGGACGTGGAACTCCTTCAGAATGATTATGCAAGTCATTAATGTAGGATATCCACATTCACACCTACACAAAACACACATATATATATGTATGTATATTAGTAGAATGCTGAGTGGTTCCTTACTGTCTGGGTTATCATGCACCAAAGGCCAAATTGTGATCCTAAAACGTAACCTCTAGACCTAGTAACCATTTGCTGTAATAACTAAGTCCTGTCCTCTAATTCAGTATCACAACGGGCTCCCAGTGAATACATGGAGAATAGGTTCATGAATCAGCCAGGCATGTAAGGGAGTCTACAGTGGCATCAATTATTATTTTAGGCCTTTGCAAGAGGGGAGAACTGGAAGCGAAGGCCATGTCTTTACAACACCAACATGACAAGTTAATTTGATAACTCAAAGAATTATCAGATTGGTTGCAATTTGTATATACATAAATGGTTAGTTGCCTTATATGTTTATGAGGATTGAGCTCCTGGACCTCCAATCTAAGCAGGTAACTAGATCATGATACTGAAATGCTACCTTTACTCTTTCCTTTCCGAGAAAGAAGGCAGTGGCGTGCAGGACATCGGCGGCATGGGTGGAGTTATGATAAGCATTGGAAGAGTGGTAGTTGGCCTCAATCACTTGGAGCCAGGCCCGAAGAGTAGTTTCAGAACAGTGTAAAAATTCACAGACTCCAAACCGGGAAAATACCTTTAAGCCCAGGTAAACCAATGGCCTGGAAAACAGGAAAACAGACCCTGATTCATTGTGTGCACTGCTTTCTTTGATGACACTGGGGAATAGAGGCATTTTTCTTGTGACGTTTACTCTGCATGAACAAGAGCTTAAAAAACATCCCCTCCCCAAATTAGGAGATAGAGCATCTCCTCATCAGTCACTTCTTTACAACTAAGCCTCATGGTGGTCAATCCAAATGATTTCTCGATTATCTTAAACTCAGACGGCCTTCAGTGACTCTAGCAACCAAAAAAGATCCCTGATAGTCCCTTTCCATCTCTACTTCCATATAACCTCTGTATTTCCTGTGTTGCCTCACAAAGTTACTGAGCCTAGGGACAGTGGTGTCAGTAGAGTCCTATCATTTATAATCATATTTCTTAGATTTACAGGTGAGAATCATTCACATGCTATAGACCAGCATCCTTAGAAGAAAGAGGTGTCTCCTACTATAGAAGAGGGCTTTCTGACTTATTTCATCTTCTCCCTGCCTACAGGATGGAACAAAAGCCAAGTCCATAGTGCTTTCAAATTTATTTTGTAAAGTCTAGCTTCAACAAGTTTGGAGCGAATAGTATTTGGAAATCTCGGCTCACTAGCACAAAGGAACGACCTGGATAAATGTGAAAAGGACACTCAGTATGTCCTCATCCTGGGTCATCACCAGGCTAATCCCACATCTTACCCACTCTGTCTCCATAAAGGAGCTCACTCAGGGGCCACAGTCTCTGCTTGTGCGACATCCCAGCAAGGCATGAAAAGTAGAACCTGTGAAGTTTCTTGTGGCAAGAACTCACGTCTCCCTCAAAGTTTCCAGATGTGAAAGTCTTGAGCGTGGCCATCAATCTTTCCCCACCTGCAGCCAGAGAAGCCACATACCTTTTATGTGTAACAGCTTCCAATTCAAAGATGTTGAACTCCCAACTTTCCTCATTATCAAGTAATTGAGCGATACAAGGGGGGACATCGTTGATGGTTATTGGCATCGCAAGGTGACTGTGACTCTGGTGCACATCTGAGCAAACAGACGGGGTTGAGGAGGCTGGTTAATTGTGGAATCTTAAGTGCCCCCAAACATTTGTTAGCATCTTCATGGTTGCTACTAGAAAGAAGTCTTGAACTTCCAAGGGTTAAGATTTTCACTTTAGGGCTCTTCTCTTGAAACTTCCCCCAACAAAAAATAAAAACAAAAAAAGTAATTCCATTTAGCTGTCTGTTTGAATGTACACAGAGTTGCAATTCCTATTCTGACAGTGCTCACAGAAGTAATTTTAATTAGGAGACCTGGTTTCAAGTGCAGACTACAGAGATGGTTAACTCCAATGAGACCAACAGCAAGCCACACCAAGGCCCTCCCCAAACAAAAATCACAACACTGGAGAAGGCACAGGCTGGAGACAGGTTATCAGTAACAAGTGGACAGATGACAACTTACTCTTAGTGAACACATACTCGTTTCCTGACAACCTTCTCAAGCCATCCTGGAATAAAGAAAGCTACTATTAGAAGCATACTTTGCACGCAGTTATCATTATTCTCTCATTTCTTCCATTAGCCAAAGATGAGGCTCAAAATGAACAGTATCCAGAAGACAGAGGACACTCCCCCTTCCATAGCTATTAGCCCCAGGAGATGGAGAATTGAGAGTAAAATGGATAGGACTTCATTCAGGTTTCACACCTGACCTCTGAGCTGCCTTCGTTGCCTTTCTCACACCATCCTTGTCTTCTGGCTTCCTGAAGCCACATTAGTGAACTCACGGAAGGGATCTTGCTTTTGGATCAAAGTTATTTTGAAGAGACCCCACTTACCCTTCTAGGTACTATGTTGTTCTTGTGTTCTCAGATTTACATACTGGGGACCCAAAGCCATGGGCCACATTTTGGGGATGATTTAATGTAAAGCTTTAAAAAGGTTGGGCTAATTTTTGATTAGTATCTAAATTTTTTTTTCCAGCTGTGTTTTCTGCTTTGCAACGTGAACATTGCAGTTGGCCTTTAAAAGAAAACTTTCTGGATTTGAGATCTTTGGAAGGGCAACCTAAGGGAGTGGAAAGAGTCCTAACGATCTGCCATTTACTAGGCTGGTGATGTTCTTGCATGTCAGTTCCCTTTCCCTCCACTTTCTACCCTTGAGTGCCTAATTATTTAGATCTTGGCTTAGAAATCATTTATAATTGCTTATTTGTCTCCCTAGAAAGTGTGTGCTAAGGTTTAAAGTATTAATGAAGGGCTCCCCTGAAGTCACACCTTGGGACCTTTAGGCCAAGAGCTGAACTTTAGAAACTCTATAAATAAGTAGGTGACAATGGCTACAACCATCCTGCCTCTAAGGCAGGTATCACAGGGCACTCCCCTGCTTCTTCTTTGCCTTTCTTTTTCCTCTTCTCTAAAACTAAATAAAAGTAAGTGGAATCCTACACTAGTTCCTCACAGCAGGACCCGGAGAGGAACCACAAGATGGTATGGCCACAGGGGGAAGAGGCAGATGACTTGGTTCCAGAAACTGAAGTCCTCCTGATGCGGTGCTGTGGCTGCCCTCCTGACTGACCCTTGCTAGCGTTCTCCAGAGCTGAAGCCTGTGCTGCAATGGGATGGGATGACCAAGGCCAGCCCAGGGAAAGGAAAGGAACAGGAAGTCACTCAAATTACAGGCTCATCGAAGACCTTTTGCAAGAACGGAGAGAATGGACTAGAAAGCCAGTCAACGCTCAGCATTTGGTGACAGGGCTAGACACAAACCTTCAAAGTCAAACTCTCAGATGCTCCTGGAGTCTGTTTCACCCCAAGAATTCTTTGAGCTTCACCCTCTGATAAAGAACTACAAATGAGTAATTTGAATCTTCTTCTTTTTCTTCACTTGCTCATAGATGGTGATTACAGCCAAATAGATTACAGCCAAACACTAGAACACACGAGTCCTTAGAAATCAGCTACTCTTGGTGGTGACAAATGGTGGTGGTATTGGTGTGCTGGGAGGGGGTGCTTCCTTCTGGTGTGCTGGGAGGGGGTGCTTCCTTCTCCCTCCCCTATGGAGCCAGAACAGCTCTGCTCTGCTTTTATTGGATTATAAAGGGAACTTCTATATAAGTTTTTATTTAAAGAGAGGATTCTAGAGCTGAGATTTTGGGAACTAGTGCTATAATCTAAGTACAAACCTTTTCATTACATAAAAAGCCTGTAGTCCAAGGAAACCTACCCATAACCCTCAATCCAATACTGCACCAGGTCAAGGGAGAGAGGTAAACAAGGGTCCCGTGGTGCATATTTAGCCTTCAATCAACTGCTGCTTTACTCCTTATTGTAATGAGGATTCTGAAGGACTGTCTCCCATTGCTATAATCAGTTAGCTTCATGGAAAGGTAAATTCAAGAAATATTTGAATTATACCACATATATAATCCAGAAATTTTGACACGGATGCTTCTGATTACACTGATGTTAGCCCCCACAGCGGATGTTTCTGCAACTATATGCAAGTTTAAATGTTACATGTTATATGTGCTCTAAAGGGCATTTAATGTTGTCTCCCTGCATTTCCAGTTTTCCCTCATCACTCACGGTCATCAGGCCTCCAACGAGATCACTGGTGTGAGGATCTTCATCTTTGGTTCCGAGCTGAGGGGAATACAGTTCCGTGGTCCGTAAAATTTCCAAAACTCTATCCAAGGCTTCTGCTACTGTCACGGGGCTGTTTTCTTGGGCTGCATTGATTATATTTATAACCTAAGGAAATAAAGAGAGAAAGAATAAATTTGAGAATATAAGAATTCTAGTTCCCAGAAGTCAAACACATGCTTGCAACCCAAAAGAAATCAGAGAGTGACACATTTTATTGTTCAAAATGAGCAGGGTTTTCACGGAACCACTCCATTCTTACTGCAACATGCCTTTCCTCCCAACCTCTCTGGGTTGTTCTCCCACCTCAGAGACCACATTTTCTTCAGCTCCTTTGCTGATCCTTCTCTAGCTGTCTCCTGCAGGTTGGAGCTCCTCAGAGATGGGTACGGGGCCTTTCACTCCACAGTCCTTCCAGAACCCAGCTATTCCCATGAGTTTGGACACATATGACCTACAATGCCAAGGGCTCTCAAATTTATATCCCTGCCGGAACTCATTTTTGACCTTCAAGTTTGTATAATTCAATTACCCATGTGACCCATCTATTGGAATATCTTGCTCACATGTCCCAAACTAAATTCAGGATATTGCTCCCTTCTCCCCAAAGCAAGGAAAAAAGTGGACCAAAAAAGTGAGACAAGAGCTCCTTCTCTGGTTTTTACACTAGAGTGAAAAACAAACACACAAAAACCAAACAACAACAAAACAAAACAACTTCTATCCGCCTGTGCTCAAACTCAGAACCTGGGTGGCCCCAGCTGACAAACAGCTTTCTCTATCACCCTGATAATGCTATTCATCGTCCAAATTGATTCTATCCCTGAATATTTCTTGATCTATTCATTTCTAACTCCACTGCTATGACTGTAGTACAGTTACCACCATTTCTTGCCTGGAATTCTGGAAAAGCCCCCTAACTGGCCTCTTCTCTTTCATTCTTGCCATCTCTAGTCCATTCTCTGCATGGCAGCTGGGTGTTCCTTTTAATAAACAAACTGGATCATGTCATTCCCCGACTTGAAACTCTTCAGTGGCTTCCGCTGCACAGAAACTAAAATACGAACCCCTCCTTACAGCTCCATGTCACCATCTTCTCCCCTCTGCCCTCCAAGCTCTAGCCACCCGAACTTTCTTTCAAGTCTTCAAATACTCCAATCCTCCTTCTCTCACCTCTATGCTTCATCTCTTGCTGTGCCTACTGCCTAGAATTCTCTTCTCCCACCTCGTCTTCTAACAGCCTTGCATGCTTCAGTTCTCACTTCAAGCATCATTTCCTCTAGAGAGAGACTCTGCCTGATCACCTCACCTAAGGTAAATAGAGCCGTAATCTGATTTTCTCTTAGAACACTATTGTTTTCCTTACTAACAGTCAGTGTAATTTAGAACTACAAATTAATTACGTGTTTATTTAATATCTGCTTCCTCTACCAGACTGTAAACTCCGTGTTATCAGTGACAAGTCATTTATCACGTCTGTCTGTAGAAACGAGCCCAGTGCTGGGCAGCCCTGATTGCAGAGTGGAGGCAGCAGCTGTCACTCACCTTTGTGATGGGAGCCTCGATGGTCATGGAATGGATCCTTGCCATGGATGGATAGCGACGATTCTGGAGGCTTGGTGCTGGGGAGAAGTAAATAAAGTTGTATCTGGTTCTGGTGGCTCAGCTTGGCTAAATATAGCAAAGGAGCCCTTCACAGACTGGGGACCTGATTCTCACCGGACTGCATCCCCACGGCCCTCCACAAAGCAAAGGATTCACGCATCTTTTAATCCTAAAAGGTTGAGAGGTCAGCCACTACTTGACCAAGTTTAGAAAGTGTGGTTTGGTCTGGAACTATGACGGAAGAAAGGCTTTAGGAGTATTAGTTCCATAAGGGAAATTTCACAGAAGGTTAATTGGGATCCTGAGGCCCCATCTCAACAGCCTAATATACCCTACTCACTTTACTATAAATCACCAAAGCCCAACTTTGACCGTTCCTAACTTTCAGTTCCCAGCTTCTGGCCATGGGACTGGATAAGGATATATATTTATAGATCACATCTTCTTTATCCATTCATATATCATAAACACTTGGGATGCTTCCATAATTTGGCTACTCTTTTCAAATTAGTGGGGTTTTTTCCCCTATGGGTAAATACCCAGTAGTGGAATTACTGGATCTTATGGTAATTCTTTGAGGAACCTCCATACTGTCTTCCACAATGGGTCTATCAATCTGCATTCCCACTGACAGTGCACAAGGCTTCTTTTTTCTCCACATCCTCACCAACGCTTGTTATTTCTTGTATTTTTGATTTTACCCATTCTGACAGGTGGCAAGTGATATCTCATTGTGGTTTTGTTCTGCTTTTCCCTGATGATGAGGACTGTTGAGTATCTTTTCGTGTGTATTTTGGCCATCTGTATGTGTTCTTTGGGAAAATGTCTTCATGTCTTTTGCCTATTTTCAATCTGATTGTTTTCGTTGTTGAGTTGTGTAAATTCTTTATATATTTTGGATACAACCCTTTATTGGCTATGTGCATTTGCAAATATATTTTCCCATTCACTTGTTTTTTAGTTTTCTTGAGTATTTTTTACTTTGTGAAAACTTTTTATGTTGATGTAGTCCCAATAGTTTATTTTTGTTTCCCTTGTCTCAGGAGACATATCTAGAAAAATGTTGCTACAGCCAATGTCAGAGAAATTACTGCCTCTGCTCTCTTCCAGGATTTTTATGGTTTCATGTCTCACATTTAGGTGTTTAATCCATTTTGAATTTATTTGTGTGAATGGTGTAAGAAAGTGGTCCAGTTTCATTCTTTTGCAGGCAGCTTTCCAGTTCCCTCAACACTATTCGTTGAAGAGATTATGTTTCCCCATTGCATATTCTTCCCTCCTTTGTCAAAGATTAACGGGCCATATAATTGTGGGTTTATTCCTGGGCTCTATTCTCTACCACTGATCTACGTATCTATTTTGTGCCATTACTATACTATCTTGATTACTACAGCTTTGTATTATATCCTGAAATCTGGGATTGTGATATTTCTACTTTTTTCTTTTTCAAGACTGCTTTGGCCATTCGGGGTCTTTTGTAGTTCCATACAAACTTTAGGATAATTTAGTCTAGTTCTGTGAAAAATGTGGCTGGTATTGTGACAGGGATTGTATTAAATCTGTATATTACTTGGGTAGTATAGACATTTTAACAGTATTTGTTCTCCCAATCCATGAGCATGGAATATCTTTCCATTCATTTGTGTCATCTTTAATTTCTTTCATCAGTGTTTTAGTTTCCGAGTACAAATCTTTCACCTCCTTGGTTAAGTTCATTCTAGGTACTTTGTATTTTTGGTGCAATTGTAAATGGAATTGTTTTCCTAATTTCTCTTTCTGCTATTACATTAGTAGTGTAGAGAAATGCAAAAGATTTATGTACATTGATTTTGTATCTTGTGATTTTAAAGAATTCATTTATCAGTTCTAGTAGTTTTGGGGTGGAGTCTTTGGGATTTTTTGATATATAGTATCATGCCATCTGCAAATAATAAGTTTTATTCTTCCTTACCAATTTGGATACCTTTTATTCCTTTTTCTTGTTTTATTGCTGTGGCTAGTACTTCCAGTACTGTGTTGAATCAAAGTGATGAGAGTGGACATCCTTGTCTCATTCCTGATTTTAGAGGAAAAACTCTTAATTTTTTTGCATTGAGTATGATGTTACCTGTGGGGTTTTTATATGGGCTTTATTATGTTATGTTCCCTCTAAACTTTGTTGAGGGTTAGCATAAAAGGAGTTTATGCTTTGTCAAATGCATTTTCTACATCTATCGAAATGATATGATTTTTATCCTTTCTCTTCTTGATGTATCACATTGACTGACTTGCAAATTCTGAACCTCCCTTGTATCCCAGTAATAAGTCTCACATGATTGTGGTCAATGGTTTTTAATGTATTGTTAGATTCAGTTTATTAACAATTTGTTGTGGATTTTTGCATTTAAGTTCATTAGACACATAGGCCTGTAGTTCCCTTTTTTTGTAGTGCCTGTATATGATTTTTTAAAATATTATTTAAAATTTACATCCAAATTGGTTAGCATATAGTGCAACAATGATTTCAGGAGTAGATTCCTAGTGTCTCTTACCCATTTAGCCCATCTCCCCTCCCACAGCCCCTCCAGTAACCCTCAGTTGGTTGTATTTCCCTGATGATGAGTGATGTTGAGCATTTTTTCATGTGTCAGTTGGCCATCTGGATGTCTTCTTTGGAGAAGTGTCTATTCATGTCTTTTGCCCATTTCTTCACTGGACTATTTGTTTTTTGGGTGTTGAGTTTGATAAGTTCTTTATAGATTTTGGATACTAACCCTTTATCTGATATGTCGTTTGCAAATATCTTCTCCCATTCTGTCAGTTGCCTTTTAGTTTTGCTGATTGTTTCCTTCACTGTGCAGAAGCTTTTTATTTTGATGGGGTCCCAACAGTTCATTTTTGCTTTTGTTTCTGTTGCCTCCAGAGACGTGTTGAATAAGAAGTTGCTGTGGCCAAGATCAGAGAGGTTTTTGCCTGTTTTCTCCTTGAGGATTTTGATGGCTTCCTGTCTTACATTGGGGTCTTTCATCCATTTTGAGTTTATTTTTGTGTTTGGTGAAAGAAAGTGGTCCAGGTTCATTCTTTTGCATGTTGCTGTCCAGTTTTCCGAGCACCACTTGCTGAAGAGACCATCTTTATTCCATTGGATATTCTTTCCTGCTTTGTCAAAGGTGAGTTGGCCACACGTTTGTGGGTCCATTTCTGGGTTCTCTATTCTGTTCCATGGATCCGAGTGTCTGTTCTTGTACCAATATCATACTGTCTTGATGATTACAGCTTTGTAGTATAGCTTGAAGTCTGGGATTGTGACGCCCCTGCTTTTTCTTTTTCAAGATTGCTTTGGCTATTTGGGTTTTTTTCTGGTTCCATACCAATTTTAGGATTGTTTGTTCTAGCTCTGTGAAGAATGCTGGTGTTATTTTGATAGGCATTGCATTGAATATGTAGATTGCTTTGGGTAGTATCGACATTTTAACAATATTTGTTCTTCCTATCCAAGAGCATGGAATCTTTTTCCATTTTTTTTGTATCTTCTTCAATTTCTTTCATAAGCTTTCTATAGTTTTGAGTGTATACATTTTTCACCTCTTTGGTTAGATTTATTCTTAGGTATTTTATGGTTTTTTTGTGCGACTGTAAATGGGATCGATTCCTTGATTTATCTGTCACTTCATTGTAGGTGTATAGGAATGCAACCGATTTCTGTGCAATGATTTTACATCCCGCAACTTTGCTGAATTCATGAATCAATTCTAGCAGTTTTTTGGTGGAATCTTTTGGGTTTTCCATATAGGGTATCATGTCATTTGCGAAGAGTGAAAGTTTGACCTCCTCCTAGCCAATTTGGATGCCTTTTATTTCTTTGTGTTGTATGTATATGATTTTGATATCAGGGTAATGCTGACCTCATAGAATGAATCTGGAAGCTTTCCTTCCTCTTTGATTTTTTTGGAATAGTTTGAGAAGAAAAGGTATTAATTCTTCTTTAAATGTCTGGTAGAATTTGCCTGTGAAGCTGTCTGGTCTTGGACGTTTGGTGGGAGTTTTTGATTACTGATTCAATTTCCTTGCTGGTAACTGGCCTGTTCAAATTTTCTATGTCCTTCTGATTGGGTTTTGGAAGGTTCTGTGTTTCTAGAAATTCATTTCTTCTAGGCTGTCCAGTTTGGTGGCATATAATTTTGAGTCTATTCCTATTGTATTTCTCTGGTGTTGGTTGTTATTTCTCCTCTTTCATTTCTGATTCTGAGTCTTTCTTTTTTTTTTTTTTTAATTTTATGAGTCTGCCTAGAGGTTTGCCAGTTTTGTTGATCTACTCAAAGAGCCATCTCCCAGTATCATTGATTTTGTTTTGTTTTCATTTCATTTATTTCTGCTCTATTATTTCCTTCCTTCTACTGGTTTTGGGTTTGATTTGTTCTTTTTTCTAGCTCTTCAGGTGTAAGGTTAGGCTGTTTGGGATTTTTGTTTGTTTGTTGAGGTAGGCCTCTATTGCTATAACTTCTTTTTTTTAAATTTTTTTTTCAATTTTTTTTTAACATATTTATTTTTGAGACAGAGAGAGAAAGAGCATGAACAGGGGAGGGTCAGAGAAAGAGGGAGACACGGAATCTGAAACAGGCTCCAGGCTCTGAGCTGTCAGCACAGAGCCCGACAAGGGGCTTGAACCCACGGACCGTGAGATCATGACCTGAGCCGAAGTCGGACGCTTAACCAACTGAGCCACCCAGGCGCCCCATAACTTCCTTCTTAAAATTGCTTTTGGTGTACCCTAAAGATTTGGGGCTATTGTGTTTTCACTTTCACTTGCCTCCATGCATTTTTTTACTTACTCTTCAATTTCTTAATGGACCTATTCATTGTTTAGTAGCATGTTATTTAACCTTCTGTATTTGTGTTCTTTCCAGCTTTTTTCATGTGGTTGATTTCCAGTTTCATGGTGTTGTGGTTGGAAAAGATGCATAGTATGACTCTGATCTTCTTGAATCTGTTGAGATTTGTTTCGTGGCTTAATTTATGATTTATTCTGGAGATGATCCATCTACACTTGAAAAGAATGTGTATTCTGCTAGTTTTGGATGGAATGTTCTGAATACATCTCTAGATTAATCTGGTCCAGTGTATCATCCACAGCCATTGTTTCCTTGTAGATTTTCTGTTTGGATGACCTGTCCACTGATGTAAGTGGCATGCTACAGTCCCCTAGTATTGTATTACTATCGTTTAGTTCCTTCAGGTTTGTTATTAACTGCGTTATAGTATTTGGGTGTTCCCATGTTGGATGCATAAATATTTACAATTTACTATCCATCTTGGTGTCAACCTCCTCGGGTTGATTTTGTTAGGTGCTCTCTGTGCCTCTTGAACCTGGATTTCTGTTCCCTGACCCTACTTCAGGAAGTCTTCAGCTATTATTGTTTCAGAATCATTTTCTGCTCCTTCTCTCTCTTCTCTTTCTGGGATCCCTATAATGTGAATGTTATTGTTCTTGATAATTCCCCAAGTCTTATTTTCATTTTTAATTATTATTTTTCTCTCCTATTCAGCTTGATTGCTTTCCATTACTCTGTTCTCCAAATCTCTGGTTCTTCTGCTTCCTCTTGTCTACTATTTATTCCATCTTGTGTATTTTGAATTCCAGTTATTGAGTTCCTCATCTGCAGTTTTATGGTTTCTTTTTGTTAAGAGTTTCACTGAGATCTTCCACTCTTGTCTCAAGTCCAGTGAATATCTTTATGATCATTACTGTAAATTCCCTATCAGTAATATTTCTTTTCTCTGTTTTGCTTAAATCTGGTGCTGTGATTTTATCCTGTTCGTTCATTTGGGACATATTTCCCTGTCTCTCATTTTGTCTAACTCTCTGTTTCTGTGTGTTATGGAAGTCACCTACAACTCCTGCTCTTGAAAGTAGTAGTCTTGTGAAGAAGAGGTCCTGTAGTGCCCTGCAGTGCACTGTCCTCTGTTCACCAGAACCTGGCACTTGAAGAATGTCTCCTATTTGTTGCGTGCACCCTGCTGTTATGGTTGAACTGCTTTTTCCTTTGGCCCAGTAGACTGCAATGGCTCTTTTTTCCTGTTGTGGTCAGGGTTTGTTTGGTCCCTGTGTTGTTAGTAGGCCAGTCTGGGACCACCTCGGGTTTGGGTCAGTCCATGCATTTTCCAGAGAAGCAGTATCAGTGAATTTCAGGGCACTTTCCCTGTGTTGTCCCTTGTGAAGCTTTTGTTGGCAGGCAAGGCCTGCAGTCAGACCACATCTCTGCCCCTAGCAATGTGCCTGGCTGTATTTGGACTGGTGGGTGTGGTTATCTTCACCTCTACCCAGGGCAGGAGTCACTTTGGAGGGTGCTGGTTCTACTGGGGCTGCTTGCACATGCCATACTTGTGGCACTGCTTTGGATGTGCTCTGGCCAAGGGTCTATTGGGAGGGAGCAGGTCCAGAGGAAAGCATGAGGGTGGGTCACACTGTGTTAGCAGGGTTTGTGTGGGTCTGCTGTGTGAAGAGACCTAGAGGCGGAGCCTGGCTGGAGAGGGTGAGTTTGCAAGAAAACTCAAGCGTGGGATGCACTATTAACCAGTTAGGTATTGAGTGTGAGCACTGAGGTGGTTCCAGCAGGTATCCATGGATCTAGGCTGTGGGGGTGGGAGAGGAAAATGGTGGCTTTCCAGCTCTTTTGTTTCTGGAGAAGTCTTCCAATGGTCAATCCATGCCTCTCCAGCACACTCTCTGAGGTTACGAAACAATCCTCCCTCCAGTATACTCCAGGCATTATTCAAGATGTCGTTTCTATGCTGTATTTCTGAGGGGCTTGTCTGTTGTGCTATTTCTATAAGGGCAGAGATTCCGTTTCCTCTCATCCTTCCAGCTCTCTCTCAGAGCCGACTGATTTTTAAAGTTCAGATGTTAAGCCTGCTAATTGTAAGAGTTCATGAAATTTCCCCCCTCTCGCTTTCAAAGCCAAATGTTATGGGGATTCCCTGTGCCTGGGGTGCCTGGCACGAGGCTCTATTTCTCTCCTCTCTCCAAGTCTGCCATCCCTCCCTCCCATGGGTCTGTTAGCTCCCAAACATGTTTCTATTCTTCCTAGTCTCCGCTCTGTGGCCTCTTCTCTACATTTAGCCGTGAAGTTTGTTTTGCCAGTCTTCCTGTTATTTTCTGAGTTATTTATACTGATGTGGATTTTATCTAGCTGTATCCATGGGATAAGGTAAGGTTCCTGCTACTCAGCCATCTTCTCCATTGTTTTTTGTTTGTTTGTTTGTTTGTTTGTTTTGAACAGGTAATGCTTACATGTAGGTAAAAATTCCAAAGGGAGAAACTACCCTAAAAGCCCTGTTATATTTAAGTGATGAATCACTAAATTTTACTCCTGAGATCATCATCACTATACGTTAACTAACTGGGATTTAAATAAAATATAAAAATTTTAAAAAATAATTATAAACTTAAAAATAAATAAATCCGTAAGAGCTCTGATCCCATCAGCTCATCCTACCATTGCCTGTGAGGCGGGAAGGAGGGATAAAATCCTCACGTTACAAATGGGATAACTTAATCTAGCCAATATCAAGAAAGCTTACCTGCTGCTCAGCCATCATTACAGCCTTCTTCTGTACTTTGCAACCTCTACTTCCCCATGTTCTGGAGAGATGATGGTCCCATCTCAAACTTTACACTGAAAACTGAGCTAATCTAGTTCAAATTCTCTCATCCATTATCCTGTCCATCTAAAATGTTCTATTTACATCTGAAAATATTTCAGTTAATCTTGTTTTACATTTTTGGCCCCTATCCTTTGCCTGCCCTATGATTTATCCTCTTTCCTCTATGAATTATTCATCTTGTCTCTAAAGTCTTCAGTCCTTCCTAGTTTATCCACTTCCCTCATAATCAGGTTTCCCATTGTGACCCATAGGATTGAAAAGTCCTTCACTTGCCCTTCCAGTTTATTCCCTTAATTTACCATCATACTTCTCTCCTTTCTATCACAGTCACTCACCACCCCTCCTCATGCCCCTAGAATGGATGAGTGAAATCCACTAATCTGTTCTCGGTGCTTAAGCTCACTGATCTCTGCAGCATATAATACTGCTGGCCATCTCCCTTCTCTTGCTACCCTCTTGTTCGTGGCTCACCCCCAGTTCTCTTGTGCTCTTCCTTGGCCCTATTTCTCCTGCCTCTCCTCTAACTGAAAGAATGCCTTCAAATCTAGAACCCAGACATTCTTTTCTTTTCTCTTCTCTCTCTCTTCCCCTGCCCCCACCTCCCTCTCTCCCTCCCCCACCTCTCTCTCTCTCTCTCTCTCTCTCTCTTTCTCTCTCTCACACACACACACACACACACACACACACACACACACATACCCCTTACAGATGTTCCTCTGCTCAAAGCATCATCTATCACCCCTAGGGCTCCCAAATCCACACCTCTAGCCCGCAGTACTAGTCTTGTATTTTAGCTTCCTTGGCATCTTCATTAAAATAAAAATAATCATTTTCTCCTCAACCCCCCACATGGCCATACAGTGGAGACTCCTATTTCTGAAAATATTACTCGTATTTTCCCAGGTACCTAGGAATGAAATTTCAAAGTCATCTTGGACTTTCCCCCCTCCCTGCAAATCCAAATGATGCCTCTTTAAGGCGTGCTTGAACTCAAATAATGTTTTGGTTAAATTATGTTTAGCAGAGCAGAACTGTTGAGCTAAATTATGTCCCACAGTATTTCTATGACATTTTATTAAGGGTAAGGGTGTGTAACAGGTACACTGAAAACTGGGAAGTGTTGAAGTTGGGAAGTCAGGACTCTGCAGTTCCTTTTCTCCCACTCCCACTTAAGAATGATCTAGCTATTATATTAAAAAAAATGACCTGGCTATTAAAACCCTGAGCTGCTCTGGTGGTTATACGGCTCAACACAATTTAGGCCATCATGGAACAAGTGTGGAGTCATTTCAAAGAGAAGACACTATAAAAAGCAAAAAAGTAAGAAGTGCTGAAAATTTTTCAGTTTACGGAGTAAAAAAGCAAGCTGCATCAAAACTCTGCTACTTGGGGTTTTGTTTATATGCTGACAAATTCTTGAGTGTATTCCTCTGTCATCTTCTATACTTTAAAAAGGCCAAGAAATCTGAAAAACTTCTTACCATCACTGCCTCGAGATGATATCGATTTCACATCAATGGACTCTTTCCTCCTGTTCTTGTATCTAAATGAATGAGACTCTAAGGATTGCAAGTTAATAATGGAAGGTGAGTATTCAGCTTATTTACAGGTGAAGTTTAGACACATTTCCCCTCCCCAATGAAAACAAGGTTCCTTTTTAAGCACTATAAAATACTTCCAAGAAACAGCAAACCACTTTCTCTTCAACTCATCAACAACACAGAATTATCAATCATATTAATTGCAAAATGATACTCTTTTCTTACGGCCGTTATGTAATGGTAATAGGCTTTTTATCAAGAGTTCTTTAGTTCCATTAATAAAATACCTTTTTTAAAAATAAGTATTAAAACTTGGGTGAAATTTGGGGGGGGTTCATTTCAACCTGAAGGACAGTAAATGTAACTGGGTCAGGAAGGCTGTTACAGAGATATTTGCACAAGTAAAATACCAGTGAAATACAAAGAAACTTGAATTTATTTGAGAAACTACTATGGACTAATTTTAGGCCCCTCTGAAAGGTCAGCCCACCAGATGGTCTTCTAGGTTCTCCTTAGGATGTGATTTCATCAAATGAGGCATAGTGAAAATCCCAGGAAGGAAGGAAAGAAAAGGCAGGTTTATAATCCCAACTATTTCCACAACTCACTTTTGTCCCTATTTTCTAAGGGGAATAAAGCACTTCAATTCTGCACAAGTCTTTGCTGACTTTAACCCTCAAAATGTGCTATCACATTAATGAAATATTGAAGCATGGAGTGAGGACAAAGAGATAAAAATGTCAGGGCAGTAGAATTACCTTCAGAAACATGCATTTTCAGGGCATTGGCTTCTTGTGGGAGTAACCCAGTAGCAAGAAGAGAAACTTAATCATAACACAGAATTGTTCCCCACTGTGCCAAGACAGGAGGCACACACGCAGGTTCCAGCAGGAAGAATACATTTCTTATACATCAATAAGTGTTCATATTCCAAGAAAGAAGAAAAAGATGCAACAATGCTCTTTGAAGAAGTGTCTATTAATGGTGGGCCTGGGGGCTCAGTCAGTTCTAGGTGTCCAACTCTTGATTTCGGCTCAGGTCATGATCTTGCAGGTCATGAGTGTGAGCCCCACATCAGGCTCTGCACTGACAGTGTGGAACCTGCTTGGGATTCTGTCTCTCTAACCTCTCCTCCTGCTCCTCCTCCACTCTCAATCTCTGTCTCAAAATAAATAAATAATATGAAAAAAAAATGGTCTATTAACACCAAAAAAGGTGCAAGAGAGAACAGTAGATAAACCAGTTCCAGAGTAACTTGCCAAAATTCAAGTCTCCAGAATGCCATCATCTACTAGCTGTATAACCCTGGCAGTGTTAACTTCTCTGTATTTCAACATCTACATCTATGAAGTGGGGATGGTTACAGCATCTCATTCTTAAGTTGCTGTGTGATATAAATGAGTTAATCCATGCAAAGCACTTAACACAGTGCCTGCTACACAGGAAGTATGTAGTTTGTACTGGCTGGTGGTATTAATTACATCTGGTCATTTGCAAACATACCTTCTTTCTAGGCATACGTGGGATCAGGTTATAATATTGTTCTCTTGTCTGTTTTCACTTTTTTTCTGGATCAGCTTTTTAACTATTTTAGAGTCCTAAAAATTCTGATTCAATTAAAAAAGTTAAATCATCAACTAAACTTGAATTATGTTTATACACCTAAAGACAAAAGCAGAATTATTATGAAGTTGATCTAAACACCTTAACCATACAGCCTTGTCTTGTGGATTCTGCCTTAATAATTTTCCTGGCCGTGGATAGGAGTTTCAGTATTTGTAAAGACACCTATAAGTAGTGGTACTTTAAATGACATTGTTAGGATCATATGGCATCTTTCAAACCCTGAAAAACTAACAGTGGTGACTCACAAAACATTCCTTTTTAGCCTCTTCAGGGACTTAATAATCATATACATTCCTAGCCTTTACCACATAATAAATTAAATCTAACTGAATAAAGATTTAAGATTAAATTCAAGACTGGGGTGCCTGGGTGCCTCAGTGGGGTTGAGCGTCCAACTTCGGCTCAGGTCAAGATCTCATGGTTCATGAGTTCGAGCCCTACGTTGGGCTCTGTGCTGACAGCTCAGAGCCTGGAGCCTGCTTTGGATTCTGTGTCTCCTCTCTTTGCCCCTCCGTTGCTCATGGTGTCTCTCTCAAAAAATAAACACTAAAAAATTTTTTTAAAAAGATTAAATTCCAAATTAAAAAAAACTCATTCCTGAAAATGTAGTTTCTAAATAAAACCAAAGTAGGGAAGTTAGTCTCATGACTGTGACCATGCCTGGCTAGCTGAATACTAAATCATTCACTAGAAATTACTCCAAGATATATAATTCTTGTTCTTCCTGATATTATCTCAGCTGAAATTAAGAGAATGTAGCAACAGAAATTACTAAAAGTTTGGAGAAATTATTCTTCAATAAAGGCCATTTAAGTCAAATAATTCATTATTCATTCTCCCAAGAGATGCTTTGGAATGAATTTACAGACCAAAGAAAACAAAGATAAAGGAAATTTAAATATCTTTATTCAATGGCAAAAGGGGATATAGTGTCAATAATTAAAAAAAATAGCGAACATTTACTGAGCACCTACTCTGCACCAGACATTGTGCTTCAATATTTACTTTAAATGTAAATTATCTTATGTGATCATTATAACAATTCTGAAAGTACATAGTACAATCTTCATTTTACCAGTGAGAAAACTTGAACTTGGAGAGATTATGTAGGTAGCTCCAAGTCAAACAGCACGTCAAACAGTGGAACCTATGTTTTGTAAGATGGGATAGTTTCAATTTATCAATGTTTTGGGAGCATTTGTTGACCCTAATATGTGCAAGGCAACGCTGGGCACAGTAAAGGATATGAAAATGCTTGCAACATTTTTTGGCGCCTAATAAGTTAATTAAAATAATACTCTTACAAGAGATAAACATAAAGAGAGAGAGGCAGAGACAGAGACATGGAGGGAGGGAGGGAGGGAGGGAGGGGCAAGGGCAGAGGAAGGAAAAGGGTAGAGGAAGGGAAGGAGGATATCCAAGAGTTAAATGGCAGGTACAGTCACACATACACTTTCTCCTTTATTTTTCATAACAATGAGATGCACATTGTTAATTCATTTTACAAGTGAGGAAACTAAAGCTCAGAAAGATGAAATTGAGTCTGAGTATGTTAAAATATGGTCCATCCTAGAGTCAAGGAGAGGGACTAAATAGGTAGCCCAGGGTCTAACTTTATGCACTAATGGTTGGGAAAACCACTAACAGAGGAAAGAATATCGTGTGTGTGTAAACGAATAAGAAGTTTAAATTTCTGATAGACTGAATTTTGCCTCTAATGATCAGAGAAATCCAGACCTTTCAAATATAGAAGTCATCTAGTCATTTCCTCATTTGAGGGTTGAGGAATCCAAGGGTTAGACAGAGTACTGCCCAAAGTATAAAGCAAGGGAGCGGGGACTGAAATGGGACCTCAGTGCTCTGGACTTCCATGACAGGCCAACCCACATTTTCTAATTAGACAGACACCAACAGCTACGAAGAACGGGTAGCCTGACCAGGGTGTAACAACAGTGTCTCTCTCCTGGACTTCTGGCCACTCTCTTTTTAAGGTGTATCTTCTCTATATGGTCTCCAGCCAGTAAAATAAAACCAGCATGATAAAGGCATTCGGTAGAAAAGGTTGCCATGAATGAACATTCCAAACTT